>NW_006921670.1:7708975-7717973 GCF_000298275.1 Orycteropus afer afer
ACCATCTAGTTCTTCTGGTCTCATAGTTGTATAGGCTGCAGATGGATGATGTACCAGTCGCTAGGACTAACTGTTTCCATGAATTTTGGTTTTCTTCATTCTTCTTTGCTCTGGACGAGAAGAGACAGACGCATCATTGCATGTAGATGGCAGCTTGCTAGCTTCTAAGATCCCAGTTGCTACTCACCAAAGTAGGAGGTGGAACACTGTTTTGTATAGTATGTTATGCCAATTGAGCTTGATGTCCCCTGAGACTATGGTCCCAAGCCCACAGGTTCAACTACTCAGTCCCTCTGGACTCCTTCTAAGGAGTGTACCTACCTGGTATAAATGTGCACCTTATATGTCTGTCTGTTGTTTGGCTGGAAGCCATGGGAGTGAGTTCAATTCTAGACTCCAAGGGTGACTGGGAACCATAATATGGAGGCTTTCACTAGTCTCTATCCGACCAATGAGCCTGGTCTTTTTTTCTATGATTTTGAATTCTGTTCCACATTTTTCTCCCAGTCCATCCAGGATATCCTATTTGGATCCCTTTCCTCGTGGTTAACAGTGGTAGCAGGGCACCATCCAGTTCTGGTCTCAGGGTCACATAGGCTGAGGTTCTTGTGGTCCGTTAATCCTTTGGACTAATTATTTCCCTGAATCTTTGGTTTTCTTCATTCTTTTTTGCTCTGGACAAGGAAAGACCAATTGTTGCATCTTCATGGCTGCTTACGGACTTTTCAGACCCCAGTGGCTACTCACCAGAGTCGGATGTAGAACGATATTTTGGTGTAGTGCGTTATGCCAGTTGAGCTTCACGTTCCCCACGACCATCAGGTTCATAACACTTTTAATCATGCCCACCTCAAATTCAAGTTTGAAAGCTGAGCTCCATTTTCTGCTGGAGGCTGTTATGCCTCAGCTCCTGCCTCAAGTCGCTGAGGGCAGGGGGTCCCTGGTCTGAGCTTTGGCCCCCAATCCACTTGGTGGTTCATGGGGCTGCCTCTGACAGAACGTCCCTCCTCTGTCTCACCCCAGTGTGTCTGTGGGTCAGAGCAGGACCTGGATGAGTCCTACGTAGGGGGCACCCTCAAGACCAGCAGGCTGGAGAAGCTGAGGGGGCACCTGGTGCCTGCCTTTCTGGAGGGTGACGTGACTACATTCCCACATTTCTGGGCATGTCTACAACCGATGCCACCACCCAGCAGGTTCTGGGCCTGCCCTTCCAAGGGTGAGTGCCCTGCCTTCCAGGGCACAGTGGGTCTCTGCCACCCACCAACCTACCAGCTGTGAGTCTTAGGCATGTCACTTCACCACTCCGGGCCTCAATTTGTTCTTCTGAGAAGTGAAGCGACCATGGACCAACTTGTTAGAATTCCTCTCAGGACCACATGGGACAAGGCATGCAAAGTGTGTCCCTGGAGCCCAGCTCTGCAGAGAGGCTGCTGGAGAGACTGGGACGTTTCGGCTCCTTATTGTCCTGCGTGTCTCCCTCCTCACTGACCAGTGCTCTTGAGCAAACCCGTTTCCCCTTCGTAAAGGGGTTGAGATTGCCACCTAGTGGTTCCCTGTCTCTGGTGTCACCAGAACCCCTGGTTGGCAGAGGGGCCCAAGGCCACTCAGATATCAGGGAAGGTGCTGCTTGGGTTCATTCATTCAACAATTATCTATGAAGCCCCTGCTGTTGCTGACACGGTTCTGGGCACTTAGCGTGATTCAGCTGACAAAGCAGACAGGAAGCCCTGCTCTCATGGGCCTCGATTCTAGTCAGGAACACCAGGCATCGTAAGTAAGTTCTGTCCACAGTGCATTAGAGGTGACACCCTCACGCTTCCTCCAGGTATGGATATGGGTGCAATTGCCATCAGTCTGCAGGGGACAGCAGAGCCCAGGAGCGGCGGAATGAGTGAGTGGACTTTGGGTGGAGAAAGAGGGCTTCCCACCTCCACAGTAGGATGGGGGGGGGGCTATCTCTGGATTGCGGGTAGGCAGAGCCTGGGTCCCACACATCTAGATCCCCCTAGAGGAATGGGTTCAAGGGTGCCCCTACATGAGGAAGGCAATCACAGATATTTGCCAGTGGGGCCCAGCGTTCAGGGGAGCAGAAGTAGGGCTGGGGGCTCAGATCGGTCCCTGAGTGAATCTGTGCCCCCATTGTCCCTCACAGCTCTGCTTGCCCCTCCCCTATTTGGGACCCAAAACTGGAGTTGTAGGGAGAAACCTGCTCCAAAGTCCTGCTCCCCAGTGGTGGAGGACCAGCTGCATGTGGGGCCCCTGTCCTTGGGAGAACACTGTCCGTGGGAGAAGAGACCCTCACGTGTGCACAGACAACCAAGAAGAACACTTGCACACAAGCTGAGGGGCTGGCAGGCTGCAGCAGGGGACAGTCTTGTGTCCCTCAGCACCAGCCATTCCTGAAGCCCGGGCCCTGCCAGGTTACTGTCCACTGGGGAGGTGCTAGACGACAGGACCTAAGTCAGACTTCCTGAGAAGGTTTGGTCACACCACTGATGGAGAGGTCCCTGGCACCAAAGCTCTCTGCTAGCCCTCTTCTCAGTGACCAGACCTGCTCACCGCAGGACAGCCAGATGGGGTGGGAAGGGGACTGGCCTCTGGGAGAGCTAGGCAGAAACAGGGAGCTGACCAATTGCATGGGGGCCCTCAGAGAGCAGCATGGTGGGAAAGGACCGGCCTCTGACCCTGCTCTTCCCACCCAACCCCAGAGCCACGTCCTGCATTCTGGGCACTTGGCTGCAAGGATATCTGGAGGATTTCGATGAGTTCCCACATTTCACCTGCCTCAAGGTGCTCCTGGAGAACCTGTGTGTGAATATGCCTGCCTCGGACTTGGAGCACCATGCCTCCCTTCCTGTTTCCCAGCTGATCCACCTGGAGGTCCCAGAGGCAGAGCAGAGCCAGCAGGTGAGAACTAGGCATGCATGCATGTGGACTTGTAAGGGGGCCAAGGGGTGGAACCCCAGAGGCTGGGGCTGGGCCAGACCTCACCAGTGCTGTATGGACCACTGACTGGGAAGACTTCCAGTGGGGCAAATCTTGAGAGCAGGCTTTCCTTTCGTGGCAGCAGCATGTCTTCTGTCATTGGAAAGGCACAAGGAAAAGCAACCATGTTGATGAAGCTTTCTCCTCTCGTAGCCGCAGAGCCAGACATGATGGCAGTTGTAAAAGCAGCTGAAGATCAAGCACCCCCTCGAGAACCAGCTCCCAGTCACCAGGTGATGGTGAACCTCCTAGTGCACCAACACTGGAGCTCCATGGAGCACCAAGTTCAGTTGGAGGGCTGGATACTCTACCTGGACAACCTGCAGAAGTCAACTGAGAAGCACCTGGTGATGTGGATCCTGCTATTGAAATAACTTTGGAACTCCACAGAGGACCAGGTCCACCATCACCAGCAACATCACTGGAACCAGACAGAGAGCCAACTGGACAGCCAGCAACTGAACTGCTGCCTGTGCCTCCTGGGCAACCTGCAGAATCAGATCGAGAACCACCTGGTGATTTGACTCCTGCTAGGAGCTCTGGTAGCATAGTGGCTAAGACACTTGCCTGCTAACCAGACGGCTGGCGGTTCAAACCCACCAGCCACTCCTCGGAAGGAAGGTTGGGCAATCCTACTTCCGTAGTGATACTGCCTCAGAAACCCAAGGAGGGGTCGCTATGAGTCGGGTTTGACTTGACGGCACATAACAACAACAACAACAGGAGCTCTGGTAGCATAGTGCCTAAGGCACTTGACTGCTCACCAGAAGGCTGGCGGTTCAAACCCACCAGCCACTCCTCGGAAGGAAGGTTGGGCAATCCTACTTCCGTAGTGATACTGCCTCAGAAACCCAAGGAGGGGTCGCTATGAGTCGGGGCCGACTCGACGGCAAACAACAACAACAACAACTGATACAATGGTTATCATAGAGAAGCAGGTCCGCCATCACCAGTGATGTCAGTTGTACCTGATGAAGAGCCATGTGGGGGCTGGATGGTCTTCCTAGGAAACCTCCGGAAGCAAATGGAGAACCACCTGGTGATGTGAATCCTGCTACTGAAATAGCACCGGAACTCCATAGAGCACCAGGTCCACCATCACCAGTGACATCACTGGAACCAGACAGAGAGCCAAGTGGGGGCTGGATGCTCTTCGTAGGAAACCTCCAGAAGCAAATCTAGACTTACCTGGTGATGTGGATCCTGCTACTGAAGCAACATTGGAACTACATCCACCATCACCAGCTCCTTCATCAGCCCCTAATGGAGAGCCAGCTGAAGACCTCCATGTTCTTCTTGGATTACTTCCAGAAGTAACTCAAGAACCACCAAATGCTATGGATCCTGCTACTGAAACATCGGAGCTCCACAAAACACCATTTCCACCATCCCCAGCCCCATCAGTGGCACTGATGGAGAGCCAGGTGGAGGGCTGGCTACTCCTCCTGGCTCACCTCCAGAAGGCAATGGAGACCCAGCTGCTCATGTCACTCCTTCTCATACACTAACACTGAGCCTTGATGAGGAAGCCCCAGGTCCTCCATCTCCACCTCTGGCCCAGGAACCAGAGGCCAAACCTGCCTTATCTCCTCCACAGCACCTCCTCATCCTCAGCCAGGCAGCACTGCTTCCTGAACAAGACTCTTCCCTCTCTTTGCCAGAGTGGCTGTTGGTTTGGTTTTTCTTCTGTTCTCTTTATACTATATTTTAACTGGTAGATTTCTAATTAAGTAAAGTTCTTCTTAACAGTTCTAAAGTGTACAATATAGTGGTGCTTTCACCAGCCTTTCCAACCTTCAACTGTTTGCTTCCAGAATATCCTCATTACCACAAACCAACTCTGTATCCATGAAGAAGTCCCTCCTCCTAGCTCACGGATCAGTCAGTGATGGGCTCTCTGAGGCTATGATTTCTCTATTCTGGTTTCCTTATCTAAATGGAAATTCTTGGCCTTTTGTGCCTTGCTCCTTTCACTTAGCTTAACATCTTCAAGGTTCGTCCATGCTGTAGCCAGCATCAGTATTTAGTTCCTTTAAAGGAATTAAATGGATGGACCATCCATTCATCTATTGGTGGGCGCTTGAGTTGTGTCTACCATTTGATTGATGTGAGTAGTAGTGCGGCCATGGGCACTTGTGGACAGGTATTTGCTTGAATGCCTGTCTACAAAAGAAATCTCACGGGTGGGTGAGGAGGAGGTAGAAAGGGTGAGGACATAGCCCAGGTGTAGGAAGTGAGAGTTGGGAGGGCACAAGAGGTGGTCAAGTTATGGGAGGCGGGAGAGGCCTGGAGAACTCCCAGATGTGGGTAACAAGGGGTCAGGTGGGATTAGAGTAGCATTGCTGTGGTGAGAGATGGAGTGGGAGGGGTCAGACCCAGTATGGGAAGTGAGAGGGTGGCAGGACACCACTACCAGGGGTGGCGGTGAAGAGGTGGGAGGGGTCAGGAGGCATCCTGTGATAGGAAGTGAAGAGGGTGTAGGAGTAAGGAAGAGGCATGGTCCAAAAGAAGGCACAGGTATGAGAGGAAGTGGAAGGGAGGGGTTTGGTGAGTACACAGGTGTGGCCAAGGAGGGTGAGGTGGTCTAGGAGCCACCCAAGTGCCAGGAGTAAGGTAGGAGGTGAGTTGGTAGAAGGCACAGGTATAGGGAGTGAGGAGGTGGGCAGGGTCAGTGGAAATCCAGAAGTGTTTGTTAAGGAAGTAGGAGGGGTCAGGAGGCAGCCCAGGTGTGAGAAGTGAGAATGGGGGAGGAGCCAGGACTCAGCTTGGCTGTGGAAACTGATGGAAAGGGAGGGGTTAGCAGTAGGGATAGGTGTGAACATGGGGCAGATGGGAAAGTTCAGGTGGTTGTTTGCGGTTAGGTGCCGGAACTTGGCTCCAACTCATAGCAACTTTAGGGACAAGAGAACAAACACGACCCATTCCTCACAATCCGCTTGAGCCTGTCGCTGCTGCCACCTACACATCCATCTGGATGAAGGTCTTTCCCTTTTTTGCTGACCCTCTCCTTTAACAAGCATGATACCCTTCTCCAGGGCCTTCGTCCTTCTGACAACATGAACAAAGTATGAGAGATGACATTCTTGCTTCTGAAGAATATTCTGGCTAGACTTCCTCCAAGACAGATTGGTTGGTTCTTCTGGCAGTCCATGGTATATACTTATTCTTCACCAACACCACAATTCAAGTGCATCAGTTCTTCTTCAGTCTTCCTTATTCATTGATATGAGGCAACTGAAAAGACCATGGCGTGGGTCAGGAGCACCTTAGTCTTCAGAGTGACACCTTTGCTCTTCAACACTTTTGAGAGGTCTTTCGCAGCAGATTGCAATACTTTTGCCCAGTGCAATATGGCATCTGATTTCTTGACTGCTGCTTCCATGGGTGTTGATTGTGAATCCAGGTAAAATGAAATCCCTGACAACTTCAATCTTTTCTCCATTTATTGTGATGTTCCTTATTGGTCCATTGTGAGGATTTTTGTTTTCTTTATGTTGAGATGTAACCCATACTGAAGGCTGTAACCTTTGATCTTCATCAGTAAGTCATCTTCACTTTCAGTAAGCAAGGTTGTGTCACCTGTATACTGTAGGTTGTTAATGAATATTTCTCCAGTCCTGATGCCTCGTTCTTCATTTAGTCTGACTTCTCAGATTATTTGCTCAACATACAGACTGAAGAAGTTTGATGAAAGGATACAACCATGACATCCACCTTTCCTGATTTTAAACCATTTGGTGTCCCCTGTTCCATTCAAATGACCGCCTCTTGGTCTATGCATAGGTTCATCACAAACACAATTAAGTGTCCTGGAATTCCCATTCTTCACAATGTTATCCATAATTTGTTATGACCCACACAGTCCAATGCCTTTGTATAGCCTTTGCACAGGTAAACATCTTTCTAGTATTCTTTGCTTTCAGTCAACATCTGTATGATATCCCTTGTTCCAAAACCTCTTGTGAATCCAGCTGGAACTTCTGGTAGTTCCCTATCAATATACTGCTGGGACCAGTTTTTGAATTATCTTCAGCGAAATTTTACTTGCATGTGACATTAATGATTTAGGCATTCTTCTGGCTCAGCTTTCTTTGGAATGTGCAGAAATATAGATCTCTTCCAGCTGGTTGGCCAGCTTGCTATATTCCAAATTTCCTAAACAAGTCAGTGCCTCAAGCACTGCATCCGTTTGTGGAAACATCTCGGTGGGTATCCTATCAATCCCTGGAGCTCTGTTTTTTGTTTTATTGGCAATTCCTCAGTGAAGCTTGCACTTCTTCCTTCAGTACCTTCGGTTCTTGATCATATGCTACCTCCTGAAATGGCTGAATGTCAATCAATTATTTTCGGTACAGTGACTCTGTGTATGCCTTCCAACTTCTTTTGATGCTTCCTGCATCGTTCAATATTTTGCCCCAGAATCCTTAAATATTACAACTTGGGGCTTGAAGTTTTTCAAAGTTCAAGTAGGAGCTCAGTTATGGGATGTTAGGGGGAGGCAGTGGTCAAGGGAAGCCAATGTGAAGGTCAATGAGGGAGCTGAGGGCAACTCACTGAGAAGGTGGAGAGGTGAGCAGAACTCTGCCACAGAAGAAGGTGGGAATTGTCAGGGGAAGGCACAGGTGTGGGCAGTGAGGAGGTGGGGTCGGTCAGGAGTCGCCCAAGCCCGGGGAACTGAGTGAGACCGTGATAAACCCCAAGGGTGAGTAATGAGGATTAGGAGGCATAGGTGTCAGGAGCAGGCACAGGTATGGGTCATGAAGAGGTTGGAGGGGTCAGAAAGTGGCCGAGATGTGGGAAGTGAGGAGACAGGAGGGTCAGGAGGCAGTCCACATATGGGAGGTGAGGAAGTGGGAAGGCAGGTGACACCCCAGGTGTGAGGGTGCACAGAGGCAGGAGGCAACCCACCATGGGAAGTGAAAAGGTAGGAAGATTTATGTATGGGCAGTGAGAAGGTATATAGGACCATAAGGAGGCTTACCATTGGACAACCGGGAGGCTTTGGGGTTCAGTAAAATGCCCAACATTAGGAATTGAGGTGGGAGGAGGGACAGGAGACAGCCAGGTGAAAGTACTGAAGTGGTGGGCTAGGTGAAGAAAAGGCACAGGAGTGAAGAGTAAGCATGTGGGTGGGGCTGGGATCTGGAGGTGTGGGTAATGAGAGGTGGGAAGGCTTAGGGGGCAGCCTGGTTTTGGTAAAGAGGATGTGGGAGGGGTCAGCAGCCCGGGTATGTGAAGACAGAAAGTCTGAAAGATGCTTCTCAGAATGAGAACTGAGAACTGAGAACGTGAGAGGGGCCAGGTGGCAGTGCAGGTATTAGGAGGAGGTGGGAGTGGCGAGGAGAATGCCCAGAACTCAGAAATGAAGAGATGGAAGGGACCAGAGGGTAGGGGTCAGGAGGCAACTCAGATAGATGTGTGTACTGAAGAGTTAGGCAGGGTCAGGAAGATACCCACCTGTGTTAGAGCAGGCGAGAAAGGTCAGGTGAAGGCAGAGCCTTGGGGTTAATGAAGGAGGAAGGCTCAAAAGAAGGCACAGATGGGAGTTCCGGCAAGATGGTGGACTAGGCAGAAGGACTGCACAGACCCTCTTCAACAAAGAAAACAGAAACCAATTAACTCAGACACAGAAGATAATCTTGGACCCCTGAGCCTTGAAGGAAAGGATGCAGATTTGGACTAAACCCCAACTAGCAGAAGAATCTGTGTCAAAATACCAAAAAAAAACGAGACATACAGAGCTGCAGTCTGACAGCGAACTGAACGACCCTGACAGTACAGGCGGCTCGGAGATTCCCGACTGGTGGTAGGACCTAAGAATTAACCCAAAAATCACCCTGCTAGCCAGGGACTGCACACACTGTGCACGGTGGCTGGGGAACAAACAGAGAAGGTGAAGAGAAAGGTGGGCTGAGTTATGAACTTTTGCCGCTCTGGAGGGCGCCGCCATTTTGTAGGTTTAAAAAGCGGCTTGACTATTTTGGATATTTAAAGAGACAGCGCTCTCGCAGAT
>NW_006921670.1:7720773-7727558 GCF_000298275.1 Orycteropus afer afer
GGGAAGAGGTAACTATGGGGAGGAAGTGGGAGGGGAGCTGTTGCATTGTGGTAAACTGTGGTCAATGACATGAGACAAAGCATATGTGAACTGCTGTATGGAAAGTGAATTTGCTCTGTAAATCTTCACCCAAATCAAAATAAAATAAAATAAAATACAAAAAGAAGGCACAGATGAGGCCAAGGAACAGACAGGAAGGGCCAAGAAGCAGAGGTTTGTAGTACGAGGAGGCCAAAGAGTCAGGGGAGTGCCCACGGATGGGTGCTGCAGTAGTTGAAAGGGTGGAAGCAGTGCACTGTGGGAAGTGAGGCGGGAGGTCCAGTAGGAGAACACAGAGGTGTGGGTGGTTAGGATGTTGGCTCAGGAATCAGTCCAGGAGGAAGGTATATGGTCCTGAACCTTCCAAGGGGTGGGGGGAAGAGTTGGAAGGGGCCAAAGGATACTCAGCCATAGGGAATGAGAATGAGGATGGGGTCCCCAGCCACCAGCTGACCAGGCACAGTAAGACTTAGAATAGCACGGGGGCAGTGAGGAGGATGTGAGCTTGAGGACTGGAAGCTGGTGCAGGTGACCTTGGAGGCTGGAAGTGATGGGGGGGCAGAAGGACAACGGCCACAGCGGGGGTGGTCCTCAGAAGCACACCCCCAGCCTTGGCCTGAAACTCTGTGGCCCTGAACACACACCTGTGGTCAGCAGGAGCTGACCACAAATGTATGCCTTCTCCAGGCTTACTGAGGAGAGGGCACCAGGCCCAGAGGACGCTTCCTCAAGGGTCCAAGTGGAAGGCTTTTCTACTGGGGCATCCTGATGAGAGAGTCCAGGGCCCAAGCTCAGCTGGTGGGGGAGCCCTCTGGCCTAGATGGGAATTGCATGCCTTCGGAAGATGGGGACACCCAGGTTTGAGACATCACACCCACATTCTGGAAACAGGGAAAGGGGATGACTGAACAAGCAGAGACTCTCAGCCACGTTCTCCCAGGCCTCTGGGCCTGTGTCCTGACCCCTGTAGTGGAGTAAGGCATCAGTGGGTTCATCTACACACACACTCACACACATGCATGCACGCACACACTTTGTGGGTGTGCTGTGAAGATGTAAACATCATCATTACTCTTTGGGGAGCTGACCACCCACTCCCAGCCACTAGGCCAGACCATTAGGAATGGTCTCAGCAACAAGAAGCTTCCCTAAACCCTGTAGCATTTCATGAGCTGGGCAGGGCAGTGACATCCACATCCACATCCACATCCAACAAACACTGAGGCCCAGGAATTGAGGCTCAGAAAGTAGAAAAAGAGGCACAGGGTGAGCAGGAATCCCAGCCAGCATTTGTTGGAACAGGTTCCACCACACAGGAGACAGGACATGGGAAGCAAAGAGTACTGTCCGGTGCTGGGACCTGAGGGCCTGGGACCTCCCAGACATGATGCAGGGTGCCTGGGATGAGGTGGTCCTTGGCTGGTCCTTGGGGCCTGTGTTCTGAGTGGTGCACAAAGGGGAGACAGTCTGGGTTCTGCACAACCTGTTTGCTGCGTGGTCCATCTTTGCAGGTGGTAGGACAGAGGATTGGTGACCCCCTGACAGCTGGGTTCTGCACAACCTGTTTGCTCCGTGGTCCATCTTTGCAGGTGGTAGGACGGAGGACTGACAGCTGAGTCTGAAGTCAGGAGCACTTTGTGGACGAGAGCTAAGGGGTTTAACCAGGGCTTCTGCAGAAGCATTCCTATGGCCAGGTGTCATGCGGACCCTGCTTGGTGATCCTGGAGCCGGACTAGGGGTCTAGGTCTCTGTCTCAGGCGTGCTTTTGCAGGGGCTCAAGTCCTATGGCTGGATCACTGTGGGCACAGCTGACGGTCCCTCCCTCCTCCCCATGCAGCCTGAAGAGGACTGAGGTCTATCCGTCTGTGGTTCCTGCAATCCCCAGACCACAATGTCCATATCAGTGAGTCCATGCTGAATGCAATAATGGATTTAATCCATAAGCTTATTTTAAACTTATTTTTAGAAGTGTGTAGGACTCAAAAATAATGAGCTTCTACTCCATTTTTGCTAGGGACACATTTGAGTCATATGATAAAACAAGCAAAGCTTGTCACACCAAAACTTGGACTTGAATGTTCAGAGCGGCATTATTCACGATGGCCAAACAGCACAAGCTATCCCCACGTTCACCACCTGCTGAATGGCGCAGTGCAACGGTGTCTTGGTTCTCTAGGGCTGCTGTAACAAACGCACCCCAAGCAGATGCTTTAACAGACAGGCATTTATTCTCTTGCAGTTTAGGAGGCTAGAAGTCTGAGTTCAATGTCTCGGTTCTAGGGGCTGGGGGAAGGCCCCTACACCTTGGGCTTCAGCTCTGCCTCCGGTTCCAGGCCCATGAGAGCTGCAGGCATCTTCTCATGCACCTGCTGGCTGCTGAGGCTGATGAACCGAAGATCAACAAGCAAAATGTACAGTCCAAGATTTGCAGACAACATAGCAGGCCACTAGTTCAGGTCCAGGAACTATCCCAAGATTGGCAGGCAACACGGCAGGCCGCTGAGGTGAAGACTTGGCCAAAGGCAAGATCGAGATGTGCCAATAGCTAGAGACCTTTCTCAAAGCTTCTCCTTATATACTGGACAGGCAGCTCCCTACCTGCTCACAGCAGTTCTACCACAGAGGTGATGACAATCTCATCATGGGTTATAACTATATGGAACTGGCAGCAACTCAAAACCACGGCCCAGCCAAGTCAACACGCAACTTAAGCTACCACAAATGGTTTTCTCCTTATATACTATATGGCCTTTCTGACCCTGGGTTTGTAATTTTCCTCAAAATTGATGGGTTAGGCTATAGCCTGTGTTGTTATTGGTCTATTTTACTCCCCTTTCAGGGGTTGGTCAGCTTAGTAATTGGAAAGTTGGTGTGTAAAACCACCTCATAGGAGTGGGCAATGTGATAGTTAAGGTTGTGTGTCAACTTGGTGCTTCATGATTCTTAGCGGTTTGGTGGTTATGATGTGGTCATGCCCTGTGATGAGATCTGATATATTGTAATCACTCCATGATGAGATGTGATACGAGCAGTCAATCTGCTAAAGAGGCAGGGAGGCCACATGTGCTGACCTCCTCTAACCCCACAAGAGGAAGACAGAATCACCATCAGTAGGCCAAGGCCTACTCCTGCAAAGCGAGACATGCTGCCTCCCTCCAGCCCTTTCACCAACCATTGACAGGCAACCACCACCTCTCTCCTGGGTTCGATTATTCACTGCAGTAGCCACCCAGAGCTTGCAAATTATGAGGTTTATTAGGGAAGCACCAGGCTACAGTTCAAGTTCAGGAAAAATGTTCAGTCTCTCTCCCAGCCCGCCATCTCTCAGTTTCTCTCCCAGCAGTGCATGTCCCTCGGTGTCTCTCTCAGCAATGCCTATCTCTTGCATCTCTTTCCCAGCAGCACATGTCTCTCAGGGGTGCATCCTTCCTCAGCCAGCAGTCAGAGAGAGTTCTGCCTCTACGAGGCCTCCTTTTGAGCCTGGCAGAGTGGCCAAACCAACCAATCATAACATCAGAATTCTAAACACCTGGGAGAGAGCAGGAACCTCCCAGAACATTGTTTTGTGCCACTCTCAACAGAAATACCCCAGGTGGACAACTTTAGCAATCAGGAGCTCCTCAGTTGCTTATGGCAAATTGCACCTCGGAGTTTACAAAGACTTCTGGGTAGAAAAGCCACACTAAGTCATTCACTGCACCACACAATCCATTGAGAGGCAGTTTCCTTCAGGATGTGGTCTGCTTCCAGTAAATATGGGTAACCTTCCGG
Source organism: Orycteropus afer afer (assembly GCF_000298275.1). Taxonomy (NCBI): domain Eukaryota; kingdom Metazoa; phylum Chordata; class Mammalia; order Tubulidentata; family Orycteropodidae; genus Orycteropus; species Orycteropus afer. The sequence goes on from NW_006921670.1 coordinate 7,724,584, forward strand.
AAAGGTCTCTGGTTTTCTGCTGGATACGGACCCTGCGTCTGACTCATCATCATCTCTGGTTCTTGGACTTGACCCAGTGCCCTGCCATACTGCCTGCTGATCTTGGCATGGTTGTCTTTGCAGCCTGTGGGCCAACGATCTGCCATTTCACCTGCTGATCTTATACAGCCCCTGCAGCTGTATGAGTCAGGAGAAACCTCCAGCTTCAGGTTGTTGTTGTTGTTATGTGCCGTCAAGTCGGCCCCAACTCATAGCGACCCCTCCTTGGGTTTCCGAGGCAGTATCAGTACGGAAGTAGATTGCCCAACCTTCCTTTCGAGGAGTGGCTGGTGGGTTTGAACCGCCAGCCTTCTGGTTAGCAGTCAAGTGCCTTAGGCACTACACCACCAGAGCTACCAGGTAGGAACCACCATTGTGGGACTTGCCAGCCTCTACAACTGCATGCCTCATATGCATGAGAGAGCTGGACAATGAATAAGGAAGACCACGGAAGAACTGATGCATTTGAATTGTAGTGCTGGAGATGAATACTGAATGTACCATGGACTGCTAGAAGAACAAACAAATGTGTCTTGGAGTAAGTACAGCTAGAATGCTCCTTAGAAGCAAGAATGAGTCATGTGGTCAGAAGGGTCCAGTCCCTGGAGAAAGTTATCATGCTTGGTAAAGTAGAGAGTCAGAAAAAAGGAGAAGACCTTCAATGAGATGGACTGACCCCATGGCTGCAACAATGGTCTTAAGCATAGCAACCCCTGTGAGTACGGCACGGGACCGAGCAGTGTTTCGTTCTGTTGTACGCAGGGTCACTATGAGTCAGCACCAACTTGACAGCCCCTAACAACAAGAAGGAGATTTTATTTGGACAACCACTCAAAATAACTTTAAATCATCTGACACCTTGGAATGGAACTTCTGATCTGGATAGAAAACAGGTTTTTACATATTATTGCTTTACTTGTGACTTGTTTCCTTAAACTAACTGCTTCTTAATCCACCTGGAAGAAACTGGGATCTAGTCTGAGAACCAGTGTGAAAGAAGACGCTTGACCACTCAGTCAGGAGCTGTGAGGTGGTCAATTTGTCTTATTTTGGATGAACTATCAGGGGCCTCTGATTGTTCTAAGAGATGTCAGGTTTGACAGATGGTTGATAGGTTATGTTCCTCAAAGCAATCCTGGGCAGAAAGGGGCATCCCTGGGTGGTGCAAATGGTTAACGAGCTCACCTGCTAACAGGAAGGTTAGAAATTGTAGTCACCCAGAGGATCCTCAGAAGAAAAACATGGTGGTCTCCTCTCATACTCTAGACCAAAGATAGATTCAGCTGGGGCTAATTAGTGATAGAAAATACCCGCAATCCTTACAGAAACAACAGAAGACAGACATAGAGCAATCCCTCACAGACAACCAGACACTGTGGGAGAGAGATCCAACAGATCTACCAACTCAGGACCATAGTACTGGGCAACACCAGACTCAATTGACACAACAAAATACTAAAAATCTTGTTCCACAACCTACATTGGTGACTAGCGACTAGGGTCTTCAAAGCTTTCAAGCGGCCATCTAAGATGCAGCTAATAGTCTCCTGTTGTTGGAAGAGAAGAATGCAAAAAACCAAGGGCATTTGGAAGCAATCAGCCCTAGGACACTATGGCCCTCGAGACCAGAAGAACTAGATGGTGCCCAGCTACCAATGCCAACCAATCAGGAAAGGATCAAATCTGGAGATCCTGGACAGAGTGGGAGGAAAAACGTGGAACAAATTCTAAAAACTCTAATGACCAGAATTACTGGTTGGATCGAGTCTGGTGGGGACCCCAAGACTATGGCCCTGGGATACACTTAAGGCCTGGAATAAAACTCACTCCCCGGAGCTGGCTCCTAGCTCAATAGTAAATAAGATGTACACACAGACCACTCAACCCAGGGTGATGCACCCACATACTCTATGGAGATGCATCCTTTGGAGCAATCGGCCGTGGGGCACCAGAGGGGCAACGTTTACATGGAGGAGAAGTAGGACACACAGAAGTGCATAACTATGAAGGGCACCGGGGGCAATATTACTGAGAAGGGAGGAGAGGGGAGTGGGTTAGGGTGGGGGATGGTAATTGGGGAGTGAAACCAAATGTACACAAAATGTTGAATGTAAAACAAACTCTGTAAATTTTCACCTGAAGCGCACACACACACACACACACACAAATCAGCCATTGAAAACCCTATAATCCTGAGTTCTACTCTCACTAAAATGGGGTCACCACCAGTCAGGATGGACTCCCCAGCACCTAGTCAGGCCAGAAAGGCTGCGGCCGGAGAGAGGAGTGCCTGTGACATGGCCAAGAAGAGGCTGTCCTGATCAAAGAATTGTTACCTAATCCTAAATTGTGAACTGTTACTTCCTTAGTAAACCCCATAATCATAAATAATAAATAAAAATGTATTGAAAATAGTTCACAAAAAACACTAATTACCACAATACACAAGATAGTCACAATAACACCAGAAAATGTGACAATATCAGCAACTACAAAAACCAGTCAGGAAAACAACACTGCATGCTTGTAGCCTAAGCATGACAAAACCATGTGATTTAAAGAATCACTGTAATAGGGCAACAATGACAGATCTGACCAGAGTGCATGAGAAGGTTCAAAAAGTAAATTAGCACAGAGGTTTAGCCTTGTGGGCACATCAGTACACATGAGCTGGGCTTATGGAAACAGTTTTTATTGTTATAACTAACTACAGGGATATACTTTTTAAACTTTTATTGTGATTTGGGTGAAAGTTTACAGAGCAAATTCATCTTCCATTCAGCAGTTCACATACACTTTGTCTCATGGCATTAACTGCACTCTCCCACAATGCAACAGCTCTCTTCCCACTTTAACTACAAGGACATTTTTATTAATAATAATAATAATAATAATAATAATGTTGTTGTTGTTGTTGTTATGTGCCGTCGAGTCGC
>NW_006921670.1:7728483-7729927 GCF_000298275.1 Orycteropus afer afer
ACTGTCACATCTTTCTACGGCTTGCCCTTGGAACCTGTCTTCACTTTCTGAATCCCCCTCACACAGCCCATCAGGTGCCCCAGCCCCCGTGGGACCCACTGCCCTGAGACTGAGTTGTGAGGTGCCTACTCAGCCTGGCTTCATTCGTCCAACACCTTTTCAGGGTCCACAGTGGGTACCCGTGGGAGTTAAGGTTGGGTGTCGACTTGACTGGGCCGCGGTTCCGAGTGGCTGGGCGGCTGGATGCAGTTATTACTCCCCATGGTGAGACAATAATCCCTCCCACGGTGGAATGTGCTGTGAGCAGCTAAGTAGTTGCCTTCAGGGCGTGGCCTTCTTCCAGTACATATGGGGAAGCTTTGAGAAAGGTGTCCAGCTTTGGGGGACATTTTGGGCCGTGTGGCCTGCCAATCTTGGGATTGTCCCTGGACTTGAACCAGTGGCCTGCTGACCTTGGGATTGTGCCCTTTGACCTGCTGCTCTTGGGTTTGTCAGCCTCAGCAGCCAGCAGCTGTGTGAGTCAGAGAAGCCTTCAGCTCGTGGGCCCGGAACAAGAGGCAGAGCTGAAGCCCAAGGTCAAGGGGCCTTCACCCAGCCCCTAGGGCCAGCACTCTGAATTCAGACTTCTAGCCTCCCAGACTGTAAAAGAATAAATTCCTTTTTTGTGGGAGCCATCCACTGGGGGGTACTTCTGGTACAGCAGCCCTAGAGAACCAAGACAGAACTGGGCTCAGCTCCTTCCTCACGCACCTCGCCATCACAGCTCTCCTGGTCGGGTCACCCACCACCACCATCAGACCCTTACAGTCAAACTATTCGGGGCCACACTGTAAGCACCGTTTGTGGTCTTTCCCCTGGACTGGCGATCCTTGGTGTCAGGGTGAGACCTAGTGCAGTTCTCAGTCTAGAAAAGTCTCCGGGCTGAATGCAGCTAGAAACTCAGAGGGCCTCAGATGGGCTCCAGAGAAAGATCCCATCCAAGCCTCTCCTGCAGTAGCTGAGGCAAAGGACGTATGTCAATAACCCTGCAGTCAGGCTGGGGGGTGAAGTGCTTCCCATGGGGCTTTGGGTCTATTAGCTTCTCTGGGAGCTCTGGTGGCACAGTGCCTAACTAAGGTACTTGACTGCTAACCAGAAGGCTGGTGGGTTTGAATGACCAGCCACTCCTCAGAAGGAAGGTTGGGCAATCTACTTCAGTAGTGCTACCACCTCTGAGGGGTCGCTATGAGTGGGTCTGACTTGACAGCAGTGAGTTGGGTTGTTTTGGTTTTGACACACGTCAGGCCCCTCCCACTCTCTGGAAAGTTTCCCAACAGGAATTTGCTTCCAGGTGGGCGCGGCCCCAGCAAATGGTACTGAGGTGGGGATGGGGACAGCGAGGACGGGAACTCGCGGGCGTGCACGCGCCCAGGGGGTGGAGCTGCCGAGAGCGCGCAGCCGGAGA
>NW_006921670.1:7731107-7732283 GCF_000298275.1 Orycteropus afer afer
TGGGTAACACTGCAAAGAATGGGAATTCCAGAACACTTAACTGTGCTCGTGAGGTACATAGACCAAGAGGCAGTTGTTTGAGCAGAACAAGGGGATACTGCATGGTTTAATATATCAGGAAGGGAGCTCTGATGGCGTAGTGCCTAAGGCATTTGACTGCTAACCAGAAGGCTGGTGGTTCAAACCCACCAGCCACTCGTTGGAAGGAAGGTTGGGCAATCTACATCCATAGTGATAATGCTTTGGAAACCCAAGGACGGGTCATTATGAGTTGGATCCGACTCGATGACAGTGGGTTTGGGGTTTTAATATCAGGAAGGGTGTGTGCCAGGGTTGCATGCTTTTAGTGTATTTATTCAATGTGTATGCTGAGCAAATAATCTGAGAAGCCAGACTACACGAAGAAGCACACAGCATCAGGACTGGAGGAAGACTCATTAACAACCTGTGATATGCAGATGACACAACCTTGTTTGCTGAAATTGAAGAAGACTTGAAGCACTTACTGATGAAGATCAAAGACTATAGCCTCCAACATGGATTACACTCAACATAAAGAAAACAAAATCCTCACAACTGGACCAATAAGCAACATCATGATAAATGGAGAAAAGATGGAAGTTGTCAGGGATTTCATTTACTTGGATCCACGATCAATGTCCATGGAAGCAGCAGCCAAGAAATCAAACGACACATTGTGTTGGGCAAATCTGCTGCAAAAGACCTGTTTAAAGTGCTGAAGAGCAAAATCGTCCCTTTGAAGACTAAGGTGCACCTGCCCCAAGCCATGGTATTTTCAGTAGCTCATATGAATGTGAAATCTGGACAACAAATAGGGAAGACCAGATAAGAATTGATGCATTTGAATTGTGCTGCTGGTGAAGAATGCTGAATGTACCACAGACTGCTAGAAGAACTAACAAATCTGTCTTGCAAGTAGTGCAGCCAGAATGTTCTTTCGAAGTCAGAATGGCTAGACTTGGTCTCTCATACTTTGGTCCTACTGTCAGAAGGGACTTGGTCTCTCATACTTTGGTCCTATTGTCAGAAGGGACTAGTCCCCAGAGAAGGCTATCATGCTGGGTGAAGAAGGTCATCAAAGGGGAAGATCCTCAAGGATATGGACTGACACAGTGGCTCAAACACAAGGCTTGTGAGGCTGGCACAGGCCTGTGC
>NW_006921670.1:7732516-7738564 GCF_000298275.1 Orycteropus afer afer
TATATAAGCTTCATGGGTTTTGCATCTCTGGAGGACCCAGCCTAAGACTAGTATCTTGTGGTTCATCAGTGAGATTGGTCGGTTAGTGTTCCTGCTGAAAGGGCCAATCCTTGACATTGACAACAACAACAAAAAAAAACCTCACTGCCATGGAGTCGAATCCGACTCACAGCAACCCCTCCTTGGGTTTTCAAGGCGGTATCTCTACGGAAGTATATTACCCAATCTTCCTTCCAGTGAAATTGACAAGGAGTTTGCTTATGGAAGCAGTCAACCCCCAGAAATTTGGGCAGGAAGTGGGGGAACCTCGAGACCAAGGATAGCCTGGAGTGGGTTTCCTTCAAAGGGAACTTCCTAAAAGAGCTGTAATATGGATCAAGGACTGTAACACTGAAGACAGCCAGAGCTCCAGAAGGGGCCTGGTGGCACAGCCAGTGATGAGCTGTCTGGAAGAGGCCCCCGCATTAGAGCTGGTGGCTGAGAGGGCCTGCACAGCTGACTGACAGAGAGCTTGCACGGCTGATTGACGGAGTGCCTGCACGGCTGATTGACAGAGGGCCTGCATGGCTGGGAGCGATCCACTTCCTGGCCATGAGCTGTCCTGGTTAGTGGCAGAGGGGACTGACAGCGGAGACAACTGACAGCAGACAGCAAGTGAGAGAGGTCTGGGAGCAAGCTGTCCTGTGCCAGAGAAGGAGATAGATGCCTTCCAGCCGTGAGGAGCTCCGGCGGTGCAGTGGCTAAGGCACTCAGCTGTAATCAAAAGGTCAGCAGTCTGAACCCACACACTGCTCCACAGGAGAAAGGGGAGGCAGTCTGCTTCCACAGAGATTTACAGCAGAAGCCTGTTCAATGACATAACGGCTGCATTTGCAGCAGGTGGAAGTGACTGTGATAAAGAATTTGTTGTGAGTAGGGTTGGTTCACAGAGAAGGCAAATTGACAAAACACTACAGGGAAGGAGAAATTGTCCCTACATCAGCTGTTCCTAACCTGAGGACTGCCTGGACAAACACAGAGCTGTAGAATTTAAAAGGCTGAAGTTCATGGTATGTAGCGTATACCTCAAGGGAAAACATGTGAAGCCGATCTTGGGAACCCATAAGAATGGTTTGCCTTAGACAATGGTCCTATAAGTATATTTGTATGATCTGAATTCCCAGGTGTATAGTAGAGCTGACAAGGGACAAGGTTGTAGTCACTTCTTGGTCACAGCCAGCTACCAAGAGGGACTGAGTAGTTGAACCAGTGGGCTCGGGACCCTAGTCTCAGGGGACATCAACCTCAATTGGCATAACATACTACACAAAACATTGTTCCACCTCCTACTGTGGCAAGTAGCGACTGGGATCTTAAAAGCCTGCAAGCAGCCATCGAGATGGAACAATGGGTCTCTCCTCATCCACAGCAAAGAAAAATGAAGAAAACCAAAGATTCATGGAAACAATTAGTCCTAACGACTGGTACACCATGCGATCTGCAGCCTAAATGACTATGAGACCAGAAGAACTAGATGGCGCCCATCTACCACTGTCAACCACTTGGAATGGGATTAATGCAGGAAATCTTTGATGGAGTGGGAGAAAATGTGGAACAAAACTCAAAATCATTAAAGAAAAAAAAAAAAAAAAGACCAGGTTTACTGGTCTGATAGAGCCTGGTGAGACCCCCCCCCCCCCAAAGACTATGTCTCCTAGTTATACTTCAGGTCTGCAATTGAACTCACTCCCATGACTTCCAGCCAAATAATACATGGACATATATGGAGAACATTTACATCAGGTAGATACACTCTTTGGAGTGATCAGTCACGGGAGAACAGAAGGGCGGTATTTGCACAGGGAGAGCTCACGGGCCAGAAATGCATAGGAAAGAAAGACACAGGGAAGAAGTAACTACAGGGAGGAAGCGAGGAGAGAGCTGTTACGTTGTGGAGAAATGAAATCAAGGTCATGAAACAAAATGTGTGTGAGCTGCTGTATGGAAAATGAGTTTCCTCTGTAAACTCACCTAAATCACAATAAAAATAAAAATAAAACCCCAGAAACTCTTTTCATGTCGACAGAAAAGTCTTGCGTCTTGCTTTGCCATCAGAGGGGATCTCACAGGGCGTGTCTGCTCTATGCACTGTCTCCAGCTGGGGAGGGGGTGAGCCTGCACAAGACTCCCCAGTACCTGCCCCCCCAAGTCAAGAGCAGACCAGGCCTCATGCAGCACAGAGGGACCATCACAGAAACAGGCATTGGGTGGCACTCAGCCGTGACTATGTGACCTTGATTAGAAACTGGACATCGGTAAGCCTCTATTTTCTCATCTCTGGAATGGGGTGCTTTGTAAGGACTCACTGGGAAACTGCTCTGATTACAGGGATACCATGAGCTCTGGTAGCATAGTGCCTAGGACATCTGACTGCTAACCAGAAGGCTGACGGTTCAAACCCACTAGCCACTCCTCGGAAGGAAGGTTGGACAATCTACTTCCGTAGTGATGACACCTCGGAAGCCCAAGGAGGGGTTGCTAGGAGTCGGGTCCGACTCGACGGCATATAAAAACAACAGTATGACTCCTTAGTTCATGAAATGACTTAGGCTTCCTAGTATTTTTATCACCTCCACCTCCAACTCCACTTCGAAGGCAGAGCCCTGTTTTCTGCTGGAGGTGCTCATAGTCCACCTCCTGCCATCAGTCAGGTGATGATTCCTGGTCTGAGCTGCAGCCCTGGTGTTCCTCAGGCTGCCTCTGACAGTCTGGTATGAGAGGAGGTCCCTGGGGCAGGGCGACACTAGGAGTCATTGCAGTAGGTGACACCACTGCCCCCATCCAACCACCATTCAGTAAACGTTCATTTCATGAGGCCTGGGGTCAGTGGGGAAGAAGATATGAGCACTGGAATAATGCCTGGCTTTGTCTTAACAACCACCAGTCGTCATGCCAACTCTGAACTGTCAGCCTCCTGTTGCAGATTGGGCCCCTGGGAACCAGAATTGGAGTCTCAGGATGTAAATGCAGAAAAGCTATTGGGAGTTCTCCAGGACCCACATCCGGGGAGCGATGGGAGCTGGACTGGGAGGAGAAGTTGAAGTTTAGTGCAGTTGGAAGCCTTAGTCAGTTCCCTAGGGAGCTCAGAAGCTAGACTGGCCTTTTAACAACCATTCACTCACTGTGGGCTGCCCTCTACACCCCAATATCGACCAATCACTGGTGGCGAGCCACCCTGAGGAGGGCAACCTTGGACAAAGCAGCTCCCTTCAGTCAAGTGCATGTCCCACACAAAATCAGATCCTAGGACCTCTGGTAAGATGATGGAATAGACAAACAAGCTACACAGATGCTCTTCAACGAAGAAAAAAAACAATTGACACTGATACAGAAGATAATCCTGGAGCCCTGAGCTTTGAAAGGAGGAACACACAAGTGGATTACATATCAACTAGTAGATGAACTTGAATGAAAACAATGAATAAGGAGACAAACAGAGCTGTGGATTGTCAGCTATCCCAATGGCACAGACAGTCTGAATATTTACAAGTGGTGTTAGGACCTGGGCAGTAACCTAAAAACCAGCTGTGCTCACCAAGGGCTGCATGGACAATTGCATCGGTGACTGACAACTAAAAAGGGAAACAACAAAGAAGATGACAAACTGAGCTGCGGACTTTCAGCTGTCCAGAGGGCACAGCCATTGTGAAGACCTGCAAGTCCTGCAGCCATTTTGGATGCTTAGAGCATCAGCATTCTGATCCCAGTGACCAGTGTTTCAAACGCCAGCAGGGCTGCCCATGGTGGACCTAAGAATAGGCTCTGCTTGCAGAGGTCAGCTCAGGCAACCACACTGGAGGCTGGTGACTAGAAAGCTGCAATATCCCCCTTGTTATTCTTATACCCCACACCCTCTTGGTGTACAGAGGTGCGGCCATCCCCTACTCTGCCCAGCTTCAGGACCAGCAGGAATTCCATCCCAGTCTGTGTACTCTGACAAAGCCTGGGTGCCCTGCCCTGCTCTCTCCCCTGTTTTTTTTTTTCTTTTTCTTGTATCCTTTTTTTTCTTCCTTTGTATTTTCATTTTCTCTTCCAGGGCTCTAGGGGTTTCCCCCCCTTTTCCTGGTACCCATCTTCTTTCGTTCTTTTGGTTTTTCTTATCCCTTATTTTTCTTTATTATTCTTTCACTCTAGCTCCAGTCTCTTATAACCCCCTCCACATATATTGTTTTCTTTTCTCTTTTTCTATTTATAATTCTTTTGTCTTGTTAAAGTATTTCTTTAAATATTTCTTCTCATTTATTGCCTTTCTCTTTTTGTTTCCCCTCCTTTTTTGGTGATTGTTCCTGTGTATTTATGTAGTATGTGTTTTTTGTTCTCTTGTGTTTACTTTTTTGGTATTTTGTTGTTGTTGTTGCTGTCTGAGGGTGAGACAGCAACCATGCCCAAATGACGCAACCATACCCAGATCTCTTACAGCCTCACCTACTGGGTGAGGGCCACTACTTACTTCTGCACCAACTGACCATTGATAGATGACAGCCAATAGGAGCCCAACTCACCCTTAACTGATCTTCACAAAGAGCTAACAGAGATCGGTGCACCCACTCTCATTCTCTACCACACTAACCAGGAGACAGGTAGTGAGTGCCCAAGTGCTGCCAACTAGTGAATAGAGCAGCATGGTACCCTACTTACTCAGATATATTAAAACAAAACAAAGAAAATGAAAATCTTGGGCAAATAACTCCAAAATACAATCACCAATTAAATATCAATACAACAACATCACTATGTCTCAGAAACAACAGACCATCACAGTCCACATAAAGAAGTAAGACTGTAATAGATATAAGGGACCAGGATATAGACCCAGAAAACATCCCTGAGGAAGAAGCAGCATTGGAATTCTCTGATAAGGAATTCAGAAGAATTGTATTTACATACCTTCAACAGATTGAGAGACAGATCGAGGAAAACACTGACAAAATTAAGGAAAACAGACAAAACCCTAGAACAATTTGGGAAGACGACACAAGAACAAAATGACAAAATAAATGAAAAACTAGAAATGATACAAAATCTACAAAGAGAAATCCAGAAGATGAATTTCAAAAAGTAGGTAACATGGGCCTTCTGGTAAGATGGCAGAATAGGCAGACAAGCTACACAAGCCCTATTCAACAAAGAAAAAAGAAATCATTGACAGATACAGAAGATAATCCTGGAGCCCTGAGATTTGAAAGGAAGTATACAGAAGTGGATTAGGCACCAACTAGTGGAAAAATCCGAATGAAAACAGTGAGTGTGGAGACGGATGGAGCTGCGGACTGTCAGCTACTCTGATGGGACCAACAGTCTGAGTATTTCCAAGTGGTGTTGGGATCTGATAGTTGAACTAAAGATCAGCCCTAGTCACCAGGGCTGCAGAAACGACTGTGCTGATGGCCAATGACTAGGAAGGGAAACAGCAAAAAGGGAGACAACCTGAGCTGTTGACTTTTGGCTGTCCAGAGGGTGCAGCCATTTTGATTGTATACAAGTGGCAACCATTTTGGGTATTTAAAGTGATCAAGAGTGGAGCCATTTTGAATGTCTGCAAGAGGTGGCCATTTTGGATACTTAAAGTAACAGCACTCTCATTCAGATTCAAGGGACCTAAGAATAGGCTGGTAGCTCTTGTGGCATAGCACCTAAAGCATCTGATTGCTAACTAGAAGGCTGGTAGTTCAAACCCACCAGCCACTCCTCAGAAGGAAGACTGGGCAATCTACTTTCATACAGATACCACCTTGGAAACCCAAGAGGAGGTCACTATGAGTTGAATTTATTTGATGGCAGTGAGTTTGGTGTTTGAGTTTAAGAATAGGCGCTGCTCGCCAAGGACAGAGGGACATATGGAGGCCGACAATGGAAAAGGAGACAGGTGGTGAGTGTGTAAGTGTTGCCAATTAGTGAATAGAAAAGCACAGCACAGTACCCTGCTTATGTAGATAACATACAAAGAAAACAAAAATCATGGGCAAGTCACTCCAACATACAATTACCAATTAAATATAAACACAAAAA
>NW_006921670.1:7753064-7761137 GCF_000298275.1 Orycteropus afer afer
TTGTAAACAGGGAACCAGAGACATCAATTGACAAATGAGGACAACTACAAACCAAAAAGAGGGAAAAAATTGTGTAGTTACAGAACTTCTAAATGGTAGGCAAGTCAAGATAACTGCAAGATAGAATGGACTGTTCTAAACTTAGGAAGAAAACTATAAATCACAGGTGTTCTGGTTACCTAGTGCTGCTCTGACAGAAATATACCACAAAAAGGATGGCCTTAACAAACAGGAGTTTATTCTTTTACAGTTTGGAGACTTTAAGTCCAAGTTTAAAGTGCCAGGCTCTAGGGGCTGGTGAAAGCCCTACAGCCTTGGGCTTCAGCTCTGCCTCCAGCTCCCAGCCCACTGAAGCTAAAGGCTTTTCTTCACTCGGACAGCTGCTGGCTGCTGAAGGTGCCAAGCCCAAGGTTGACAGGTAAAAAGGCACAGTCCTGATGTTACCAAACCACACGGCAGGCCATTAACTCAAGTCCATTGTAAGTCCCAAGGTTGGCAGAGCATGGCAGGCTACTGAACAGTGACATGGCTATATGCAGGGTCCAAGCACGCCATAAGCTAGAGACCATTTCCAAGGCTTCTCCTTAAATACAGGAAGCAGACCACATCCCAAAGCCAGCTACTCAGCTGCTTGTGGTAGATCCCACCATGGAGCTGAATACCAGTCTCATCATGTGGAATAACTACCACCAGCTGCCCAGCCACTCAAGCAGGCCTAGCCAAGTTGACACACAAACATAACTACCACATAGGGTAACCCAAAGAAAAATGATAAACCTTCACATCAAAATAAAAAGAGGACCAGCACAAATATTTAGCAAATACTAAAACAACAGCAACAAAGGAAGTGATAACACGATTCATAAACAAAATGAGTTCAGCATAGAAAATTATATGGAACAAAGAAATCAACACCATGAAAAAGCACATAACAAAAATGACAGCAACAAATTCATACTTGTCGATAATTACATATCTGGCAAGAGACTTATCTCTAAGGTTTATAGAAAACGCCAATGTCTCAACAGCAAAGGAATTAATAATCCAATTGAAAAATAGGCAGAAGACATCAATAGACACTTCACCAAGGAGGATATTCAGGTGGCCAGCTAATAATACATGAAGAGATGCTCACAATCATTGGCCATCAGAGAGATGCAAATCAAAACAACGAGATACCATCTCACCCCAGCACGGATGGCAAGGTTCAACGAGTCAGAAAATAACAAATGCTGGGAGAGATTGGTACTCTCATACACTGCTGGTGGGACTGTGAAGGGATACAACCACTGTGGATAGCAGTATGGCAATGCCTTAGAAAGCTGGAATTGGAGATAACATTTGACCCAGCAATCCGATCACTAGGTAGTTATTCCCCATGATGAGACTGGCAATCAACTTTCACCTCTCTAAGAGGTGAAACAGGACAGCAACAGATATATGCACACCTAAGTTCACTGCAGCACTATTTACAATAGCAAAAATATGGAAACAACTATGTGCCCATCAATGGAAGAGTGGATGACCCAACTATGGTACATACACACAATGGAATGTTATGCAGCACTAAAGAATAATGTAGAGTCTGCAAAACACCACACAACATGGATGAACTTGGAGGACATTATGGTAAGTGAAACAAGTCAATCACAGAAGGACAAATATACTATTAATTTGTTGTTGTGGAAGGTCAAGGAAAGGTTTATATATGGAGGGAAACTTTCTTTGTTGGTTGCCAGGGGTGGGAGGGGTGGGGAGGGAACACTACAAAAAAAAAAAAAAGCACTGACCCATGTCACTTTAGTTTTGTGTATTTCACTGTACATAAATTATATTTCAATAAAATGCATTAAAAATAGACTAAAACTCAAAGGTTGGAAAAAGATACATCAAGCAAATAGCAACCTTAAAAGAGCAGGAGTGGCAATATTAATTTCTGATGAAATTGACTTTAAAACAAAAACCACCATAAGAAGCAAGGAAGGACATTATATAATAATTAAAGGCTCAACTGAACAAGAGGACATAACAATAATAAATATCTATGCACCCAATGAAAGAGCCCCAAAATACATAAACCAGACTCTAACAGAACTGAAAAAGACAAATAGATGACTCTACAGTCATAGCAGAAGACTTTAATGCACCACTTTCAATCAAAGTTAGAACAACTAGAAAGAAACTCAACAAAGACACAGAAGAACTACACAATACAACCCACCTTATAGACATCTACAGAGCACTTCACCCAACAGTACCATATACATTCTTTTCAGTGCACAGGGAACATTCTCTAGGATAGACCATATGTTAGGCCACAAAGCAAGCCTCAATAAATTTAAAAACATTTAAATACTGCAAAGCATTTTCTCAGATCACAATGCTATAAAATTAGAAATCAACAATAGGAAGATGAATGGAAAAACCAAACATATGGAAAATGAATAACACCCTCCTTGAAAATGACTGGATAATAGAAGAAATAAAATACCATTTGGCTACCTAGTGCCGCTCTGACAGGAATATACCACAAATGGGATGGCAAAACAAACAGGAGTTTATTCTCTTACAGTTTGGAGACTTTCAGTCCGAGTTCAAAGTGCCAGGCTCTAGGGGCTGGGTGAAAGCTCCTCAGCCTTGGGCTTTAGCTCTGTCTCATGCTCCCAGCCACTTGGAGTGAGAGGCTTTTCTTCACTCAGACAGCTACTGGCTGCTGAGGCTAACAAGCCCAAGGTCACCAAATAAAATGGCACAGTCCAAATGTTACCAAATCACATGGCAGGGTATTAATTCAAGCCCACTGAAAGTCGCAAGGTTGGCAGAGCATGGCAGGGTGCTGAAAAATGACACGGCTACATGCAGGGTTCAAGCGTGCCATAAGGTAGAGACCATTCCCAAAGCTGTTTCTTATATATGGGAAGCAGACCACATACTCAAAGCAGCTACTCAGCTCTCACAGTACCTTCCACCATGGAGCTGATTACCAGTCTCATCATGGGTAATAACTCAGCCATTCAACCAGGCCCAGCCAGGTTGACACACAACCTTAACCACCACCACCATGAAATTAAAAAATTCTTTGCATCAGGGGGACAAGGTTTGCTGGTCTGATAGAGCCTGGTGGAACCACTGAGACTATGGCCCTAAGCTGCCCTTCAGGTCTGGAATTGAACCCACACCTGTGGCTTCCAGCCAAACAAAAGACAGGCATAGGAATTGAACATTTACCTGAGATAGATACACTCCTTGGAGAGAACAATCATGGGAGAAAGAAGGGCTGTTTATGCACAGGGAGAGACAGCTCAGGGAGCAGGAGTGCATGGAGGGATGGACACAGGGAAGAGGTAACTATCAGGAGGAAGTGGGAGGGGAGCTGTTGCACTGTAGCAAATTGTAGTCAATGTCATGAGACAAAGTGTATGTGAACTGCTGTATGGAAACTGAATTTTCTCTGTAAATTTTTACCCAAATCACACACACACACACACACACACAAAAAAATTACCTAAATAAAACGAGAATGAAAACACAACATACCAAAATCTTTGGGACACAGCCAAAGCAGTGATCAGAGGCCAATTTTTAGCAATAAATGCACACATCAAAAAAGAAGAAAGAGCCAAAATCAACACCTTACCCCAACATCTCCAACAATTAGAAAAAGAGCAGCAAAAAAAGCTTACAGTCACCAGAAGAAAAGAAATAATAAAGATTTGAGCACAAATAAATGAAACAGAAAATAGAAAGATAACAGAAAAAATCAACAAGACTACAAACTGTTTTTTTTGTAAAGATCAATAAAATTGACAAACCACTGGCAAATTTAACAAAGGAAAAGAGGGAGAGAATACAAATAACACAAATAAGAAACCAATTGGGTAACACCACAACAGAACCAACGGAAATTAAAAGGATGATATCAGGATTCTGTGAAGAACTGTACTGCAACAAATTTGAAAATCTAGAAGAAATTGGCAGATTTCTAGAAACATACTACTTACCTAAACTAACAGAAACTGAGGTGGAAAATTTAAACAGGCCCATAACAAAAGAAGAAATTGAACTGGTCATAAAAGAATTACCAACAACAACAAAAAAAAAACCTTGGCCCGGGTGGTTTCACTGGCAAATTCTACCAAATGTTCAGAGAGGAACTGACACCAATACTATTCCAGAGCACAGAGAAGGATGGAATCCTCCCAAATTCATTTTATGAAGCAAGTATAACCCTGATACCAAAACCAGCCAAAGACATCACTAAAAAGGAAAACTACACACCAATATCTCTCATGAATATAGATACAAAAATCTTCAACAAAATATTATCCAATGGACTCCAACAACATATCAAAAAATAATACATTATGACCAAGAGGGGTTCATACCCCTCTTGGTATGCAAGGATGGTTCAACATTAGGAAAACAATTAACATCATCCATCACGTAAATAAAACAAAGGAAAAGAACCACATGATCATATTAATTAATGCAGAAAAGGCATTTGATAAAATCCAACACCATTCCTGATTAAAAAAAAAAAAAAAAACTCAGCAAAATGGGAATAGAAGGGATATTCCTCAACATGACAAAGGGCTGACAAAGGGCATATATGCAAAACTAACAGCCAACATTATACTCAATGGAGAGAGACTAAAACCATTCCCCTTGCAAACAGGAACCAGACAAGGATGGCCTCTATCACCACTTCTATTCAACATTGTATTGGAAGTCCTGTTGTTGTTGTTGTTGTTGTGTGCCATAAAGTTGGACCCAACTCATAGTGACCCTTCTTTGGGTTTCTGAGGCAGTATCACTACAGAAGTAGATTGCCTCATCTTTAGGCAGGGCAATAAGGCAAGAAAGAGAAATCAAAGACATCCAAATTGGTAAGGAAGAAGTCAAACTATCCCTATTTGCTGATAACATGATCCTATACATTGAAAACCCAAGAGACTTAGCAAAAAAACTACTGGAAGTAACTGAGAGATTTAGCATAGTGTTGTTGTTACATGCCGTCGAGTCAAACCCGACTCATAGTGACCCCTCCTTGGATTTCTGAGGCGGTATCACTACGGAAGTAGATTGCCCAACCTTCCTTCTGAGCAGTGGCTGGTGGGTTTGAACCGCCAACCTTCTGGTTAGCAGTCATGTGCCTTAGGCACTAGTGGTGGGATACAAGATCAACATCCAAAAATCAGTTGGATTCCTCTACACCAGCAAAGAGATTGCTGAAAAGGAAATAAGGAAATCAATACCATTTACAATAGCTACCAAAAAATAAAATAAAATATTTGAGAATAAATCTAAGTAGGGACACAAAGCCAAAACTCAAAAACGAAACTCACTGCTGTTTAGTCAGTCCCAACTCATAGCGACCTTTCCTTGGGTTTCTCGGGTGGTATCTCTATAGAAGCAGATTGCTCAGTCTTCCTTCCAAGGAGTGGTTGGAGGGTTTGAACTGCCAGGCTTCTGGTTTGCAGTCAAATGCCTTAGGCACTATGCCACCAGAGCTCCCAGGGACACAAAAGACCTGTACAAAGAAAACCACAAATCACTACTCCAAGAAACCATAAGAGATCTACATAAACTGACGAACATACCATGCTCATGGATAGGAAGATTGAGCATTGTGAAAATGTCACTACTACCCAAAGCCATCTATACATTCAATGCAATCCCAATCCAGATGCCATCAGCATTCTTTACAAATAGAGAAAAACCAATCACTAATTTTACATGGAAAGGAAAGAGATCTCAAATAAGCGAAGCACTACTGAAGAAGACAAAGTAGGAGGTCTCACACTCCCAGATCTCAAAACCTACTATACAGCCACAGTAATCAATACTGCCTGGTATTGGTACTGGTACTACAATGACAGACACGTAGACCAGTGGAACAGAATTGAGAACACAGAAATAAATCCATCGACCTACGGTCCGCTGATTTTTGACAAAAGGCTGAAATCCATTAAATGGGGAAGAGATGGTCTCTTTAATAAATAGTGTTGGCAAAACTGGATATCCATTTGCAGAAAAACGAAACAAAATCTGTACCTCATACCATACACAAACTAGGTATGGCCTGGGGGCAGAGTCACAAAATACAAATATGGCTGCCCAGGGCCCACCCTTATGACCATGTGGATGCAAGAAGGGGCGGATCCCCCTGCAGGGGAACTTACAGCAGGTGAGAGGCACCCAGCTCCAAAGGTTAACTGTATGCCAGGGGGTGACAGCGTGAAAGGGTTTAACTTGTTCAGAGAATCCATCCGCTGATTCCGTCAACAAATAATTTCTAAGTTACACGCCAGCCGCTGGTTCAGGCTGGAGGTGCAACAGGGAGGAAAACACAGCACCTGCCTGGTGAGGCCGATGTCCTAATGGAACCAGACAGACAGCGAACAAAGCAGCAGCTCTGTGGCATGGTGGCAAGTCCTGGAGAAACGAGACAGCTGAGCAGGGAGGGTTGGTCTGGGCAGGAGAGGGAGGGGATGCTTACTCATTTAAGGTGCAAGCGTGTGGGATCGTGACATTTCACCGAAGCCCTGAAGGCGTGCTCAGTAACAGGGCACACTTCTCTGAGACAGAGCAGGGAGGTATGGCTGGAACCGCCATGGGGAGGCAGAGTGGAGTAATGAGGTCACTGAGAGGCAAGGCCAGATCCCGCAGGGCCTTAAGGGCCCCGGGAGGACTTTAGCTTTCTGTGGGGTTGGAAGAGAAGAGATTGGAGAAGGTGGGATCCGACGCTGAAGGACACACAGCCTGGCCTCTGTCCTACAGAAATGAATGGGTAAACCGGAGTTTTATGGGCTAGGGCGTGACATGATCAGGTTAATGGGACCCACAAATCACACTGAGGTACATAACAGCAGGTCGCCGGATGTGGGATTTCAGAGGCCAGTAAAACAGCAACTCTGACAACAAAAGTAGTCCGGAATCTCGAACTGCTTCTACTAAAGCTGAACACACACACATGTCGTGCCCCCCAATTCCACCCTAGGTATTCATCCAGCGGAAATTCATGTATACATTCCCCAGAGACACGTCTGAGACTATTCTTAGCAGCAAAATGTATCATAGCTCCAGACCGGGCCGCCATGATGATCTGCCGTAGGGTGAATACCTACATTGTGGTACTTCGAATATTATGCAGCCACTGAGCTCTGGTGGTGCAGTGCCTAAGGCACGGGACTGCTAACCAGAAGGCTGACGGTTCAAACCCACCGGCCACTCCATGGAAGACCGGACAATCTACTGCCTCGGAAACCCAAAGGGGGTCGCTGTGAGTTGGAATCAACTTGATGGCAGTGAGTTTGTGTGTGAACATGCACAAGAGACACACTTGGCAGAATCTCACAGACATGTTGAGCAAAGCAGCTGGTCACGGAACAATGGGTACCGTATGATTCCATTCAATAAAGTAGAAAACCAAGTAGAACTAACCTATGTCGTCCAAACAGGTCAGCAGTGACCCTGGGAGAGGGGAGGGGAGTGACCAGAGAGAAAACGTAGGTGGTTCCCTGCAGGGCTGGGACTCTCACTGCCTTGTCTCCAGGCGGGCTACAGGGTATGTCCAGTCTGTGAAAACTCATCAAGCTGTACACTTATGAGCATGTACTTTTATTATCATTATTATTATTGTGATTTGGGTGAAAGTTTACAGAGCAAATTCACTTTCCATACAGCAGTTCATATACACTTTGTCTCATGACATTGACCACAATTCATAATGCAACAGCTCCCCTCCCACTTCCTCCCGACAGTCACCTCTTCCCTTGCGTCCATCCCTCCATGAACCCCTGCCCCCTGAGTTGTCTCTCTGTGCATAAACAGCCCTTCTTTCTCCCATGATTGTTCCCTCCAAGGAGTGTATCTACCTCGGGGAAATGTTCAACTCCTATGTCTGTCTTTTGTTTGGCTGGAAGCCACAGGTGTGGGTTCAATTCCAGACCTGAAGAGCAGCTAGGGGCCACAGTCTCAGTGGTTCCACCAGGCTCTATCAAACAGCAAACCTGGTCCCCCTTTTTTATTTTCCCAAATGAATTTGAGTTTTGTTCCACATTGTTCTCCCTC
>NW_006921670.1:7763397-7775492 GCF_000298275.1 Orycteropus afer afer
TTGCTTCTGTGAAGACTGACAGCCTGGGAAACCCTGTGGGCAGTTCCACTCTGTCCTCTAGGGGCGTTGTGGGTCAGAATCAACTCCATGGCAGTGGGTTTGGTTTTGGTACTCGCCTGTATTGTGTTCCACTTCAGTAGAAACTTACAACGTATCTTTGCTCACACAGCTGTTGTTAGCTCCACAGAGTCAGCCCTGACCCCTGACCCCGTGCACAGTGGCATGAAACGCTTCCTGGTCCCGTGCCATCCCCACGCTTGGCTGCGGGCCCGCCCCTGGTGATCCACTGGTTAACTTCCAGAAGTAGCTCACCGCGCCTTTCTCTCTAGCTCACCTTCATATGGCACCTCCATTGACACCTGTTCTGCCTCACGGCAACAGGCAAACCCTCACCTACGGATGAGTGGTCACTGCACGGGAGGTGGGCTGGCCCGAAATAGAACCAGGTCTCCCGCAGGGAAGCTGGGAATTCTATCACCAAGGCCCCATGTGCTCACACACCTAGAACCGTCCGTTTGTTAGCTTGCTATGTGAGATGATTTCAACACCAGAGAAGTACAGAGTACTCCATCTGAGGGTAAATGGCTGTTGAGGTGTCAAATCATTCATTGGATGGGCTTAATAGCAATTAGGCGATGACAGAAAAGAGTCAATGAACCTTAAGAAGGATCAATAACATTATCCAATCTTAGAGAGACCAACTGTGGTAGTTAATTTGGTGTCACCTTGGCTGGGCCTGGTTAGTGGCTGGGCAGCTGGAGGAAGCTACTCCCCCAATGAGACTCAGCTCCGTGGTGCAGTCTGCCACGAGCAGCTGTGTAGCTGCTTTAGGGATGTGGGCTGCTTCCCATTCATAAGGAGAAGCTTCGGGATTGGTCTCTAGCCTTTTGGCGCACTTGAACATTTAGATCATGTAGCCGAGACATTGTTCAACAGCCTGCCACGCCCTGCCCATCTTGGGACTTCTTCTGGACTTGAATTAGTGGCCTGCCATGTTGTTTGGTAACATCGGGACTGTGCCTTGTTACTTGTCAACCTTGAGCTTGTCAGTCTCAGCAGCCAGCAGCTGTCCGAGGGAAGAAAAGCCTCTAGCTTCAGTGGAGTGGGAACAGGAGGCAGAGCTGAAGTCCAAGGTTGAGGGGTTTCACCCAGCCCCTAGAGCCTGGCACTTTGAACTCGGACTTAAAGCCTCCAGGCACTTGACTGCTAACCGGAAGGCTGGCGGTTCAAACCCAACAGCCACTCCTTGGAAGGAAGATTGGGCAATCTACTTCCGTCAGCCTCAGAAACCCAAGGAGGGGTTGCTATGAGTTGGTCTCACTCAATGGCATGTAAAAACAACAACAACAACAAACTCTTGTTTGTTCAAGCCATTCCATGTGTGGTGTTATTTCTGTCAGAGCAGCACTAGGTAACCAGAACACCAACACAGAAATGTCAGTTTCCCATTGCTGCCGTACAAATTAACAAGTGTTATTGGCTTAAAAGTATGGAGATTATGATTTTACCATTCTGAAGGTAAGACCAAGGAGCTTTGGTGGGGTAGTGCGTAAGGCTTGACTGCTAACCAGAAGGTCAGTGGTTTAAACCCAGCAGCCGCTCCACGGAAGGAAGACAGGCCAATCTAATTCCGAAAAAATGTACAGCCTTGGAAACCCAATGGGGGTCGCTATGAATCAGAATGGACTCAATGGCACTGGTTTTTATTCATTTTTTTGGTAACCAGGGTGTCCACAAGGCTTCACTCCTTTCTGGCGGCTTTAGGGGTGAATCCTTGACCTTTCCAGACGCTGCCTACATTCCTTGGGTCACGTCTCCTTCCTCCATCTCCAAGGCAAGCGCCACCCCGTCTCTGTGCCTTTCTTCCACAGTCCCCCCCTGCTCTCTGATTGCACCCTTGTGCCTTGGTCTCCCACTTGGAAGAACACTTGTGACTGGGCGCATTGGGGTTACCCCCATCTCAGGTCCCTCCCATGATCACATCTGCAAAGTCCTTTTGGCCTGGAAGGTTCCAGGGTGTGGATATCCTCGGGGCCCTTTTCCTGCCTCCAGAAACACCCTATTAGTGTTGCCTCTTGCTGAACTTCTGTAAAGCATATTCTTTTATATCTCACTTCCTTCGCTCGACAAGCTTGTAGAGTCACCTTTGTTAATGTGTAGCATACTCAGTCCTTTTTTCTATCATGGCTCCCTCATATTCCATCGAAGAACATTCAGTTTATGTATCCGTTTCTCTGCGGATGGACATTTAGATCATTTTTAGCACTTGGCTTTCACAAACAGTGCTACTGGTGCGTATTCCAGGGCCTGTATACACAGATTTTTCTAGGCTTTGCCAACCTAGCAGTGGAACTGCAGCGTCGTAGAGTTTCAATCTTCAGTTTCAATTGTCGATGCCACTATGTTGTCCAAACTGTCTCAATTAATATTTGCCACAGCAGCACATGGTAGTTCCAAGAGCACCACATCCCATGCAATTCCTGGTGTCGTCAGACTTTTAAGCTTCTGCCCTTGGACTGGCATAGAAAGTAACCTACTAGTGTCTATTTAGGGGACAATAACTCCAGCTATTTCAACAGAGGTAATGTAACCAGGGAAATTGGTTACAACAGTGTTAAAACAAAAGGTTCTTGCAAACAAAGAAATTGGTAGTTGCTTGCAGCCACGACAGGCCCAGGGCTGAAGCAACTAAAGAGCGGAGCCAGTAAGGCCTCCAACACGGAGGCGAGGGGTGGGTGGGGTGGAGTGCTGAGCACTGACAGATGTGTTCCTGGGTGCTGTTCCCACAGTCCTGGGACTGCATTCGCCGTTTTGGGGGAAGCTTCTGAGAGCCCTGCTCTGTCATCCACAGGTCAGTGAGCCTCACCGTTCAGCCTCCTAACCCTTTCCTCTTCTGGCCCTTATCTTGAGAGGACGGCAGGCTCCACCGAGGTTGATATTCTGGGAGTCACCTGATGCCACTCTCTTCCAGACTCCTCCCCACGCCTCACCCAGCCCATGCCAAGTCCTGCAGCTCTTGCATCTGGGCCTCTCCATCTGCCGCCACAGAGGCTGTGGGCTCCCCTGTGGCAGGGACCCCCTTATGTGTGGCCCTACTCCAGCCCCCAGCAAGTGGTCTCACCAAAACACCTGCTAAGGAAAAGCTTCTTTCACGAACCTGGAAAAACAAGGCATTTGGGACAGGTGAACGATAGGTTCCCCTCCAGACAGACTTCCAGAATAGAGAGAAAATGGCCTCCCTCTCTAACTGGGGGCAACAGGACAGTGGTGGCATGCAGATGGCGTGTCTGATGTGAGTCACGAGGGTGTACGTGATGGTGGAAAGCTGCTGTCCTAAGTCGTTGGGTGTCCCTCCCCCGGGGACTCCCCTCATGCGCCCCCTCCCCAGGGAGGTGGGCCCAGCAGGGCTGCTTCTTTTGAGTATCATTTGTGAGAAGCTCTGGTGGCGCAGTGCCTAAGGCACTTGATTGCTAACCAGAAGGCTGGCGGTCCAAACCCACCAGGCACTCCTCGGAAGGAAGGTTGGGCAATCTACTTCTGTAGCGATACCGCCTCAGAAACCCAAGGAGGGGTCGCTACGAGTTGGGTCTGACTCAATGTCACATAACAACAACAACATGAGTGGCAAACACAGGAAAGGGGAGTTTGGGAGGGAGGTTGGTTTCATTGGGTCAAGATCCAACTTGGGCTTAAAAATGTTGTAAGTGTTGTTGTTGTTAGGTGCCGTCGAGTTGGCTCCGACTCATAGTGACCCCATGTACAACTGAACGAAACACTGCCCAGTCCTGTGCCAGACCTACAACCTTGCTATACCTGAGCCCATCACTGCAGCCACCGTGTCAATCCATCTCATTGAGGGCCTTCCCCTCTTTCATTTACCCTCCACTTTACCAAGCATGACATCCTTCTCCAGGGAATGGTCTGACAACACGACCAAAGTAGGTGACACGAAGTCTGGCTATTCTCACTTTCAAGGAGCATTCTGGCTGCATTTCTTCCAGGACAGAGTTGTTAGTTATTGTGGCAGTCCATGGTACTCTCAGCATTCTTCGCCAGCACCACAACTCAAAAGCATCAACTCTTCTTCAGTCTTCCTTATCCATTGTCTAGCTCTCACATGCATATGAGGCAATTGAAAATACCATGGCTTGAGTTAGGTGCACCTTAGTCTTCAAAGAGACATCTTTGCTCTTCAGCACTTTAAACAGTTCTTTTGCAGCAGATTTGCTCAGTGCAATACGTCGCCTGATGTCCTGACTGTTGCTTCCATTGGTGTTGATTAAAGGCATGAGTTAAAATATCTTCCCTGGGCAAGAGCCAGACACAAATTAGACATAAGCCCATTTGACAAGAAACAGAATCAAAAATTAACCAAGTATTACTTAGCAGCCTGAGTTAACCATGATTAGGCAAAGATAAGCCAACTTAGAATTCAATGACCAGAAAACAAAACTACAGTTGTCTCTGTGCTCTTCACCCCATACTCTAATGACTCCCGACGACCCCACGTGCTACCAAATAGAACTGTGCTCCACATGGTTTTCTTGGCTGTGGTCTTTTATCACCAGGTCTTTCTTCTGTGGTGCTAGTGGGTGGGTTCCAACCGGCAACCTTTCATTTAGCAGTCAATGGAGAACCGCTCGCACCACCCGAGAGCCTGGTCGGTGACCAACTTTCCCAAAACCAAAGGAACATTTCAATGTGATTAAGCAATCAAAGGGCAAGAAATGTACTCATCTAAGTTCTAAAAGGGATTGTAACTGTGAACTTGAGCCCATCACCGTTTTCACTTTGGGGTTCTCTCTGTTCACAGTTTTGTGGAAGGCGGAAGAGGCCCCTCCTGAAAACTGCAGAACTTGAACGGACTAGCAGGCGTGATTAAAGTCCACATTAATCATAGTGACTAACTTGCTATTTCCACATACACACACCCCTTTTGCTTTCTTTTAAGTAAGCAGAATAGCCCAGCTCTTTACAAACACTAGTTCTTTAGACTGGTTTTGGCTGAGAACCGTAGCCTATGAAGCAAGACAACCCTGGGAAGAGGGACACTGAGTCTGGAGCAACCAGGAAGAGAACAAAGCCGTTCCTGGGTGTCCCTGGGATCTTCACCCCCTTCCCACCTCCCGGTATCATCATGTTGACCCCTTTGCTCAGAGAGACAGGTATTTCAGAGAATGGATTCTCTCTGTCTCCTTGGCTCTTAACACTCGATAACCCTTTGGTTTCCCTCTTCAACCTTTTGTGATCATTGGCTCATTGCAACAGGGAGTAAGGACCTTGGTTTCCTACAACAGTTTCTTGCTCAATGTTGTTGTTAGATGACGTCAAGTCAATTTTGACTCATGGTGATCCTATGTGACAAGAGTTGAACCGCTCCACTGGGTCTCCAAGGTTGTAAATTTTTACAGAAGTAGATTGCCTCATCTTCTTCCCATGGAGCAGCTGGTGGGTTTGAACCACTGGCCTTCTGGTTAGCAGCCAAATGTCTTACTCACTACGCCACCAGAGCTCTTTAATCTTTATGTAAACAGTTCTCTAAGTCTTTCTCCCGTGGAGTTGCTGACGGGGTTCAAACCGCCAACCTCTGGTCTTGCAGCCAATTGTCTAAACATTTTGCTACCAGGGCTCCCCATTCAATAAATGTGAACTCTCATTAACTCCTTGGTCAGATTTTTCTTTTCGACCAAGTGAACTCCGTGACTTAAAGGACTCACTGAAGTGAAGTGCAAACCCAGTGCCTCTGTATAAAAGAACTAAAAGAGAGGCTATGGGTATTTTTAAAACGGACTTGATACTTACTGGGTTTTGGTTTGTTTAGAATTACAAAGCCTCACAAACTGTGTCTCTTCTTTCTACCTCATCAGGCCGTTAGGGCTCTGAAGAAATGGGTGGGTCCTGCCACCGGGTATGAAGGGAGAAGGAGGGATCGGCTGGCCTGGCAGGGCCCAGTAGGACAGGGACAGGGTAGCACTCAAGCTGGCCTGAGGAACAGCTGAGCATAGCTTTGCTCTTCAGACTGGGCATGGTGGAGGGTCACAGATGGGACAGCCCCAGGACAGGGCCGTCAGCAATGGGCTTTATATTAGCTCCGGAGAGTTGCCAAGCTGTACTGGAGTGTGCCACTCACTCTGACGCCACCTGGGACCAGGAACAGCACAGTGACACAGCCTTTCTCTCTCCTCCCAACCTCCAGGCATTCACTTCTTCCTCTGTCTCCTTGAGCTGCCCAGAGCGTCTGGCTCAGACGGTTGGCACCAGCCCCTCGGTCCCATCAGGCTGGGCCATGGCCATGTTGGTCACTGGCTCAGAATGCTGGCTGTACCTTGTGTCCCTAACTCATTGTCAACATTCCTGAATCTGCATAGGTGTGAGGGACAGAGAGCTGTCCTGAGCCTGAGCCATTGCCTTGGGCTCCTGTGACCAGTAACACACTTAGTGAACAGTGACTAGCCTCACGGTTTTCTCTGGATGAAGCTAACAACTTTAGTTATGTAGTGCTTCTATTACAGAAATACTGTAAGTAGCTGGCTGTAACAAACAGAAACGTACTGTCTCACTGCTTAGGAGGTGAGACTCCAAATTCAGGGTGCTAGCCAGAAGAAGTCTTGCTCTCTCTGTTGCCACTGAGGAAAGGTCCTTGCCATCCCCTGGGTCTGGGAGTTTCTGAGCAGAGGGACTTCAGGTCCAAAGACTGCACTCTGACCCTGGCTCTTCTTTCCTGGTGGTAGAGGTCCCTCTCATCTCTGCTCCATTGTTTAATCTCTTTTATATTTCAAAACAGATTGACTCAAATGCAACCTGATCCTGTATTGCCTTCTGCCTCATTTACGTAACTACGTCTACTCCTGCTCACTGACGCCTTAAAAGTTAGGATTCACCACACACAGGGTAAGTGCGTAGGATTGCTAAGTGGAGAAAAATGACACAATACTGAGAGTCATGGCCCAGCCAAGTTGACACCTACTTTTGGTGAGACACAATTCAATCCAAAAACTAAACCATAAAGGGACTGAAAAAGAGATTTCAGCAACTTCCCCCAACAGGAACAGACTCAGATGGTCTGAAGGAGAATAAAGTGTACATGCAGTTAGTGCCCAGCCTGGAAACATCCCACAGCACTTCCTGGGAACTGGAAGGAATGAAAAAAAAAAAAAAAAAAAAAAGATTGAGGTAAATTAGTATTCCTACATTTTGTATAGCAGCTCTGGTGGCATAGTGCCTAAGGCACTTGACTGCTAACCAGAAGGCTGGCGGTTCAAATCCACCAGCCACTCCTCGGAGGGAAGGTTGGGCAATCTACTTCTGTAGTGATACCACCTCAGAAACCCCAGGAGGGATTGCTGTGAGTTGGGGCCGACTTGATGGCACATAACAACAACAACAACAGGTTTTGTATCATTCATTCTTTTTAAAATTAATTCATTTAACAAGTAATTTCCTAAACTCTTTCTCTGTCCCATCACTGTTCCAGCAATAATCTTGTCGTATAACAACCTACCCCAAAGCTTAACGGCAAAGGCCTTTATGGGGATGACTCAAAACCTAGAACAAAGTGAGAAAAGACGGACTCATGGATTGGATGACATTCAAAGCAAAAACAAAGACAAAAAAACTTCTGCATGACAAAATAAAAAAAACATAAATTCAAAGAACATATGACAAGCTGGGGGAAAATATGCACCTCGTGTCACATAGAACTAATGTTACTATTTAAGAGTTCCCAGAAATCACAAAGAATTAGGGAAAAAATAGAGAAAGGGCATAATCAGTTCACAGAAAAATAAATACAAACGGTCCTTAAATATATAAGGCAAAGCGTGGAATATATATATGAAATATACATACAACATAGGCACTCTGGTAGCATAGTGCCTAAGGCACTTGACTGCTAACCAGAAGGCTGGCGGTTCAAACCTACCAGCCACTCCTGGGAAGGAAGGGTGGGCAATACACTTCCGTAGTGATACCGCCTCGGAAACCCAAGGAGGGGTCGCTATGAGTCGGGGCCGACTCGACGGCATATAACAACAACAACATACAACATATAATATAAATGTATATATAACTTACAAATATGTTATATATATACAGACGTACATACAGGGAGCTCCAGTGGTGCAAGTAAGGTTTTCAGTTGCTAACCAAAAGGTGGACAGTTTGAACCTACCAGCAGCCCCACAGGAGACAATCTGCTTCTGTTATAGGTTTACAACCTTGGAAACCCTATGAAGCAGTTCCTCTCTGTCCTCGAGGGTCTCTAAGTCGATTTTGACTTGACAGCAGTGGGTTTCATAATATATAAAAATATGTGGACCAGTAAACAACATGATAAATGGAGAAAAAAAATGCAGTTGTCAAGTATTTTATTCTACTTGTTGATTCACAGTCAACAAGCAGCAGTCAAGAAACCAAACCACGGCTTTCAGAGGGCTACGACTTGGACTCTGACTCTGAACACCGTCTTGGACGCAGGAGCTAACCATCCTCCTCCTCTCGTGTCCCGATGTCTTCAATAAAGATTGTTCACGTTGTTTAAAAAAAAAAAAAAAAAAAAAAAAAAAAGAAAGAAACCAAACCACATATTGCAGTGGGCAAATCTGCAAACCAAAAAAACCCAAACTCACTGCCATCAAGTCGGATCCGACTCATAGTGACCCCTCCTTGAGTTTCTGAGGCAGTATCACTACAGAAGTAGATTGTCCCACCTTCCTTCCACCAGAGCTCCTAAAGACCTCTTTGAAGTCTTAGAAACAAAAATGTCACTTTGATCACTAGGAGTCACCTGACCCAGTCCCCTGTCTTTTCAATTGCCTCATAGTCATGCAAAAGTTGCATAATGAAAAAGAAAGAAGAGTTGATGCCTTTTGGTCTCGGCAAAGAATACTGAACCTACCTGGTGGCGTAGTGCCTCAGGCATTTGACTGCTAACCGGAAGGAAGGCGGTTCAAACCCACCAGCCACTCCTAGCAAATTAGACTGGGTAGAGATACCGCCTGGGAAACCCAGGAGGGGGTCGCTCTGAGTCAATGCACTTGATGGCAGTGAGTTTGTTTTGCCAAAAGGTACAACTCAGTCTAAGGGCACGCCCCTTGGACTCAGGATGGCGAGACTTCCAGACTCCAGCTCACTCACTGTGGACACTTCACCAGGAAACACCAAGCGCTGACCAGGGCGGCCTGTCTGGTAAAGTAGAGCGTCTCCGAAAGCGAGGGCAGTCGTCCACGAGCTGCACTCAAGTAGGAACTCAAGCATACCAGAGACAGCGCGATGGGCAACGTTTCGCGCGTTCCATTCTGTCTCACCTTCTGCCCACGCCCTGCCACCTACGTGTCTAGCAGCGCCTACTCCACGAGGCCTCCGACGGTGCCCCACGCGGAGCCCCGAATCTTACAGGTCATTTGGCCCCTGCAGAGGTGACCCCAGGGCTCCCTACCTCTCTGCCCACTGGCCCTGCCGGGCGGTCGCAAGCTGGCCTCCCACGTGGGGCCGCCTCCGGGTGTGGGCGGTGTCTCTGCGCGCGCGGGACCCCACGGGCCCAGCGACTAGGCGCACGTCCGACGGCCCTAGGGTTCCAGCCCGAGACCCGTAGCGAGCTGAGGGAGAGGGGCGGGGCCGCGGCCGCGATGGGCGGGGCCTGCGGACCGGGGCGGGGCCAGCGGGCAAAGCCTTGAGCTGCAGGAGGGCTGCTTCCGAAACTCCCGGCGTCGCTCTCCTTGGGTACGGCTTCGCAGCGCTCGAGTGACGGCCACGCGTCCGCGGGACCAGAACGATGGGTGAAGATGCCCCTCTCGGGGACCCTGGCCCGGGGTGGGATGGGGGGGGGGCCTTGGGGCCCTCTGCGACCGCGGAGGAGGAGGAGGAGGGAAGGATGCGTGGAGCAAGCCGCCCCTCCTGAGGTCGCCATTGCTTCCTCAGACGTCCCAGGAACAGCGAGCTGAGCGGCCCGGAGGGCTGGGGGTGCCCAAACACAGTTACACATGACCGTCAGGGTTCCGAGAGCCCCCAGAGTAGAGTCGTCGCGCGCGCGCGCGGGTGTCCGTGAAGGAGCAGAGCGCGCCGGGCTGGCGCGGGGGGTGGGGCAGCAGGGTAATAAGGTCGCTGCAGGGTCAGGTCACGTCTGCCGCGATAGACTGATGTGGGGATTAGGACCTGGGGCGTGCCACCTGCTTCGGTCTCCGTTCCACCTTGTTCTCCCTGTGTGGTCTTGGTGTCCCACTGCCTCAGTCTGAAATGAGAGCAGTAGCGAGGATGTAGCGAGGATGTAGGAGCTGGCTGCCAGGAAGCGCTCAGTTGAATGCAGGCTTCAAAGATGCTGGCCCTTGTCGCTGCACTGTAGGCCACATTTGCAGAATAGGAATCAGAGAGTGGTGGTTACTAACTCGCCCAGCGTCAAGCCAGCAAGTGGCAGGGTGCAGGTCCAGCTGGTTGAGCAGCCCATTCTAGAACATCCTGGCTGCGTTCAGATTTGATGCCTTCTGTGACACGGGCCTACGCACTTCCTCAGGCTCTGCACTGGTTCACCTGCCTGTGCCCTGGGGTTCTGTCCCTGCCTGTCCCGTGCATAGAGTGAGTGACTGGCTTTGTCTTTCAGGTCTGCTGTCCGAGCTGAAGCTGCCTGTGCCCTGGGGCCACATCGCTGCCAAAACCTGGGGCTCCTTGAAGGGCCACCCTGTTCTCTGCCTGCACGGCTGGCTGGACAATGCCAACTCCTTTGACAGACTCATCCCTCTTCTTCCGCAGGGTGGGCTGGGGCTGCAGGGAGCTGAGGGGCGAGGAGGCAGACAGGGCAGCAGCTTAGCAAGGAGGGCCCAAGACCACGGGTGTGGACACCCCTGCCTACCTGCCCCCTGTTTCTCTGTCTCAGACTTGTATTACATCGCCATGGATTTCGGGGGCCACGGGCTTTCATCCCATTACAGCCCAGGTGTCCAATATCACTATCAAGATTTTGTGAACGAGATCCGGAGAGTGGCGGCAGGTGAGTCAGGGTGTGTGCGGAGGGAGGCTGTGGGGCGGGACGTGCATCCTTGGACTGGGACAGGGGAGGGCACCTGGGCCTGGTCCTGGTTCTGCCAGGGATTCAGAGGGGACTTTAGGGAAGCAGAAGAGCTGTACTTCCCCTGGGGGGGTCCCCTGCAGAGTCATGGGGCCTCTTCTCAGCTGGTCTCCTAAGGGGTGACCCAGAGTCTGGGGAGAGATTTCTGCCGAAAAGGGGGTCGGGCCCATCCGGACGCTCTTGGCTCTGTTTCAGCCCTGAAGTGGCATCGCTTTTCCATCATGGGCCACAGTTTCGGTGAGTAGTTCCCGTGGGCCAGGACCTGAGACACTTGGGCTCCTGAGGGCATGACTTTTGCCCTGTACTTGTGAGGAGAGATGAGATTGAACTGCCCACTGAACTTTGCACATGTTGCCGTCTGGCCTCGGGCAACTACCCTGAGGGACATCCTTGTTGTCTTCCCTTACAAAATAAAGGGTGTCTCAGTGTCTTTCTGATGAGGGGGCGAAGGGAGGGAGCCCCAACTCTGAGAGGGAATACAAAGCCCTGACCTGCTGCTGGCAGAGGAGTGGCCCATGGTCTGGAGAAGGGGTGCGAGGCCCTCTCAGCCAACTGCTCTTTTGTCCCACAGGTGGCACTGTGGGCGGAATGGTAAGTAGAAAGGCTTTGCTGTCTGCAGGGAGAGTGGGTGGAGGAAGGAAGGCGTCCCTGTTTATTTCCAATTGTGGTAATAGTTGTGATGCAATCAGTTAAGCCCTTGGCAGCTAACCAGAAGGTTGGCAGTTCAAACCTACTCAGAGGCTCCCAGGGTATGTTGGTCTTATTGTGGGCCAAAAAAAAACAAACTCAACTGCCATCAAATCGAATCCAGTTCATAGCGACCCCTCCTTGGGTTTCTGAGGTGGTATCACTATGGAAGTAGATTGCCCAGTCTTCCTTCCAAGGAAATGGGTTTGAACCACGAGCCTTCTGGTTAGCAGTCACGTGCCTTAGGTACTATACCAACAGAGCTCCCTATTGTGAGCTAGTTTTTTGTTTGTTTGTTTTGTTTTTTAAGTTTTATCGTGATTTGGGTGGAAGTTTACAGAGCAAATTC
>NW_006921670.1:7776028-7790599 GCF_000298275.1 Orycteropus afer afer
TTTGTTTTTGATCTCTATGGAAGTAGATTGTCCAGTCTTCCTTCCTAGGAGTAGCTGGTGGGTTTGAACTGCCAGCCTTCTGGTTAGCAGCCAAATGCCTTAGGCACTGTGCCACCAGAGCTCCTGTTCAGCTCATATGCCTGCCTTTCCTTTGACTGGAAGCCACAGGAGCGGGTTCTATTCCAGACCGGAAGGGCAGCTAGGGGCCTTCGTCTCAGGGGTTCCACCAGGCTTGTGGGCGAGTTCTTTGAAGCAGTCAGACATTCTGGATGGATGTAAATTTGTTGCCTTCTCCACTACCCTGTGTCACAGAGAACCCTGGAATCCGGCTGCCCCTAGTCTGAGGTTGAGGCGGGGTATAGCCTGGGGGAAGAAGAGGGTGCAGCGCCCTTCCCCCGGCCCAGAGAAGCCCCAGCGTCTGCAGCCCGCTCCCGCTCACGCCTCCCTGTTCTCCTGGTTCCACAGTTTTCCTGTGTCTTCCCTGAGATGGTGGATAAGCTCATCTTGCTGGATTCATTACCATTTTTTGTGGACTGCAGCGTAAGAAGGGGCTTTCTATTGCCGTCACTGGGAATCCCCGGGTCCTGGCCATGCCTTCACCCTAGCTCCTTCGGAGGATACCAGGGAGGAGGAGGTGGTGGCAGAGGGTGAACAAGGAGTGTCAGGGGACCTCCCCAACAAAGAACAGCATCATGCTGTGCAGGGAAGGGGGCACAGGGACCTTTGTGGCCCTTGGAAACCCTGGCCTGGAGTCTTTCAGAATGCAGATGGATCATGAAGTTGTCTTCCCAGCTCTGGTGACAAGGAGGAGGACCAGGAATGGCGTTCTCTGGTCCTGCCCTGGGGCAGCCAGGGGAGCGGGGGGGAGGCGCAGAGGGGAGGCTGAGGAAGCTTCACACACATGGCCCAGCAAACCCGCACACACACACACACACACACTCACACTCAGTGGAAAGCATGCACAACACACCCTGCAGTCCTGAATGTGGACAGTGGGGAAAGTACTGGCCCTCTCCCCTCCAGTAACCACCCCCAGGGCCGTCCCTGTGTGTCTGCTGTGTGGCCATGGGCAAGCTACTTTGCCTCCCTGGTCCCCGTTTTCCCCACCTATAAAGTGAGATGGTCGGAGGAGATGACCCTGGAGGTCTCCTGCCCACCCACGTTCTGCATTTTGTCCAAGGGCTCAGCTTCTCTGGGACACAGCTGACCTTATCAGTCTCTGTTGTCTCGTCCATAAAATGGCCACAGGCTCCGTGAGGGCAGAGTCTCATCTGTCCTCGCAGTTTCCCCAACCCCGGTGCAGTACCCGTGTTAGCAGACACCTCACATTGTTGGGAGGCTCCAGTGAGACTGGACGGACCAGCCCCCTTGATGTAATCCCGCCCACTTTAGTGTTGGCAGCGTCCCTCTCCGGGTGGAGTCGGGTGGGGTGCGCATTTGCAGGGAGACGGAGGGGAGTGTTGCCTCCCTCTGTTCCCCGGGGCAGCAGAGCTGTGGACAGCCGGCTGTTCTCACGGTGGCCGGGGCTGGGAGTGGGTGCACTGCAGTGAGCTGCACCCCAACCACCACGGCCTCCTGCCCGCCACTGGGGAATGGAAGCCTTGTCACTGCTGTCGGCCACCGTCCAGTCGGACCCTCAACTCACGTGCATTAGTCGGACCACGTGAAGTTGCCGACCCGCGGTGCCACGGAAACGGCACTCATGCGGTCACCCGAATGCCGCCCCCTTGCGAGGCTCTCTGTACGGATCCCTTCCTGCTGCGTTATCCAACCTCCGCGGTCCCGGGCCGTGGGCACGGCTGCTGGCTGTGACTGAAACTGACAGACCCTTCCCCCTGGGTCAGAGTGAGTCACCGCAGCCGGGGAGGCTGTGCTGGGGGCCCTCCGTCCTCACCCAGTGGCCGTGCGCCCTCAGGAAATAGACAACCTCCTCATCTACAAGCAGAGAGCCATCGAGCAGGTCCTGCAGCTGGAGGCCTCCACGAAACCCCCAACAGTGCACAGCCCTGAGGAGGTCCTGCAGAGGTGAGTGCCTGGGGCTGGAGGGCGCCGGGAGGGAGCCGAGACGGTGGAGGGTCCCTTCTGCTGCAGCTCTCCCCTCCCCGAGCCTGTCTCCCTGCACTCGACCCTGAGCATCAGGCTCCCTGGCTCTTCCCCAGACACCCCAGGGTAGGACCTTGTCGCCTTTTCCCGCTCTCTCTAGCCACGTCCTTTCCTGCACTTCCGCTGGCCTCTATCTTCATTCCCTACTCACCTCACCCACACTCTGTCCGTCCACACCTTTTCTTCTTCCCTCTGGGACTCCCGCCCGTGGCCCCTTCCACCTGGACCTCTTTCCTTTGCACCTGCTAACTTCCCTGCTTCTCTTTCCGGCCTCAGCTGGCTGTCACCTCCTCTGGGAAGCCTGCCCTGACTGCCCAGGTGGGCGGCCCGTGTCCTGGGCTTCCACACCACCTGCCCTCCAGGCGACCACATAGTCCAGCAATAGCCTGCTGACTCGCCTATGCCCTCCCAAGGCTGTGGGTCAAGCTGTTCTTCTCACCATCGCTTGCCCCTCTGGCACCTAGCAGCGTGTTCGTAGGTGGTCAGGGGTCCATAAGTACTTGGGTCTAAATAAGGAGCCCTGGTGGTGCAGTGGTTAAGCACTAAGCTGCTAACCAGAAGGTTGGTGGTTCAAACCCACCAGCCACTCCGGAGAAAGATGAGACAGTCTGCTTCTGTAAAGATTACAGCCTCAAAAACCCTGTGGCCAGTTCTGCTTTGTCCTACAGGTCTCGATGAGTTGAAAATCGGCTTGATGGTGATGGGTTTAATGGGAAAGGAGTTACAACACAGACACACACACATGCATCCCACACACGCACCTTGCAAACCTCTGCATAGAAACTAACACCGGCAACTTGACACCCAGCCTCCTGGCCTCCACCTGCTTCCCGGCATCTCTCTCTGGCCCACTTGTTCCTTGCTACACCTCTGTGTTCACACATGCTCACACAGGGCTGCTGTGAGCATCTGCTTCCACACACGGGCCCACCCTCTGTGGCACGCTCCCCTCCTCCCCTGCCTCAGCCTTCTCAGGCCTCAGCTGTCCTGGGCCGTCAACTTTCTCTGTTCCCAGGTTGCTGCAGAACAACGCTGCTGTGGGAGAGGAGTGTGGGAAACTTCTCCTGCAGAGAGGAACCACCCAAGTGGCCTCAGGTAAGAGACTCAGCCACCGAGGCCACTGCTTACTTCCACTGTTGTTACTGATGACTGAAAACAGTCCATCGGGATCAGGTACAATGCTAAGCGCCTTGCAAACAGTGTCTCATTCCATCCTCCTCATGCCCATTAAAAAAAAAAAACAACTCTCAAACTCACTGCCATCAAGTCTGTTCAACTCCTAGCGACCCCTCCTTGGGTTTCCCAGGCGGTATCTCTACCAAAGTAGATCGCCCAGTCTTCCTTCCGAGGAGTGGCTGGTGGGTTTGAACCACCAGCCTTCTGGTTAGCAATCAAATGCCGTAGGCACTACACTACCAGAGCTCCCCCTCGTGTCCGTACTGGTCCCAATTTACAGGAGGGGAAACTGAGGCTTGGAGAGGCCAGGTGTCTTCAAGGTCATGAAGCTAGTGAGTGTCCCAGAAACTCATGGTCTCATAGGAAACCCTGCCAGGTGCTTTGGGACTAAATATTTGTTGTGACTATCACAGCCGTGTTCTTTAGGACCTGCTAGATGGGTGCTGGGTGCCAGCAGGAAGCTTTGAGGACACCCAAGGGTGCCAAGTGATTTTTCAAAACTGGGACGTGGACTTGGTGGTACGGTGGCCTCAGGGCAGCCCTAGGCACTGTTTGTTTTCCGGTATGTTTGTTCAACAAACCTTCACACATGCGTGGGGCCAGGGGCCTGTGATGTGTCCTGCCCTGAGCAGGCCGAGGTGTGTAAGAGTCAGCCGGGGCCTGGTCCTCCTGGGGCCAGCATGATTTCAGGGGGTGCCACCATTTTCAGAGCCCACCCA
The DNA here is from genome assembly GCF_000298275.1 of Orycteropus afer afer. Taxonomy (NCBI): domain Eukaryota; kingdom Metazoa; phylum Chordata; class Mammalia; order Tubulidentata; family Orycteropodidae; genus Orycteropus; species Orycteropus afer. Next base: position 7,780,027 of record NW_006921670.1, read on the forward strand.
TGGAGTGACTCCCCCTGGACTTGAGTAAGTAGAGGCCAGGCCGGAAAGAGTATTCCAAGAGGGCCTGACAGGAGCCAGGGGAACAGGCAACCTGCTCTGTCGACATCTTAGAGGTGGGATAAAGGGAACAAACACGCAGTCCACCCTGAGAGGCCCTCCCGCAGGGCCTGCTCCAGAGAAGCGGTCAGGAAGTGTCTCGGGTGGTAAGGGAGACACTGGTAAAATGGGGAGTGCACTCAGTTGGGTGTGAAAGACGTGGGTTCGATTCCTGATTCTGCTACCTGAGTGGCTGGCTCAGGGGAACACGTTCTGTAGAGCCCTTTTATTGCTGTTCGTTGCCGTTGCAAGCTACGCACGAAGCGCCACCGGTCCTGGGCCGTCCTCACTTGCCACTGTGCTTGAGCCGTCGTTGTAGCCACTGTGTCCGTCCGTCAGCGAGGGTCTCCCCCTTCTTCACCGACCCTCCGCTTTACCGAGCGTGACAGCCTTCTCCAGGGACTGGTCCCTTCTGACAACATGACCGAAGTGTGAGAGACGAAGTCTGGCCATTCTTGGCTTCTAAGGACAGATGTGGTTATTTTTTGGCAGTCTGCACTATTGTCAGTGTTCTTTGCCAACACCACAATTTCAATGCATCCGTTTTCCTTTGGCCTGCTTTTTCATGGCCCAGCTTTCACATGCATATGACATGATTGAAAATACCTTGGCTTGGGTTAGACGCATCTTAGTCTTCAAAGTGACATCTTTGCTCCTTAACACTTAAAGAGGTCTTTTGTGGCAGTTTTGCCCAGTGCAGTATGCCATCTGATTTCTTGACTGCTGCTTCCATGGGCATTGATTGTGGATCCAAGTAAAATGAGATCCCTGGCAACTTCAATCTATTTCCCATTTATTGTGGTGTTTATTGGCCATTTGTAAGGATTTTTGTTTTCTTCATTTTGAGGTGTAATAGTCTTTGATCTTCATCAGTAAGTGCTTCAAGTCATCTTCATTTTCAGCAAGCAAAGTTGTGTCATCTGCATATCACAGGTTGTTAATGAGTCTTCCTCTAATCTTGATGCCACATTTTTCGTATGGACCAGCTTCTCAGCTTCTGTGCTCAGCATAGAGATTGAATAAATAGGGTGAAAGGATACAACCCTGACACACATACTTCCTGACAGCGACCACGCAGAATCCCCTTGTTCCATTTGAACAACTATCTCTTGGTCTATGCACTGGTTCCTCATGAATACCATTAAGTGTTCTGAAATTCCATTTTTCACAATATATCTATAATTCAATCCATCATTCAATATTTTGCTCAAAAAATCTTTCAGTATTGCAACTTAAGGCTTGCATTTTTTTCCCTCAGTTCTTTCAGCTTGAGAAATAAATGCCAAGCGTCTTCTTCTCTTTTTCTTTTGTAATTCCAGGTCTTTGCACATTTCGTTATAATAATTGACTTTATCTTCTAGAGCTGCTCTTCGGAATTTTCTGTTCAGCTCTTTTATCTTGTCAGCTCTTCCATTTTCTTTAGCTACTCTCTGTCCAAGAGCAAGTTTCAGAGTCTCTTCTGACGTCCATTTTGGTTTTTTCTTCCTTTCCTATCTTTTTGATGACCTTTTGCTTTCTTTATGTATGATGTTGATGTCATCCCACACTTTGTCTGGCTTCAGTCATTGGTGTTCAATGCATCAAGTCCATTCTTGAGATGGCCTCTGAATGCAAGAAGGATAGAATCAGGGTCAAGTTTTGGCTCTTGTGGACTTGTTTTAATTGTCTTCAGCTTCAACTTGAACTTGCACATGAGCGGTTGATGGTCTGTTCCACCGTCACCTTCTGCCTTTCTTTTTTTGTTGTTGCTCTTGCCACCATTTATTCATCTTTTGAGCTTTGGGGCTCGCTGATTCACATCATTCTTTCTAATCCCTCACAGTATCAGCCCTTTGGCCACTCACCCTCTCCCATGCTGGCTCACATGCTCTCTCTGTGTGTGTGTGTGTGTGTGTGTGTGAGAGACAGAGATTAGGGTGAAAGTTTGCAGAGCAAATTCATTTTCCGTACAATAGTTCATACATGTTTTGTTTCATGACATTGATTGCCATCCCTGTAGCCTGAGGCATTTGACTGCTAACCAGAAGGCTGGCAGTTCAAACCCACCAGCCACTCCTCAGGAGGAATACTACTGCTTCTGTAGTGGTACCACTCGGAAACCCAAAGAGGGTTCTCCATGAGTTGGATCTGATGAGTTGGATCTGACTCGATGGCAGTGACTTTGGTTTTTTTTTTTTTTTTTTTTTTTTAATGTCACAGCTCTCTTCCCATTTCCCTCCTGTAGTTACCTTTCCCTGTGTCTTTTCCTATGCGTTCCTGCCCTCTGAGCTATCTCGATGTACGAAGACTGCCCTTCTGATCTCCCGTGACTGATCTAAGGATTGTACCTACTTGGTGTGAATGTCCTGGCCTTGTCTTGACTGATGATACTGAGCTTCTCCATCACCTCTTTCCACAGATGGAGTCGACGTAATTCCTGTGTATTCCGTCTGGCAAGGTCCACATGCATAACCACCATTTATGTTGTTGAAACAAGGTGTTTGTAATGAATAAGTTGTTGGCCTTGCGAAATTCTATCATGCAGTCTCTGGTGTCATTTCTGTCCCCAAGGCCATATTTCCCAACTACCAATGATTCTTTGTTTCCAACTTTCTCATTCCAATCACCAGTGATTATCAATACATCTCGATTGGGTGTTTGGTTGATTTCAGACTTCAGAAGTTGGTAAACATCTTCAATTTCCTCATCTTTGGCTTTAGTGGTTGGTGCGTAAATATGAATAATAGTTGTATTAACTGGTCTTCCTTGTAGGAGTGTGGATATTATCCTATCACTGACAGCATTGTACTTCAGGACAGATCTTGAAATGTTCTTTTTGACGATAAACATGATACCATTCCTCTTCAGTCTGTCATTCCTGGCATCATAGACAATATGTTTGTCTGATTCTGAAGGGCCTAGAGCAGTCTGTTTCACCTCACTAATGCCTAGGGTATCAATTTGTATGCATCCCATCTCAGTGTTGACAACTTGCAGTTTCCCTGGATTCATACTTTGTACATTCCACGTTCTCATATTAATGAATGATTGCAGCTGTTTCTTCCCATTTTGAGTTGGTTTTTGCTACCTTTCCTATCTTTTTGATGACCTTTTGCTTTCTTTATGTATGATGTTCTTGATGTCATCCCACACTTCGTCTGGCTTCAGTCATTGGTGTTCAATGCATCAAGTCCATTCTTGAGATGGTCTCTGAATACAGGAAGGATAGAATCAAGGTCAAGACCTTCACCATGAGCAAGTGAAGTTCCCAAAAGCTTTATTCCATCGACGTCGTTAAGGCTGACTCTGCGTTAAAGAGGCGGCTCACCACATGCACACAAGGCTTTTGAAGGAACCATTGTTGTTGTCAGGTGCCATCGAGTCAGCTCCGGCACACAGCCACCCTGTGTACAACAGCAGGAAACACCGCCCGGTCTTGCGCCAGCCTCGCGATCCTTGCTACGCTGGAGCCCATCACTGCAGCCAATGCCAGTCCATCTCAGTGAGGGTCTTACCCTTTTTAGCTGACCGTGTACTTTACCAAGCATGATGGCCTTGTGTTTGTTGGGAATGACCCCTTCTGACAACATGACCCAGGTTGGTGAGATGAAGTCTGGCCATTCTTGCTTCCAAGGAGCATTCCGGCTGCCCTTCTCCCAGGACTGATTTTTCATTCTTCTGCCAGTCCATGGTACTTTTGGTATTCTTCACCAACGTCACAATTCAAACAGGACAAAGACAAAATCAGCATAATCGTACCGATGAGGGAGGCAGACCATCAGCATGCACACGGTACAGAGGCCAATGGAATCCTCTGAGTCACAGTCACGTTGTTCATTGTACATGATCAAGAACGAAGGAAATCATCCCAAGGTCCTGATTGGTGGCAGGTCAATCCATCATCATAGCAGGTGGGACTACAGAAGCAGGGAAAGGACCATGATTGGGCTGCGTACATAAGTGCAGATTTTTAAAGTTACAGGGTTGGGGTTGTGATTACCTGGTGGTCAGGTTATGACTTACGAGCATATGACCCTGACTCACAGCCACAGGTGGCTACAAGACAGTATCAGGGCCCCTAACCCCCAACTTGAATTAGATAACTTGCATCTGGTTGGGTATTTTCCATGAATGACCAGGCAGTTTCCCTGGTTCTTTGGGTAAGAGTCTTTCTGTATAGTAGTTCATCTCCTTTCTACCACACTCTTCCCAACGGCAAATGCACCTCCCTGGGCTTGTGCTGGACTTGTCTAAGCATAGCCACATTGCTGGTTTGATGGTCAGCAGCACTGGGGATGTAACATAAAGAACACAAATGGGTCTGAACTTACATCAAGACTCAAAGCGGCGTTAGGGCCCCTCTGGAGACCACAGCCTTCCACAAACTGAGCGCTTTAGAGTTTCAGCCCCAAGGCAGTGGTCTTGGACAAGTCCCTCCCCATTGGACCCTCCTTGTTTGCTCCAGCGGCAGACAAGGCTGTAGGATCGAGCAACATGGGGAATGTGACGTCAGCGTCTGTGAGCCTGCGGGGCTGGGCAATTGGTGGCATTAACTCTGCTGCTTGGGAGGGAGGTGGTAGGGAGAGGTGGGGAGTGCATGCCCTGGAGAGGGCCCTGGCGGGACCCCAGCAGGTGGTTATGGGGGGGTAGGGAGTGTGAGTCTCGTGTTTCCTAAATTTCCACTTGCTCGGGAGAAGCCAGAGACCCAACCATGCTGTACTTTCTAAGTGTTGGGGATCTAGAAACTGACAAGACAGGATGGGTGAGGGTCAAATGACACATGCCCCATAGCTGCTGTGGCTGCGGGTGTGTGACCTGTGGTGGAATGGCTGTAGTCCAGCTCTCACCTGCATATGAGGCCACGATCCACACACCTGTGCCTGCCCCTCCCTGAAGCCCAGGGTTCCCTGCACAGATGGCACGCTCAGAGGGCCCCAGGCACAGAAGTGGGCTAATCTGGAATGATACCCACTGGGTGAGGGGAAGCCGATTATGCCTCACTAGCCTGTCCCCACCGGGGGAGGGGTGGGAAGAAGGAGAAGAGGCAGGCGCTCCCCTGCACCAGGAGCTGGCAGGTGGCTGGGTCACTGGGAACAAGCCCAGGTCCTCTGCTGCAGTCACGGCTCTTTCGAACCCAGGGTTGTATCCCAGGACGGTGACAGTGGCCCCAGAGCACCTGACAGGCTGTATCCCTTTCTGGAGGGAGGGTGAGGCCAGGGACAGCCTTCCTCCCCTTCCTGTCCTTCCTTTAATCATTCACTCATTCATTCGGTTTAACCTTTACTAAGGCCTCGCTGAGGAGCTCTGGTGGCATAGTGGTTAAAGCATTTGGCTGTTAATCAGAAGGTTGGCAGTTCAAATGGACCAGCTGCTTTGCAGGAAAAAGGTGAGGCAGTCTGCTTCCACGAAGATGTTGTTGTTGTTGTTGTTAGGTGCTGCTGAGTCGGCTCTGACTCATAGCAAGCGACCCCATGTCCAACAGAACCAAACACTGCCCTGTCCCGCACTAGCTTCATGACTCTTGCTATACCTGAGCCCATCGTTGCAGCCGCTGTCAATCCAGTTTGTTGAGGGCTTTCCCCTCTTTCATTGACCCTCTACTTTATCAAGCATGACATCCTTCTCCAGAGAGTGGTCCCTTCTGACAACATGACCAAACTGGGGGGCAGGGAGGGAGTCTGGCCATTCTCGCTTCCAAGGAACATTCCAGCTTCATTTCTTCCAGGATGGATTTGGTTGTTCTTCTGACCGTCCATGGTACTTTTCAGCATTCTTCACCAACATCACAATTCAAAAGCATCAACTCTTCTTCTGTCTTCCTTATTCATTGTCCAGCTCTCAGATGCATATGAGGCAATTGAAAATACCATGGCTTGGGTTAGGCACATCTTCGTCTTCAAGGAGACATCTTTGCTCTTCAGCACTTGAAAAGAGGTCTTTTGCAACAGATTTGCCCAGTGCAATACGTCTTTTGATGTCTTGACTGCTCCTTCCATTGGTGTTTATGGTAGAACCAAGTAATATGAAGTCTTTGACAACTTCAGTCTTCTCTCCATCATGATGTGGTTTATTGGATCAGTTGTATTTTTGTTTTCTTTATATTGAAGTGTAATCCATTCTGCAGACTGTAGTCTTTCATCTTCATCAGTAAGTGCTTCAAGTCATCCTCACTTTAAAAGCAATGTTGTAAAAAAAAAAAAAAAAAAAAAAAACCAAACTCACTGCCATTGAGTTGATTGCGAATCATACTGACTCTGCAGGACAGAGTAGAACAGCCCGATAGGGCTTGCAGGGCTTTATAGAAGCAGACTGCCACATCCTTTTCCCAAGGAGCTGGCGTGCTTAACCACCATCAGGGCTCCTCTGCAAAGATTACAGCCTAGAGAACATCACGGGGCAGTTCTGCTCTGTCGCATAGGGTCGGAAAAAAAAAGCAATGTTGTGTCATATCAGGTTGTTAATGAGTCTTCCTCCAATTCTGATGCCATGTTCTTCTTCATATCATTCAGCTTCTCGGATTATTTGCTCAGCATACAGATTGAATAATACGGTGAAAGGATGCAACCCTGACCTCCCTTCCATGCGGTATCCCCTTGTTCTGTTTGAATGACAGCCTCCTGGTCTACGTATAGGTTCCTCGTGAGCACAATGAAGTGTTCTGGAATTCTCATTCTTCTCAATGTTATCCACAATGTTATGATCCACACAATTGAATGCCTTTGCATGCTCAATAAAACACAAAGTAAACATCTTTCTGGTATTTGCTTTGAGCAAAGATCCACCTGACATCTGCTGTGACAGCCCTCGCTCCACGTCCCCTTCTGAATCCAGCTTGCATTTCTGAAGTTCTCTGTCAATATACTGCTACAACCGTTTTTGAATTATCTTTAGTAAGATTTTACCTGCATGTGATATCAATGATATCGTTTGATAATTTCCACATTCTGTGGGATCACCTTTCTTTGGGATAGATACAAATACAGATCTCTTTCAGTCAGTTGGCCAGGTAACTGTCTTTCAGATCTCTTGGCATAACCAAGTGAGTGCTTCCAGCGGGACATCCGTTTGTTGAAACATCTCAGTGGGCACTGTGTCAATTCCTGGAGCATTGTTTTTCGCCAGTTCCTTCAGTGCAGCTTCGACTTCTTCCTTCAGTGCCTTTGGTTCTTGATCATATGCCATCTCCTGAAATGGATGATCATCTACCAGTTCTTTTGGGCACAGTGACTGTGTATTCCTTCCATCTTCTGATGTTTCTGCATCATTCAACATACTGTTTGTGCTGGGGGTGTGAAAAGTGGGCAGACCCGCCATGACCCTGCCCTCCTGAGAGGCTGGGGAGGGATGGTAGTCACGTCACACCTGGGGACAGGGCGCCTCACCATCTGCGGGAACCCTGCTAGACTGGGATGGAGAGGGCACCCAGCCAGGAGCTTTGTGTTGATAGGACAGTGATAACGTCATCTCTTTCTCTGAGTGTTCCTGCTGTTGTCACTTGTTTGTTTTCCCATAGGAATTCCCCAATTCTGGTTCCAAACAAGATCTTGTTGATGCATCCTTTATGTACAGTTTAAATAACAACCACAGCAGTCAAACCCTGTACCCATCACCCAGCTAAGTCAGTACAGCAGCAGCCATTCCTTGAAAGCTTCACCCTCTCCTGCCCCCACGTGTGCCTTCTGGGCCCATCCCCCACCCACCCAGAGGCAAACACCTGTTCATCTGTTCCGTTCAACGAGTCCTTGCTGAGCCCTTCCTGTGGCAGCCATAGCTCCTCGGCCTGAGCTAGGGAGACCGATGGAGGCTGCACTGTAGGGAGAATGAAAAGGGGAAAGGCTGCCATTGAACAGACTTAGACTCATTACGGCCTCACGTGAGTCAGAGTAGAACTGCACTGTGTAGTGTTTTCAGTGGCTGTGATTGTTCAGGGAGCTCTGGCACAGTGCCTAAGGCATCTGACTGCCAACCAGAAGGCTGGCGGTTCAAATCCACCAGCCACTCCTTAGAAGGAAGGTTGGGCAATCTACTTCCATAGTGATGCCACCTCGGAAACCGGAGGAGGGGTCGCTATGAGTCGAATCCAACTTGATGGCAGTGAGTTTGGTTTTTTTTTTGTGATTGTTCAGAAGGAGATCACCAGGCCTTTCTTGCAAGGTGCCTCTGGGTGGAATTGGCTGCTTAGTATCCAAGCACTTCATCCCCATGACCCGGGGACTCCGTAGGGAGGACAGCAGGCCTTGGCGTGAAGCTGGTGGTGGAGCACAGACTTGTTGGAGGGGTGGGAGCAGCCTTCCTTCTCAGCTTTGTCACACGTTGATGCCCCTGGACTGTAGGTGGTCCCATGTGGTCCATTTATGAGCCTCGTGTAACTAGAGTCTCTCCGTATTTTCCGTGTCCTCATGCAGCATTGTGTTTCTTGCAGCACATGGGCCCCTGCAGCTCTGCTTCTGTCTCCCTGCTGGTGAGGGTCCCCAGCCACACTGTGCTTTGCTTACACAGGCTCTGGCTGACATCAGTCACCCGCGTACTGCAGGGAGTGTTCTTTACACATCCCCAGGCATTGCTGGAGGAGACAGTGCCCAGCAGTGGAATCGCTGGGTGCCCTTCTCACTTAGGGGAAGGCGAGTTGTTGTCCCTATCGGCTGGCTGGCAGAGAGCTGCGTACCCTCCTGAAGCTGCTGGCCACCCAGGCCTTTGGAATTCTCCAAGGTTTCTCTTTTAAATTTCTCTTCAATGAATGGAGACACAGTCTTAGTTACGTGCCACCTCCTCAGGTTGAAAGATCTTAGCATTGTAAGGTTCTTAGAGTTGGGGTGGCCGAGGTGCAGTGCTGTACTTGTGACCAGAGGGCTGTGCTTAGGCTCTGCTCCAGCTGAAGCCCAGGGGTCCAGGGCCAGCCGAGCACAGCAGGGCAGAAGTCCAGACAGAAGACACGAGCTCTAGGGTATACGTGATTACCTATGTGCACAGGTAGATATATCCGTGGGCCTAAGGTATGTGTCTGCATGCATGTATATCCATACGCATAATAAACCACACAGGGGACTGCTAAATGGACAAGGACGTGGCATCTTCTGACCTCCTCTAACTACACAAGAGGAATCACCATCAGTAGCCCAAGGCCTGTTCCTGTGAGGCCAACATGCTGCCACCCTCCAGCCCTCTTACCAACCTTGACACCAACCGTCCCTCCTGAGGCACCCCCCACGTCTTTGCTGGGTTTGATAATTCACTGCAGTGGCCACACAGAACTCACAGATTATGGGGTTTATTAGGGAGTAACAGGCTACAATTCAAGTCCAGGAATGCACTCAGGATACAGTTCATCGGTCAGGACAGTCTCCCCTTGGCTGTGCCCTTAGACACACCTCTCTGGCCCTTGGCCTATTGGCCTGACCTCTGCAGCTGTGGGCCAGGCGAGCCTGCCACTGTGTCTCATGTCTCTTGGTTCCACTGCCACTGTCTCTGAGTCAGGTGTTTTTCTCAGCCGGGTGTCTCTCTCAACCAGGCATCTTTCAGCCGGGTGTCTCTCTCTCAGCAGTGCATCTCTCTTAGCAGTTTGGCTCTCTCAGCCGGCAGTCAGATTCCTCTGCCTCTAGGAGGATGCATTTTGAGCCTGGCAGAGTGGCAAAACCAATCAGTCCCAACATCAGAGTTCTACATACCTGAGGGAGAGTGAGCTTTCCCAGAAGATCACTTCATGCTGCTCCAACAGAAAAACCCCAGGTGGATGACTTTAACAATCAGAAGTTTAAATTACATAGTCCCACCCAGTAATCTGGTGGGAGTTACAAAGACTATGGCTAGAAAAGCCATACCAAGTAATGTACTGTACCATGGGGACACAGTTACACATACTTTTTAGACATAACCAAACACCTCATGAGATTGGTTTTCTGAGTTTGAAGGCTTAAGACCATAGTTATGTGGAACAACTCAGGTAATTGTAATAACATAGTTCATAAAGTGTGTATGTTCTATATTTCAACGTGGTGAGTAATGTCTGGGGTCTTAAAAGCTTGCAAGCAGCGATCAAAGATACAACTATTGGTCTCTACTCGTCTGGAACTAAAGAGAAAGAAAGAAACCAAAGACTCAGAGAAGGAAGTAGTCTATAGGACTAACAGTCTGCACAAACCATGGCCTCATCTACCCTGAGACCAGAAGAACTAGATGGTGCCCGGCTACCACTACCAACTGTTCTGATCAGGATCACAATAGATGGAACCTGATAGAACAGGCGAGAAATGTGGAACGAAACTCAAATTCGTAAAAAGTGTAGACATACTGGATTGGTTGAAACTAGAGGACTCCCCAAGACAACAGCTCTGAGATACGCTTTTAAAAACCTTAATCTGAAGTGATCCCGTGAGATCATCTTTTAGCTAAATAGATTGACTCATAAAATAAAGAACATCACCTATGAGAAATGATCTTCTTTAAAAATCATCTCAAAAACTACTGTAAAGCAAAACATTGTTCCACCTACTACTTTGGC
>NW_006921670.1:7791264-7792791 GCF_000298275.1 Orycteropus afer afer
TTGTAAATTTTGGTCAATGACATGAGACAAAGTATATGTGAACTGCTGTATGAAAAGTGAATTTACTCTAAATCTTCACCCAAATCCTAAAAAAAAAAAAAAAATACTGTAAAGCAAAGATGAGCAGCTGAGGGGCAGGGACACTAGAGAACTGGAAATGGTACAACCAGAATGGAGTGACTGTGAGTGATGGCACACTGTGAGACATGTAACCAGTGTCACTGAATAATCTGCGTACAGATTGTGAAATGGGAACTTCATTTGCTGTGCTAACATTCACCTTAAACACAATAAAGTAGTATTTTTCAAAAAAGAGAATCACTGAACTCTGGCTGGAAGGCCCAGGGATCCAGGAGGCCGAGCTGAGACCCCCACCCTGATGGCGTGTGCTCAGCTGAGACTACATCTCTGTGCTTCCTCTGCAGGGCTGGTGCTGAATAGAGACCGGAGGATCTCTTTGGTGAGTGCTGCCCTCTTCTTGGCTCCCTTCCTAGCTTGCCCTCTTCTGACCCCTCCGTCTCCTTATGGGGAGGGCTAAGGGCAAGCAAATACCCACAGTTAAGATGTGTCCCAAACTGAGCTGCATGGGGGATGGGGTACAGTGGGGCTTGGTACCTGGAGAAATGTACCAACCCCAATATGAACACCAATACTAACACCAAAACTTACCATGGACGTTAACACCAGCGTCAACACCAATACTAATACCAAAACCAACACCAGCACTTACCATGGACATTAACACCAACATCAACACCAACACTTAACATGGACACACCATATCAAGGCAAAGACAAATACCAACACCAAAACCAACACAGCACTTACTGTGGACATTAACACCAGCATCAACACCAAAACCAACACCAACACGGACATTAACACTGACACTTAAACCAGCATCAGCACCAACACTTAACGTGGGCACTAACAACCAACTCTAACCCCAGCGCCAAGGCTGGCACTCCTGCCACATCACCACACTCCCTGTTCTGAGTGTTTTATGTGCACTGTCCACTGTGTCCTCACAGCGCCCTTGAGGTGCCTGCTGTTGTCATCCTCACTTATGAATGAGGAAGCCGAGTCAAACTATGATTTCATTCCTGTGAAGTTCAGAAGGGGCAAAATCAGTCTTTGAGGAGAGGACAGAATAATGGTCTCCTTGAAGAGTGTGACCAGGAGGACACACAAGGGGGACTGCTGGGTGCTGGTCATGTCCCATGTTTTGATCTGGGTAATACAGGAAAACCTGTGAAAGCTGGAAGCAGTGTAAGGCATAAACCCGTCAAAGAAGAAAAACAGATATTTTTTCTTTTCTTTTTTTTTTAATGTATTTCATTAAAATATAATTTATATACACTGAAATATAGAAAACTAAAGTGACATGGGTCAATGTTTTTAAATTTTTTGCAGTTCCCTCCCCTCCCCTCCCACCCCTGGCAACCAACAAAGAAAGTTTCCCTCCATATATAAACCTTTCCTTGACCTTCCACAACAATGAACTAATACTGTATTTGTCCTTCTGTG
>NW_006921670.1:7793731-7820023 GCF_000298275.1 Orycteropus afer afer
GTCGCTAGGACTAATTCTTTCCATGAATTTTTGGTTTTCTTCATTCTTCTTTGCTCTGGATGAGGAGAGACCCATCGTTGCATCTAGATGGCAGCTTGCAAGCTTTTAAGATCCCAGTCACTACTCACCAACGTAGTAGATGGAACAATGTTTTGTGTAGTATGTTATGCCAATTGAGCTTGATGTCCCCTGCAACTATGGTCCTGAGCCTACCGGCTCAACTACTCGGTCCCTCTGGGTAGCTGGCTGTGACCAAGAAGTGACTACAACCTTGTCCTTTGTCAGCTCTACTATACACCTGGGGATTCAGATCATACAAATACATTTACAGGACTATTGTCTGCCAACCCTATACATGGTCTTGGGTACACTCCCCACTTCACAGACATACCTAAGTTCAGCCTGTCCACCCATCTATCCACCCATATACCCATGTTTGCCTTCACTGACAATGCAATACTTTATGTGCAAAAGGATTCACCTTTGTTGTCTGTACCTCTGTCTTCCTCTTCCTCAGTGCCACCATGTTGATCACTCACATTTGGTACATTGCCCTTCTCGTCACCCAAATCAATACTTGTCTCTACCTGTCTAAGAGTGTTCCCTCCCCTCCTCTCCCACCCCTGGTAACCAACAAAGAAATTGCCTTTGATAGAATAACCTTTCATTGACTTTTACAATAATGGACTAATACAATATTTGTACTTCTGTGATTGACTTATGTCACTCAGCATAATGTCCTCCAAGTTCATCCACGTTATGCGGTATTGCAGATTCTAGGTTATTCTTTAGGGTTGCATAGTATTCCATTGTGTGTATGTACCACAGTTTGGTTATCCATTCCTCAGTTGATGGACACCTATCTACATTATTCTTTAGTGCTACACAGCATTCCATTGTGTGTATGTATCATAGTTTGGTCATCCACTCCTCCATTGATGGGTACGTAGGTTGTTCTCCATCTTTTTGCAATTGTAAATACTGCTGTGATAACATGGGTGTGCATATATCTGTTCCTGTCCTGGCTCTCACCTCTCTAGGATATATACATACCTGGTGATGGGATTGCTGGGTCAAATGGTATCTCCAATTCCAGTTTTCTAAGGCACTGCTTTCCCAAGTGGTTTTATCACTTCACAATCCCACCAGCAGTGTATGAGTCCCAATCTCTCCACATCCCCACCAGCATTTGTTATTTTCTGTCTTGTTGAACCTTGCTATCAGTGCTCAGGTGAGACGGTATCTCATTGTTGTTCTGATTTGCATCTCTCTGATGGCCAGTGATCATGAACATCTCTCATGTATTAGCTGGCCACCTGAATATCCTCCTTGATGAAGTGTCTATTCATGTCTTCTGCCCATTTTTCAATTGGATTAATTCCTCTGCTGTTGAGGTGTTGGAGTTTCTATAAATCTTAGAGATAAGTCCATTGTCAGATATGTAATTATCAACAGGTATGAATTTGTTGCTGTCATTTTTGTTGTAAGTTTTTTTCATGATGTTGATTTCTTTGTTCCATATAATTTTCTGTGCTGAGCTCGTTTTGTTTATGAATCATGTTACCACTTCCTTCATTACTGTTGTTTTAGTATTTGCTAAATACTTGTGCCGGTCCTCTTTTTTATTTTGATGTGAAGGTTTATCATTTTTCTTTGAGGTTACCCTATGATTTATAGTTTTCTTCTCAAGTTTAGAACAGTCCGGTCTATCTTGTAGTTGTCTTGACTTCCTTACCATTTAGAAGTTCTGTAATTAAACAGTTTTCCCCTTTTTGGTTTGTAGTTGTCCTCATTTGTCAATTGATGTCTCTGGTTCCCTGTTTACAATCTTGTAGGCTTATTTACTTTGGATATTTCCATAGCTGGGTTGGTTTCTGGGCTATGTCACCATGTGTGCTAATGGTCAGTTATTGTTTGCGGTTGTTGCTTCTCTGTCCAGAGGACTCCCTTTAGCATTCTTGTAAGGTTGGTCTGGTTTTAACAAATTCCCTTAATTTCTGCTTATCTGGAAATGTCCTAATTTCACCATCATATTTGAGGGACAGTTTTGCTGGGTATGTAATTCTTGGCTGGAAAGTTTTCTTTTTCAGGGTTTTACGTATACCATCCATTGTCTTCTCGCCTGCATGGTTTCTACCGAGAAATCTGAGCTTAGTCTTATTGGTTGCTCCCTGTAGGTAAGTTTTAGTTTTTCCCATGCTGCTTTCAGGATTCTTTGTCTTTGGTTTGGGTGAGTTTGATGATGATAAGTCTTGGTGTTTTTCTTTTGGGGTCTATCCTGTTTGGGGTTTGTTGGACTTCTGGAATGCATACATTCTCATCTTTCATCATACCAGGAAAATTCTCTTCCAACAAATGTTTGACAATTTTTTTGTGTGGTTTTGTCTGTCTCTTCCAGTTCTGGAATTATGATTACATGTAGGTTATTCCTTTTGATGGTATCCCACATGAACCTTAGGCTTTCTTCATTTTGTTTTGATCTTTTTTTTCTGATTGTTCTTTTTCCCAAAGAAGTATTGAGGTATTTTCCTTCAGTCTCACTAATTCTGTCTTCCATTGATTCAGCTCTACTCCTTTGCCCATTCAATGCCTTATCTAGTTCTGAAAATTTAGTATTAATCTTCTGGATTTCCGTGTGTAGATTTTGTATCATTTCTGATTTTCCTTTTTTTTTTTTTTCTGTCATTTTTTTTTCTTGTATTGTTCTTAAAAAATGTTCCAGGGTTTTTTCTGTTTTCCTCAATTTTGTCAGTGTGAAAAACACATATATTTTTGACCAAAACAAGTGATGTTGTTGTTGTTGTTATGTGCCGTCGAGTCAGCCCTGACTCATAGCGACCCCTCCTTGGGTTTCCGAGGCAGTATCGCTACGGAAGTAGGATTGCCCAACCTTCCTTCCGAGGAGTGGCTGGTGGGTAGTAGAGTGGTAAGACTGCACTCTGTCAAAGGTGGAAAACCTGTGAGACCCAGAAAAATAAGGCCGCCCAGTCAAGTACCGGCTGTCACAGGTTTCACTGTGGTTAAATGGTTGATCCATGTGTAAAAGTCTGTCATGAGCCAACACTGAGATTGGGGACTTTGCTGTATGTCACATCATAATTACAAAACAGAATGGATCAGGGAGTGAAGGTGGACGTGGAAAAGGTAAAAAGCTGTACAGGAGGAGAGAGGGGGAGAAGGCTTATGTCCCCTCAGCCCCTCAGCAGCCACCCCTCATGAAGACCATCCTGGAGAAGCATCCTCAGATTGTCACCTTTCAGGAGATGGCTGCTGAAACACGGACTCATGCTGTATTTTCTCATCTGCAGACATGCATGGATAACAGTGTCCATCAGTCCTAGTCTTGGAGACCAAGATTTAACTGAGAGTCTGACTGAGGCCCCAAGCCAGAGACCTCAGTCCTAGCCAAAAAAAGATTATTAAAGAAAGGCTAAGAGGCTCCGATGGTGCAGTGGTTAAGCACGCAGCTACTAGCTGAAAAGTCAGTGGTCCAAACTCACCAGGTCCTCCATGAGAGAAAGGTGAAGCAGTCTGCTTCCGTAAAGGCCATAGCCTGGGAAACCCTGTGGGGCAGTTCCACTTTGGAATCGGCACTGTAGTGGGGGTGGTTTGGGCTTTGCTTCTGTAAACATCACAGCCTTGGAAACCCTGTGGGACAATTCTACTCTGTCCTCTACGAGTGCTGTGAGCCAGAACCGATGGCTTGTTTTCTTTTCTTCAGGAGGCTGTAGAGGGAGTGGGAGTCCCGGCCTGGGTGAGTCCTGGCACCATCTCCTCTTAGCTCTCGACTGTGACACAGTTACTTAGCCCTTTTGGACCTGCGTCCCCTCGCCCTCTCCTCTGTGCATTAGTACTGGGACCCACCCAGGTGCTCTCTGGACGCTGTATTACGGGAGATAGTCTGTGGCCTGTCCGTGTTCTCAGTTAAGTCTTGGTTCCCTTTCCCATGTCCACTGAGCGTGGAGCAGGACATGGCAAACCTCTGGAAAAGCTATCAAGGTCATTTTAGCCTGAGGAGCAGGAAGTGATTGGTTGAGGTCCGGGGCAGAAAGAGTGTACCACGTTTTTGTGGCTGTGGGCCAGACCACTGTTTGTGTGTGTGTGTGTGTGTGTGTATCTGTCACCATGGTGTAGGCATGCCACACGTGACCTAGCAAGTCAGTCCTTATGGGAGCTTTCTCAGATTAATCCACTTGGAATACATTTCGTGAGCTCCTCCTTCCTGTGACCATGTGGGAGTGCTGTGGATCTAGCGACATTCTGAGAGCTCCTGAGTCTACAGCAGCACACGGTGAAGTGACCATGTTTTCCAGTAGTCATATCTGACCGCCCATCTGTCAGCGTGCCGCAGTGTGGTGGCTTACATGTTGCTGTGAGGCTGGAGGCCATGCTGTTGGTCCCTCCAGTCCCGGCAGGGTCACCCACAGTGACAGAGCTTCCAGACTCAGACACACTAGGAAGAAGGGCCTGGAGACTCCCCAAAATGACCAGGGAAACCTTTACGGCTTCCAGCAGAGCGCCGATACGGTGCTGGAAGATGAGCCTTGCAGCGTGGGAGACACTGCACGCTGCAACAGCGGGCTCAGACACGTGGGGCTGTGAGGCACAACTGGCAGCCACCGGTCCTGCTCTGCCTGAGACCACGATGAGTCAGCGTCCACTCGATGGCGGCTAACAACGACGTCACATTAAAGTGGCAAAAAGGAAATGGGAGAAGTTCATGTTCAATAATACATTTGAAGCCAGTATATCCAAAATGTAATTGCAACATGGGGTCAATTTAAAAATGGTTGAGTTATTTCACATTCTTTTTCATACTGTTTTGCAATCCAGTGTGCATTTACACCTAGGCACATCGCAGTTTGAACTAGCTATTTCAGGTGCCCAATCGTGTGGCTGCTGTTAGCGTCGGACAACACCCCCAAACCAAACCGTCGTTTTGAGTTGTGACTCACAGTGCCCCTAGAGGACAGAGTAGAACTGCCCCATAGGGTCTAGTGCCTAAGGCACTTGACTGCTAACCAGAAGGCTGGCGGTTCAAACCCACCAGCCACTCGGAAGGAAGATTGGGCAATCTACTTCTGTAATGATACTGCCTGGGCAACCCAAGGAGGGGTCGCTATGAGTTGGTGCCGACTCGATGGCACATAACAATAATCTTTGTAGAAGCAAAACCCAAACCAAACCCACTGCTGTGGAGTTCATTCTCACAGCACCCCTAGAGGACAGAGTGGAACTGCCCCAGAGGGTTTCCAAGGATGCAGTCTTTACAGAAGCAGGGTGTAGCTCCCTACACTGTGGCTCTCCTAATAAAGGGGAAGTAGCTTTTCATGGAAACTGCCCGGCACAAGTAGGTCGCTCAGCTTGGCCGAGTTCAGGGCTTTGGGATGTGGGACACTGCGGCGGGCAGCCTGTAGACGGGAATTGGGTGTGAAGAGACCATACCGCAGCCCTAAAATTCAGACCCAGCTATAAAATGGCATACTGCCTAAGGCATGTGACTGCCAACCAGAAGGCTGGCAGTTCAAACCCACCAGCCACTCCTTGGAAGGAAGCCTGGGCAATCTACTTCCGTAGAGATACCGCCTCAGAAACCTAAGGAGGGGTCACTAGGAGTCAGATCCAACTTGATGGCAGAGTTATAGCCTAAATCATGTAGGCATTTAGCCACATGACCATGACTGGCTGCAAGGGAGTCTGGGAAATACAGTCTGGCTGGCGGCCATGAGCCCTGGAATACAGAGAGCAGTCTCCTGCCTGTGGATACTAGAGGCCACTGATGGCGATCAGGTTGGATACTGGGCCAAGCCCTGACATGGCGATGGCAGAGGTGCTCTGCCAGGCCCCAGCTGCCCCACAGGGGTGCCTGGTGTCATCTGGTGGTAACTCAGTGGCTTGCTCCCTACAGCCAGAGCTCTGCTTTGACTTCATCAGCAAGGACCAGCTCTTACGCTGCATCCAGAACCTGCAGGCCCACGTTCTGATCGTCAAGTGAGTCTGGGCAGTGGGCCGCTCAGTCCCAGGAGGGATCCCTGCCCAGGGCTCCAGTTCTCCTGGTGGTGAGAGCCCACCGCTGCCCCTGTGACCTTTCCTGGAAAGCCCCCTGACCCTGTAGTCTGTAGGAGGGGAGATGAAGCAACAGGAGGGCTTGGTAGCAGGGGACGGGCAAGAATGACTACACCCTTCAGCAGGTGTTTGTGGGGACAGTTGGTGAGGGTCTGATGGGAGCAGCACAGATGGCAGGGCCGGCAGATGTTGCAGCCTAGCCCTGCCCTCTGAGCCTCCAGCCCCTTGGCAATCCCTCTGGTCACTGCCAGGCAGGGCCCATGCAACTGCTGTCATCTCTCACCCCTGCCTGGGCCCCCATTACAGCTGAGCCCTCTTGTGGCCTAGTCCCCGTCCACTGCCTGCACTTGCTGTGGATATGGCATGTGTTTACGGTAAAGGGACTCACAGAGGGTAGACCCACTCAGATCCCAGCTCTGCCCTCAGCGGGCGTCACCATGGCCAAGCCCCAGGGACTCCCCACAAGCATGTGGCCCACGGTGAGCGCCATGACAGCAGCCAGTATCAAGTGACCGGCTGTGCTCAGATGTGGTCTTTTCTCAGGAGCCCAGGCACCTGGGGCTGGGGCCTCAAGCCCTCTGTCGAACACTAACCTCTCTCTCTCAAGGGCACAGCAGGGGCTTTACAGTCTGAGGAGAGAGGACACAGATAGGACACCCATGAACCTCATAACTGGCATGCTCCAGGCAATCCTGAAGAAGGTGAGCTATCGGGACCCTGTGGGGGACCCAGGTCTAACCCAGGCCCGGCACGGGACCGTGTTACCCCTCAGGAGTGTTCAGTCCTCCCTCCGGAGACCTAGAGTCACATGTAGGTCAGAGCGCAGGACACAGGGGCCTCACTGGCACAATCTTCTGGTCTCCCCGGCCTCGCCTATCCCCTGGACCCAGCCCAGCTTGGCCAGGGGAAGGTCCCAGTGCACTGCCTCACTTACATCCCCTGCAGGTACCTTGTCTGCAGGTGGGGGTGGCTCTCACAGTTGGGGTCTGTGTGGCGTGGACCCTTACCTGGGGCCTCGATGGATGGCCCAGCATCTCCCTGGGAGAGGGAAACTGATCTTTGGCCGGCCCACAGGTTGGAGTTGCGACAGGCACAGCCCATCTCCAAGACAGAGTACCTGTGAAAGCCTGCCTCAGGGGGCCCTCCTGACGCAGCCAGGCAGGCTCCAGGTTCCCTAACCCCCACCTGGCAAACTTTAAAGCCTCCCAGCCTAGTGGCCCAGACCCTGGGTGTGGCGTGCCATCTGGACAATACCCTGGAGCCCGCCCCCTGACACTTGGGACCCGCTGGGGAAACAGCGGGCCCCCAGCACCCACCAGGGCGAGCTGTAACCGTCTGTGACGGCTCCTCTGGCAGGGGCCCCGCCCACCTGGCCTCTGCTTCCCTTCCCCAGCGGTACCAGTTTGTAGAAATCCCTGGCAACCACTACATCCACATGAACGAGCCCTACAAGCTGGCGAAGATTGTCAGTGCCTTTCTAAAGAGTGAGGTGCGGCCGCTGTCCAAGCTGTAGGCCTGGGTCGGGGGCCACAGAGACCATCTCCTGCCAGCCTCTCCACTCTCAGCCTTTGCAAGGCCTGTGCAGGCACCTGGGCCTCACTGGTCTCGAACACGCAGCCTGGATTGTGAAGCAGGCCGGGCCAGTGGGTCTGAGAGTCTGCTTTTTATTAGTTGTGATGTCAGAGAGAGGGTGTCCAGATTTCGGTGTGGTTAATCTGAAAGGGGTAAGGACAAGTCCTGTGGCTTCGAAGCCTTTGTCTGTTGCTCACGATGCGAAATGAACCAGCTGGTGTCTGCACTGTTCCTGTGCCTGCCTCACTGCTGGGGGACTTTCCACCTGGGGGCGGGGGCGCAGCATGGATGGAACTGTGTCCCTCAGACCTAAGCTTCTAGTGGAAACACTGGGGATGGGGTGCTTCCCCGGCAGGCCTGGTCACCCGAGGAACAGGAGTGACATCTGTGTGGAGACACCACTCACCAGGGCAGCCGCTCCTGGACACCTGTCCCGGCCCCCCGTCCTCCTCCCCAGGCCCAGCAGGCTCAGTACGGCCGGAATTTGCGCTGGGCCCGCATCAGTTCGATCCGCTGCTTGTCCTCCTCGAACTTCTTGCGCAGCTGAGCCAGGTCTGGGGGGAGGGGAGAGGTGCCAGAGTGAGGATGGTGCCCGTGAGGGCGGCGTTCTCTCCGCTGCCCCCACCAGCGGGGCTCCAGCCTGTGGGGCTCCCCTGTGCTCCTTAGGCCCCAGGATGCCCTTCCTACCCAGGGACTCTCTCCTTCCCTCTGCTCCCCTTTGGGGAAATGGTCTGAGGACTGCAAGAAGACGAGACTGCAGAAGAATGTGACGGAGAATTCCCCAGTGAGAGAAAGCAAAGAGGTCAAGGCCAGGACCCTCCCCTGGGCCCAGAAGGCACAAGAAGCAGGACCAGCTGGCCGGGACAGTGATGTCAGGAGTTATCACCACCGAGAGCAGGGCCATGGGGGACTGGGGTCTATCCACGGGGACACTGCAGGGCACCACCCACTGCCCCATACGTGCAGCAGCAACACACATGCAGGCTGCCCCACTACCCCACACATGGTGACACACGGGCCACCCCACCACACACACACACATGTGTGCGTGCACAGTTGGGCAAGCCCACAGTGAGCGGCTAGGCTGTCACTGGAGGTACAGGTCCTGGCACCACCTCCGCGGGCCCCGACAGACCTGTCAGGTAAGCCAGGGCCCACTGCCACCAGGCAGACGCAGCTGCAGGGGAGCCACCAGCCAGGGACACTTGAGGTGTCAGGCGGGACTGTGACCCAGAGCCTGCCAGGAAGTGTGTGCAGGGCTCTGGCTGGGCCTGTCCATTGCACAGGACACGCTGTGCCAGCGCACCTCCGGGCTGGGGCTGTAGCCAGGGGCTCGGGGCGTGAGGGCAGGCTCGGGGCGGTCCTTACGCTCCATCTTGGTCTCGCGGTGCTGCCAGGCGTAGAAGTTGAGCAACTCCTTGCGAGCGCGTTTCTGCTTCTCCCGCTCCAGCACTCGCAGGCTGGCGGCCTCCGTCCAGGGCAGTGCAGACCGCCGGCCACGGCGGGTCACTTTCACCCAGCCCTCCTCGTCAGGGACTCCTTCTTCCTCCTTGGCCTTAGCTTCCTCCTGCAGGGAACATGAGCCCTGTTGGCAGGCAGGCTCCTCGGCAGAACAGGGTGCCCCTGGAACCAGCCCCCAGGCCTGGGGCCCCCCATATCACAACCCCTGAAGGCACCCTTCTCTTCCCATGTGAGAATGACCCCAGTGCCACCCAGCACTGACTGTCCCTCCTGTGTTGTTGGCCACGTTCACGTACGCATCACTTAATACGTGTGAAGGCAAAGTCTAACCACAGATACGTCCATGTCCATGGTCCTATAAGGTTCTTGGTCTTCTTAAAAAAGGGAAAGCAGCTTTCCTTTTATTTATTTTATCCCCTGAACGGTTTTAAAGACCCACAGCCAGACCCAGCAGCACTGGACCACAGAGGGGACACAAGCAGGGGAGGCAGAGAACATGGCTCTGGGCAATTCTCGGGCTTAGGCAGGCAGGGGGCTGGGGTGGCAGGGGCTGTGGGGTCTGGGCTGTGCCCGCTGCTGAGGCGGGTAGAGTTGAGTGGGGCCAGGCACCCTCCACTCTCCCCACTCGCTTCCTCTCACATCGCACGCTCCTGTCCTCAGCTAGCCCCTGCCACCCGCATCCAGCAGCTGTGGTGATGAGGACTGGAAGCTGGCTCCCATAAGGGTTTAACAGGTATTCACACACTGTCCAAATCACATAGCATCTTATTTCACAGAATGTATCGTGGACATTATGTGATGCATCCCTGTATGGGGTGTGTCGGGGGGACACGACACACGGATGGACAAGGGACAGGACAGGACCTGAGGCAGCACAGACCCACCACCACCACCTCTATGGCTGTCCCCTAGAGACAACTCAGAGAACAGATGTCACCCAGCCAGGTGGCCCAGGATTCCCTAAGGAAAAGGGGAGTTTGGGCTCTGCAGGCTGACCGAGGCTGGCTGCTGCCACACCCTTGAGGGCCACGCAGCAACATCTGGTGGTACCACCTCCCCACTGCCACGTAGGCGGCTGTCCCGACCTCAGCTGTCTTCTTGTCATACGCCTCCATGAACGTGTCCACTTCAGCCCTCAGGGCTTCGGGGTCGAGCACAGAATCTGCATATTCACTGATCCACTCTGAGGACAAGGGGACATGGGCTTGCTCAGGCCCAAGGCTGCAGGCCTCACCCCATGGCCTTCAGGGAGTTGGGATCGCCTGACACTGAACCACAGTGACTGAGCTGGGGCTCTGGTGGAAAGGAAGGTTCTAGTGTTGGGAAGCTGGGCCCTCCCATCCATCCCCAGTGTCTGAGACACTCAATGCCAAAGGCTCAGGGTCATGTTTTCCTGGTGTGTCACAGGACATCCCCGGCAGGCCTCCGACGTGCTGCTCTCCAGGTAATTCTTAGAGATTACCTCTCGTTAGGGGCACCCCACCAACCCAGGCCCAGGAAGGAGGCACTAGACCCGCGAGTCGCACTGACTGTGAACACCAGTTTTCACAGGGTGACTCTCTGTTGAGACCAGCAAAGGATCTTTCAGGGCTAAGGCAGCTGACACTCCACTTGGCTTCCGGAACACCACATAGGCTACCTGGAACCCCTGAGGGAAGAGAGCCACAAACAGTATAGGGAACCCCTGTTCCTTTCCACCCTTCCTGCTGGTATGGGCCCCACACCTGCCTTCACACTAAGTCATGGAGTGGGGGTGACGCTGGGCTGCTGCTGAACAGGGAGGATAACCAGAAGGTGAGGGGCAGCCCCACTCCTGGCCCTCAACCTCTGCCGGAAGTGACACCTGTTCCCACGTCCTCCCCAGAGAGTAGGTTAGATACACAGGGGCCCGTATCTCAGTTCCAGGAGGGCCTGGGTGAAAGGGGTGCTCACCCCAGGCCAGCTTATCCTTAAGCTTCCTGGAGCCAGGGGCCCAGCGTGGACAGCGGGGGCTAGTGCAGGCTGCTGATGCTACGAGAAGGTGGACTTGTGGAAGGGACAAGGCTCCTGGAGACAGAGCCGCTGGACCCAAGGCAGAATCTACTGCCTCGGAAGTAGGGGGGCAGAAGACCTCGGGGAGCCCTTCAGAGCAGCAAGCAGGGATGGCCTCTGAGATTTCACACGGGACAACAGAAAAAGTCACACAGGAAGTTAACGGATGTGGCAAATCGGGAAGAGGCCGTTTACCCTGACTGCCCTCCTAGCTCACACACCATGAGGACTAAGATGCAGGGTGCACTCTGAATGCCACGCCCCGCCCAGGCCTGCCCCTCATCTAGGCAGGCAGCCCTCGCCCCGCCCACCCCCCACCCCGCCCACGCCCCTTTCAGCAGAGCTCAGGCACCTGGAGGCTTACCGGCACAGGCTTGGGGTGAAAGAACTTTGACGTTGGCTCCTTCGGGCTCTCCGTGAGGTCTGGCCTCTCCTGTAACTCCACAGACTGAACGGAGCCGCAGGGAGAGAAGAGGCGGGACAGGCACTCCTGGCCCCAAGAAGCAGTGTGAGCATCTGCAGGGCCCTCTGGGTGCCCCTCTGCCCAGAGGACTCAGACCCTACACCTGCCCAACCAGGGACATGCTGGGACAGCCACTCCTTCCTCTCACCTGTACCCTCATGGCCGACAAGGAGGCCCTCTCAAAGCTCCCCACAAAAACCTTCTCAATTTTCATGTTAAAAACTGGGTGAAGAGCCACACCTCTCACGGCCAGAGGCCTCGGGGAGGAGCAGATGGAGTGTGGGGCTGCCTCTGAAGCGCTCTGATCTGAGCTGCTTTGGCCTGAAGACAGGGCCCTGCTCGGGCCGTCTGGCCATCACGAGTCAAGCTGGTCTCGTCTGGAAAGGCCCTTTTCCTGAAGGATTACATTCTTTATCTGGGAGAATGATCCCTTGAGTAGGATTGTTTTAAACGTTTAAAAAAATTCTTACAAAACTAGGTGGAGACATTTATGGTGTTATCTGAGTAGTACAATTCGAAGAGACAACCAACTAGGGTTTACAACCTGAATCAGCCATTTAGTAATCGCTGCCAGTAGGAAACCTGCTGATCAACAAGCTGGGGGGGGGGGGGGACGACCAAACTCACTGCTGTCCAGTCTGATCCAACTCATAGCAACCCCTCTTTGGATTTCCAAGGCGGTATCTCTACGGAAGCAGATTGCCCCATCTTCCTTCTGAGGAGTGGCTGGTGGGTTTGAATCTCTACCCTTCTGGTTAGCAGTCAGATGCCTTAGGCACCATGCCTGCAGAGTTCCCTTGCTGATCAAAGATTCTCAGAACACTGATCAAAAGAGAGGAAAGCAAATTCCAAATTCCACTGGAATCCAGCTTCCTGGAGCCATGCAAGCTGGATGAATCCCTGGAACTACTGCCCGGAGATCATCCTTAAAGAAAAAATATTCCCAGGAGTCTTCTAAAGAACACATAGTTGAGCTTTGCTAGTAAAGAATGCCCGCCTGGAGCACTGTCAGAATTTTAAGGTCTATCTCTCTGTGATCAAACTGTCCACAGCAACTCCAAAGGTGAGTCAGGAGCCTGGGGGCAGTGAGTTTCTGTTAATGGAGGGGAACAGCTCAGGAAAGGTGAAAACAACCCAGAGAACGTCATCAGTGGTGCTGACTGGTCCATGCAGAGACTGCTGACCTGGTCTGTGGTGTAGACTCTCAACAACAAAGATACATACTTAAAAAAAAAAAGTTTCACTGATGCTGTTAGAACCAGGAGGCTGCCATCCTTGGTCAGGGAGGCACAAGGGATTTCTAGGGTGCCAGTGATGTTCTGGTTCTTGACCTGGGTGCTGACTGCCTGGGTCTGGTCAATGTGTGAGAAGCAGAGGGCTATATCCCGCTTCCACGCATTTCTCACAGGCACGACCCACCAGTAAAGGTGAACAACAGTCCCCTCCTCTCCCCACGTCTCTCTAAGTTACTGTTTCTTTGGGGGAGGAGGGATCTAAAACCCAGTAATTCTCTCAGTTTCTTTTCCTTTTGTAAATTTATTAATCTGAACTGAATAGTTTTGTGGAAGACAGCGAATAGCCGTGTCTGGACAGCAGAATGAGGTCACTGTTGTCCTCCTCTACTCTTTTTTTTAACCATGGAAGGTATCACTTTTATAATCAGAAAAAAAAAAGCATGTGATTCAAATATGAGTTTTCAAAACTTTCTGGGAACACATAAAGAGCTCTAGCTCCTCAGAATTTCTGTTTTGAAGATTCAGGTTTTTTTTTTTCTTTTTCTTTTTATTGCAGTGGAAACACACACAAGACATCTGAAGCCGAGTGGAATCAAAGTCCAGCCTGCATCCTCAGTTGGAGGCACATAACTAAATATGATAACTCAGTTCCTTAAGAACTGAATAGAATGAAAGGTCAACTACCACCCCACTCTGGTTAAGAGAGACAGGCAGACAGATACCTCATGAACCAAAGCTCTATCTGTGTCCTGTTACCGCATCCTGTCTATTACGTTGGAGGCAGATAAGTAAACATAACTCAGTTCCTTAAGAACTGAATGGAATGAAAGGTCAATTTACAAATCATCTCCATGTTATCCCCCTAGAAACCAGTGATAAATATGTTAATGTGTCTCAGGAGACAACTTGAAAATTAATTTGGCCCGCAGACATGCGCAGTGAGACAAATGGGAACAAAGTTGCTGGGAACTGACATTCTCCCCTCTGCCCAAGCCCCAACCAGCTGATGACAGAAAGCAGTGTGACTCCTCCAGTACGCAGGCACACAGCATTAAAAATGTCCCTTTACACCGAGGCAGAGGAAGCCTCAGCCAATCCTGAGTTAATTCATGCCCAAATTCCTGAGGTTTTTATTAATATGCATAAGCCCCCTCTCCTGAAGCTTACAAAACTGTACCCCGACCTACATTCAGGGAGTCAGATTTGGGTAATGGCCCCTGTCTCCTTGCATTGCCGCTTTGCAATAATTTTCTCTCCTCTTAATCACTCGGTGCGTAAACTATTTTGGCTTGACTGAGCACTGGGCAGGGACCCACGTTTGGTCCAACTTCACATTCATCAGTGTTAACGTCCACACTTAGAGCTCAGAGACACTGATGACATTTTTCATGTTGTGCCACCATTACTGCTATCCCTTTCCAAAATATTCCACCACCATTAGTTTTAACTCAATGCCCTGTAAACAAAAACCATTAGTTTTAACTCGATGCCCTGTAAACAAAAGCTTCCCCTTTCCCCCATCCCTCCTACCCCTGGTAACCACTAATAATCTGTGGTTTCTAAATAAATAAATAAATATATATATATATATATATATATTTTTTTTTTTTTTCCAACCCCCCCCCCATCTGTCTAGGAATTTTCCCTCTCCTCCTCTCCCATCCCTGGTAACCAACAAAAGCAAGTTTATAAACCTTTCCTTGACTTTTTACAACAGTGGACTAATACAGTATTTGTCTTTCTGTGATTAACTTATTTCATTCGCCATAAGGTCCTCCACGTTCATCCACGTTTTATGGTGTTTTGCAGATAATTTAGATTCTTTTTAAAATTATCTTTAAAAAGCCAATGTCCTGTCACCACAGAGAGAGGCAGCTCCCTGGATTCCCTCCCCTAAGGCTCCTGTTAGTGGCCAACTCTGCCTGGAGCCCATGAGCCCACAGGTCCCTTCCCAGATGCTGGCTCACCTCTGTGCAGTATGGGGGGACATTGAGAACAAAAAGGGTCCGCTTGTGAGGCCACGGAGACTTGGTGCCTTCTCGAACTCTGTGCTCTCTCACGTACAGGTAATGAGAAGCCTGCTGCTTTTCAGAGAACTTGATTGGAATGGCTGGAAGGGAAACAGGGCCAGAGTGGAGGCTGTGAGTCAGGTTCAGGGCACCCCATGGCCCACACAACATCCGAAGCTGAGGCCAGCTGTGTGGTCATACAATTTCTGGTCTCCGTGCCCCTTTTAGTCCCATCCAACTCTTCCCACATCCATTCTTCACTGAACCCTCCTTCCTGGCTATGTGACAGGATGAGAGTGAGTGAAGGAATACAAACAGGAACTCATTACAGGTGGGGAGCGCCATGAGAGAGGGAAGCTCAAACCTTCCTGCCAGAGGCTCCCCGCTGCTCTTGGGGTGAACACCCAACTCCTTACAATGACCGGAAGCCTGGCCCGATGGGGTCTCTGCCTGCCTCTGTACCTCCCCCAGCCCCACCCCTCCCTCACACTCACACTCTGACTTCTTTCTGCTCCTCCAACAGGTCAGGGCCTCACATATGCTGTTCCCTCTACCTGGAACACCACCCCCCTCCCTCCACCCACTCTTCCAGTTTTAGCTCAAATGTCACTTCCTCAGAAGGCCTCACCTGCCACCCGCACCCCCTCACCAGGTGAGATCCACCTGCTGTGTGCCTCCATAGCTTCCCCCACGGTCTGCTGAGTCTGTGTTTGTGTGATTAAGTGGCTAATTGCTGGCATCCCCACAAAATCTGAATCCTCATCAAGTTGGAGACTGTGTTCCTCACCAGGGTGGTCGGAGCACAGAGGGGACACAGCTGCAGTCCTGCACTCAGGAAGCTTACAGCGACACGGAGGCACGTGACAAGACTGTGTACGTTCTCAAAGAAACACACAGGGTGAGGCAACCCAGGGTGAGGGGTGGCAGCCGCGTTCTTTAGCTAGAACACATGAAAGCCAAGACCAGAAGACACGAGGGGACACAGAGGTCTGAGGAAGAAAGCACCACTCCTGCCGGATCCCAGAGGCTAGAACCGTGGTGGTCAGAGAACAGAAGGGAGGCGAGGCTGGCGCTTTGGAAGGATGGGAGGCAGTGGACAACCAGGCAGGGACTTGAGCCAGAACCTGTGGGACCACAGAGCTCAGCGGTGAGAAGTCTGGACTGCGCTTTAATGCCACGAGTTGAGGGGCGTGGGGGCTAAAGGTGGGCGTGTGGGCCACGACCTAACCCTGACCTTGCGAAGAGCATTCTGGGACCTAGAGCACAGAAGGCAGGAGCTAGAAACGGGGAAACCAGTTAAGAGGATGCTTCAACGGCCCAGGTGAGAGCTGAGAGCGGCTGGACTAGAGGCTGCAGGGCTCAGGGGAAGCCGAGAGGCTGCGGGGAGAGGCGGTGTGTGGACAGAGATGGGTTCACCCCGGAAGGCTGTAGACGGAGTCGAGCCCGCGCTGGGGGTGGGAAGATGGGTGGGCTCGCCCAGGGGAAGCGTGGAACGGCGACAGGCTCGTCCCAGGAGAGCAGAGACAGAAATGGGTCGGGCCCGGAGGGAGTGCAGACACGCGAGAGAAAGGAGCCTCCCGGGACATGGGCAACTCGGGCCGCACGACCTGCCGAGGCCGGGGGCTGCCCGGCTCTCGCCCAACCGCATAGCTGCCTCTGGGGACTCCGGTTTCCCTCACCTGCCGACCCCCAGGCCACGTCCCGGCGAAGCCGCCAACCCCGACCCGCGTCCCAAGCCCCTACCTGAGTAGCCTGGAGGGCTCGGGAGCCTCTCCTCCGCCTCTTTCGCCTCACGCTTTCTCCGGCGCGCCACCATTTTGTCTACCGGAAGGCGCAGGGACCGCTGGGAACTGTAGTTCAGTGCTGGGCGTGGCCACGTTCCCATGACGACTGCGCCGTGTGGGGGCCCCGCCCCCTCGGTTCCAGATTAGTCAGTCTCTTAGGCCTCTGCCACCTCACGGCCCACCCTTCATTTGCTCAAAATAAAATCGGCGAGTGAAAGTCACGTAGATGTCGGCATTGGCGGGGGGCGTTCACGGTGCAACTCAGCTTTCCTTGCACTCACCCATTCATCCATCGTTCATTCAATCAGAGTGCGCTCCAGATACTGAGCGCTCAGGGATCCGGCGATGGGCCATCTAGCCTTCCTGGAGTTTATATTCTAATGAGGGGGCAGAAGCAATAAACACATAAAGAAGATATATATAAAGCATTTGCGTGACTGGTAAGTGCTGAAGAGAAAAATGAGGGGGATGGTGAAGGAGTGGTGTCACATTTTAAATAGGGTGAAGGTTTCGTTGGGGTGATATTTGAAGATTCTTGGAGGTGAGAGAGCAAAGCATTAAGGTGTCAGGGATAAGTATTCCAGGGAGTCTAGGGGTGGGAGGAGCTTGACATCCCGTAGGATCTAGTAGACCATGGGAAGGACCTTAGTTGTAGCTCCAGTGTGATGGGGACCACTGTGGGATTTCCAGCAGCAGCAGTTATGTGTAAACAGTGCCACTATGGCTGTGTGATTGGACCGTAGGGGGTCGGCGAGGGGGGGCAAGGGCAGCAGCAGGGAGGTCATTTAGGACAGCATTGTTATAATCCCAAAGAAGGAGGGGAAGTGGTTGTGGTGGTGGGGAGAGGTGGTTGAATTCTGGTTAAGTTTTGAAGAATTCCAATAGGATTTGACTGGATGTGTTGTGTGTTGGGGGCGGGGGAGAAATCCAGGACTACTGCTAGGCTTTTGGTCTGAGCAACTAGGATGGTGTCGCCGTTTACCAAGATGGGAAGACTGTAGGGGAGAAGAGACCTTCGGGCAGGGAAAGGCAGGCAGATCAAGAGCTCAGTGAGGCCATGTTGAGATGCCCATTAGACATCCAAGGGAAGCTGCTGGGTGAGCAGCAGTGAGCCTGACGTTTAGAGGCCACATACTTGGGAAATACATCTGGAGGTGGCAGTGCAGACAATGGGCCCAGGCCTCCACTTCTCTGGCCTCCAAAGGCCCACAGGGGCATTTTATGTTTGCAGACATCAGCGTCCACTCAGACCCAGTATACAACAGCCCTTGAACTAGATATTCGTTGGGGAAAACCACTATGTAAATATTTGCATGGCAAGTTCACTGATTCTTCCTCTCTCTTCCCATGTTTTTTACTTTGGTTATTAAATTCTAAAATGTTTGGTCCTTCTTTGTATCTTCGGGTTCTTTGCTCAGATTTTCTATATATATATATTAACATGTTCATAGTTGTTTATTAAATATATTTTTATGATGGCTTTTTTCAAATCTTGTTACATAATTCTAACATCACTGTTGTCTTAATTTTGATGTCCATTTGCCTTTACTCATTTGAGATTTCCTGCTTCTTGGTATGACTGACTTTCAATTGAAACCTGGACTCTTTGGATATTACGAGATTCTAGATCTTATTTAAAGAGCTTTGCCGGGGGACATCAAACTCAATTGGCATAACGTATTGCACAAAACATTGTTCCATCTCCTACTTTGGCAAGTAGCAACTGGGATCTTAAAAGCCTGCAAGCAGCCATCTAGATGCAACGATGGGTCTCTCCTCGTCCAGAGCAAAGAAGAACAAAAATTCATGGAAACAGTTAGTCATAGCAACTGGTACACCATGCGATCTGCAGCTTATATGACCATGAGACCAGAAGAACTAGATGGTGCCCAGCTACTACTGTCAACCACTCAGAGGGGGATCTATGTAGGAGATCCTGGATAGAGAGGGAGAACAATGTGGAACAAAACTCAGAATCATTTGGAGAATAAAACGGGGGGGGGGGGACCAGGTTTGCTGGTCTGATAGAGCCTGGTGAAATCACTGAGACTATGGCCCCTAGCTGCCCTTCAGGTCTAGAATTAAACCCACACCTGTGGCATCCAGCCAAACAAAAGACAGGCATTCAAGTTGAACATTTACCTGAGGTAGATACACTCCTTGGAGAGAACAATCATGGAAGAAAAAAGGGCTGTTTATGCAAAGAGAGACAGCTCAGTGGGCAGGAGTGCATGGAGGGATGGACACAGGGAAGAGGTTAACTGTCGGGAGGAACTGGGAGGGAGGTGAGCTATTTCATTGTGGTAAATTATGGTCAATGTTATGAGACAAAGTGTATGTGAACTGCTGTATGGAAAGTGAATTTGCTCTGTAAATTTTCACCCAAATCACAACAATAATAATAATAATAAAGCACTACTGATGTAGTGCCTAAGGCATATGACTACTAACCAGAAGGCTGGCAGCTCAAACCCAACAGCCACTCCTCGGAAGACTTTTATAGAGAGGTTGTTGTTGTTATGTGCCATCAAGTCAGACCTGACTCATAGTTACCCCTCCTTGAGTTTGCGAGGCAGTATCACTACGGAAGTTGATCGCCCAACCTTCCTTCCGAGGAGTGGCTGGTGGGTTTGAACTGCTAGCCTTCTGGTGAGCAGTCAAGTACCTTAGGCACTATGCTACCAGGGCTCCTTCTATAGAGATACTGCCTTGGAAACCCAAGGAGGAATCGCTGTGAGTCAGAATCGACTCGATGACAGGGAGTTTCGTTTGGTTTAGTTTAGATCTTACCTAGATTTTGTTACAGTAGGTCTCCTCTGACACCCCTCTGGTGGGGATGGGGAGGTACCACTTTGTACTTCCAGGTGGAAGTCCAGGTTCCCCACTTGACCTCTGTGACAATCAGGGTGTGACTTCTCTTTACTACCCAGTGGGGGGAGTTCTCTCTTCACTGCCTCTGCTGGTAACACCCTGGCTTTGCCTCATTTCTTCTCCCCATATGTTTTCCACAGACACCAGCTGAAAGTTCCAGCTTCCTACTCGGCCTTCTCTGTTGGTGGCTTTGGGGGACCCCAGTACAGCCTGACAAGGGTGGAAGTCTAGGCTCCTGACTCAGCCTTTACTGGAGAGGCTGGGGTCCTATTTCTTTTCTGTGGTACGACGAGGTTCAGTCTGCCTTGCCTGGTCCCGCGGCTCGGGCAGGTGTGGGCTTGGCCTGGCTTTTGTCTGCACCTGTTGGCAGTTCTGGGCTGTCCTTCCTCCAGCACCATTTGGGATGTGAGGCAAAAAGAAAGCCCAGGGAGTCAGCGCCATGGATTCCTCGGATTCTGAAGTCCCTTGCCAGTCTGCCTCCTAATCTCTCCACCTCTCAGTTTTATGTGTGTTCTATACGAGTCCAGGGTCTTTAGCTGTACGTAGTGGGAAGGACAGGGTAAGTACTTCTATGCCATCTTTCTGGAAGTGTTCACAGTATCATCATAAACGAACCATCAACAACTAACATCTTCTAATTCAGAGAGAAATTTCACCCATGAGTGTAAATTCTTCAAACCATTGCAGAAGGCCAGTAGTCGGCCTCTCTGGTTCCGTGAGCAGACTACACTATGTTGCAGATGACTGTGTTTAACACCCAGGAGGCACTTTAGGCCCAAAAGTTGTAGCAGGTGCTTCCACAGACATTAACCCTCACAGTCTCTCAATTGCAGAGACTGAAGTTTTAGCAAGTCCTGTCAGGGACTGGCCCAACGTCACAGCTGGTGGGTAGTAAGACAAAGCAGCAAATGCCTGCCTTCTGGTACCAAATCCCACTAGGCCATTTAGCAGAATTTTAAGAAATGACAGCTCCGGTGTAGGTGCAAGCGGGTAACGGGAGAGCATGTTTGCGGGACTGCTCTTTTAAGCCACGTGTGCTACAGCGACTGCTTGGTGCCGTGGGTCCCTGGGAGAAATCACCACTGTCGCCACCACCTGGAAAGAGGTTGGAGATGCCACCAGGCCGTTGTCACTGCCATGCCTAAGAATAAAGGTGAAGGGAGGTAAAAACAGGCACAGGGTTAGTAAGAATTGAGAATGAATAGGAAAGAGTTGGTATTTAAAGAGGAGGGACTAGAATATGTGCCAGTAATCAAAATGTCGGGAAATGGACCATCAGAAACAGTTTTGATGGTGTAAAGAGGTGATGTCATATTCAAGGGAAATGAAGAAAAAGGGTTTGGAAAAGTACTTCAGACATCATGTTGGTCAGTCTACAAGACTATCGGGGTAACAAGGCTGCTGTGCTTTAGAACAATGCGGATGAAGCTGCGCGTCTGACAGCACACGGCAGGCTTTCAGAGCGTGCTCTCAGTGAGCCATCCCCCTGGGCCTGGAAACGAAGTCGTGTAACGACACTGGAGATACGGCTGCAGACACCGTGGCTATCTCAGCTGAATTCCACCTCCCGCATTCCAGCTCTTCTGAGGATTCTAGTTTTGACTTTGACCATCATCTACTTACTTAGAAGACAAAAATTTCATTTAACAGGTGCTTTGTTAGTGATTTATTTCCAGTGTTCTAAAGGATTTACTGTGTTTCTCTTAAAACTGAGTGCTTAAGTGCAATGTTAACACTTTGTTCTTTTGATGCAACAGTTAAGAATAAAAGACAACAGTATCTGCTGTCACAAAAAAAGGAGGGGGGGGGGCAAAAACTGCTTTTCTTCTGTGACTTCACTCCCAGTAAATGGCCGTTTCAAATATCATGGATGATAAGCCCTAGTTTCAAGTCTGTTTACTGTCGAGTTTTTTTATGTTCTAGTTACCCAGTTGCTCTCTTAGATTTTGATAAAATTTAAGGCAGTGAGAATGCTACAAATGAAATCAAAATGAGTGGGCTGTTTCCACTAGCCATGTGCATTTTTATACCAATTCTGATTTATTATACATTTCCTATTAGGTTGCCAAGATCATAAAAAAAAATGCTTTTTCAAAATGGCAGTTTTTAGAACATAAGTCTGAATCACAACTTTGAATCTTGTGTGATAAGGAGCTGCAGAAATTGAACACTGGGTAATAATTATCTTAACATTAGAAACAGTGACATGTTAAATGACAGTGTTTTCACTTAAGTATAGGAAACTTCTCAAGAAAAATAAAACTGCTTTTAATGGTGAGATTTTTGTTTTACTGTAGAAAACAGGTTACATTAAAATATTTTATTTTCAAAAGTCATATGCATTATAGGCTATAGTTGTGGCTTTTTTGGAACTCAGAAACAGTGTATAAGTGGAACACTAACTTCATAATAAATTCTACAAATTGAAAAAAAAAAAAATGCCAGTTCAAAGCTAGGAATAACAAACATTTTATTCAGAAATCATTAAGGAATACACAATAATTATCTTCTCCATCACTAAGGCCTCTTCTCCTTCTGAATAGAGAGACAGATGGATAATGTAGTAGGAGTGGGGAGTGGAGAGGGAACCAAAGAGACCCACCACCTTTCCTTCCCTGTCCCCTGGGAGGCAGTCCTGTAGGGCAGGGAAAGCAAACCAGCCCCCTCAACCCCACCTCCCATCCCGCTACTCAGAGCCCGGTGTCCAGACAGCCAGGCGGCTGCACTGGGCTCCAGGGAACTTCGGTTGGTGTGGGATGGGAGGAGGGGTATGTGTGGTGGGGGATAAAGCCACGCAGGCAGCATATTTACCATCCCTGCTCCAAGGAGAGTACAAGCAAAGATCTGTTTCTAGCACCTGAGAAACCAGACCCTACTGCCTTCTGGTGCTCTCTAGGTAAAGTGTGGGGAGAATGTCTTCCAGATGCCGAAGGGAACTAAGCTTGTCCCCATTCATGGGGGGACAGGGAGGAAATGGTGATTCCTTACAAGAACCTGAAAGGAGGCACCTTCCTGGGACATCCCAGGCCTGGCCAACCTCAGAGCTGGAGGACTGAGGGTGGGTTCAAACCCTGGGTAACTTCTGCTGACAATAGATTTAATGGTGGAAACATGAATTTCTAAGGTTTTATTTACTGGGCTAACCCACACAGGTCCTGAGAGGCTCTTAGAAGTTCAGGTCCTGGAGTTGCTGGCCCTGTCTTTTCTGTCACTTACTACTCACTGGGGCTCCCTTGAGTCGTAACAAATCAGTGGGAGATGGGTACTCAGGGGTCCCCAGTTGCCTTAAACCAGGCTGGAGAGCCACCTACTGGCTCGCCCAGAATGGCCTCTCTGCTCTCTTGACCAGCAACTGCCAAGGTAGACAAACATGCCTCTGGTCACTGCTGGTCATCACAGTGGTAGGGAAGATATCCCTTGGTGGCAGCTGGTATGGCCCTTTTGGCATCCCTGACTACTTACTGTTCTATAGACATCTGAGGCCAGAAAGCAAGAACAGGGGCAAGCTGCAGCCAACAGCTTCCATTCAAATAATCCCCTAAACCCACACAGTCACAGAATGGGAGGCGTCTGTAACGTCCAAGTGGAGAGCTGACCCAGCTGGCACCTGCACCACATTCAGGGTGTGACAAGCACCATGCCAGATGAGGACTGGGACAGGTAATAACGCAAGCCGCTCCCAGCAGTGACACCCAGAAGGCTAAGATAACTGAGGCAAGGCCTTCAGTAAAACTCAAGAGAAAAAGGAAGGTGAACTCTGAAAACTCACTTGGGGTTGCCAGAGTTGGCAAGGACCCTCCAAGTATTCTTCACAGCAAAGCAGCAGCCTACCTGCCCTTGCCACAGGCTCTCTCCAACTCGGCCTAGAGCCAACTGTGGTGAGAGAACAGGGGTCTGTGACCTGAGCCCCGGCTCCCTCTTGAGCAGACCTGGCTCCCGCTATGACAGCAGAGGGTGCACCCCCACCTCCTGGAAAAAGCAGTCTTCTTCAAACAGCCCCAGTCCTGCATCCCACAGGACCACAGGAGAACAGCTGGACAATTTAGTGCTGTGTTTCTGAGTAAGGATTCACTTTGGGACTGAGATTAGGGGAGGGACACTCTGAGAAACACGAGTCCACCTTGATGACAAGGTGGAGAGCAGAAAATACAAACTACAGGAAATGTCACTGAAGAGAAAAGCAGAGAGTAGGACACAACACGGAGAGGCAGGACGTGTCCAGTGAGGACAAGTCGACCTGGCACCCTTCCCACTCTCAGGGGCCTCCAGTCCAACGGCCCATTGGTCACAAGCTTGGCTTGGGCAACAGAGCCACCCTCCTCTGTCCCCAGAATGCTCTGGCTGCCTCGCTTCCCCACTCAAAGTTTGATTTTGAATTCTGTGGGCTGTGTGGTCAGAGAGGCTCCCGAGGACTTGAAGAGTGCCTTCAGGATGGTGTCGGGGTCCACTTCTGCAGGAGGGTTGGGTGAGGAGGCAGAATTCACCCTACGAGGCAGCTCGCTCTCCTTTTTCACTGAGGGGCTGTCACTCAGCCTCCTGTAGAGAGCAGAGAAGAATCAAAATCCTGGTCAGTTGTCTCGAAGACCGGGAGGGGACCCGCCCATTTACTGACTGTCATGATTTCCACATGCCTTCATCTCATCTCATCTCCTAGCAAACCTATCATTTTCCTATTTACCGATGAGAAAACGGAGGTGCATCCTGCTCGTTCTGGGGCCCCAAGTGTAGGAAGTACCACAGGTCCCTTGGGGTGGCCACATAACACACTAGCATACAGCCCATTCTGAGACGGCTTCAACCTTTGTATCAGTTTAACTCTTTTGTGCACAATGTTTCCCACACTTATAAGGCAAAAAAAAAAAAAAATTTTTTTTTCAGAATACAACTTATTCCTGGAACAAAGTTTAAGAAACATACCCAAATCACACAGTTCATGTCTCAGGTTTCTATTCCTGGTCCTTCTAAATTTCAAGCCTGCCCTGTACTCCCCATGTCTTTCCCCAATTAAAGTAGCCAATCACCTTTACTCTCCAGCAAAGCTGCCCATTCATTTCCTTCCAGGCTTACCCAATCTGTAGCCTTATGTAGTAGCTACCCAGTCAAATAACTCAGTAAGGGCAGGGACCATCTTTGCTCCCCTGACACACCCAGCACCTAGCTCTCTGCTGAGCACATGTGGCTTACAAGGAACTTAGTTGAATAAATGCCTGTAACTCTGAATACTGCTTTTGTATCTTAAGAAACAATTTCTATTTGTATAATGTAGAGTCTGCAAAACACCACATAAGATGGATGAAGTTGGAGGACATTACACTGAGTGAAGTAAGTCAATCACAGAAGAACAAATATAGTATTAGTTCATTGTTGTGGAGGGTCAAGGAAAGGTTTATATATGGGGGAAAACTTTCTTTGTTGGTTGTCAGGGGTGGGAGAGGAGGGGAGGGAACACTCCAAAAAAAAAAAAAAAATGAGTTGACCCATGTCACTTTAGTTTTGTGTATTTCACTGTACATAAATTATATTTTAATCAAATGCATTTAAAAAAAAAGAAAAAGAAACAATCAACTTCTATTTGTTCCTGGGGTGAAGTCAACGGTTTAAAACTTTAATCAAGTTTAAAGCTCTTTCTGAGAGTGCCTTTCAGTTTCCAAGCAACAAAGATGAGCTCATCTGTACGGATTTGAGAGACACACTGGCCAGGAGTCAGGACACCTGGTGACACTCCAGGTTCTGCTAGGCACTGGCCCCGTGATCATGGCAGGTCCAGTATCCTCCCTGGGTCTCTGTCTCGTCTATAAAATGATGTCCTGCCACAGTTTATGCAACCTGGGCTCCAAAGGCCTCAGTGTCTCATGGATGCCCAAGTGTGTGTGACAGGGGGAGGGAACACCTGGCACTCGTTCCCATGCAGGTCTATGCAGCTGCGGGTTTCTGTTCACCTGGACGATGCCTGCAATTGTGCGAAGGAGGACAGGACCAGCCTGCTCTCCACTTTCTTCTCAGATGTGGCTGAGAATGAGGTCTTAATGACAGGCCCTGTGGGGAAAATCCCCCAGGGAAATGACGAGATGAACCACTTTCCTCAAATCTGAGCCCTGTGACTGACTGACTGCATTGGAACCCAGGGAATGGAATGGAGGGTGGTGGGCAGGAGGAAACGGTGACGCAGAGTAGAGAGAGATGCTCGTGCAGAGGACGTGAGCAGAAAAGCTCCACCCTGCCCCCACGCCCGCCTCGGGAACTTACAGCAGGATGGGCTGGTCTGAGGTGATAACGTTGCCATTCAGATGAAGGGTGCACTTCATTGGTTGCCCTGAAAAACCAAAAAAGAGAAGCTTGGCTGCGAGACCACCAACTACTCACATGGAAGAACAAGGGCTGTATGCTCCATCACCAAAGGCCAAAGCGCCCACCACTGGCAATGCTGGCACCACAGCTGAGGACAAGCAGCTGATCTCAGCCATGCCCGGAGACTGAGAAAACCCCAGAGGGGCCGATCCAGGAGACCTCAGGATGACAGCACCAAGCGGCAAAGCAGCAGCACCCCTCGCTTCACACGGGAGGCAAGAGGGGGGCCACAGTGAGGGGGAGAGGACTCAGTGCAGAGCCATTCACAGCTGTAAATCTTCAGTAAGATGCAGTGAGACTGAGGATTCACAAGTTTGCAGAGATAGCCACTTTACCCTTGAGGCTTTGGTGTCCCAAGGACTAACTCCACCATAAACAACTACAAGACCAAACAGAGTAAGTGAAATTGCCCCCAGACAGCAGACAACAGGAGTAGGGGACGGCCATCACTG
>NW_006921670.1:7820548-7825075 GCF_000298275.1 Orycteropus afer afer
ATCACTGCACCCAGACAGCAGACAACAGGAGTAGGGGACGGCCATCACTGCACCCAGACAGCAGACAACAGGAGTAGGGGACGGCCATCACTGCTGCAGACAGCAGACAACAGGAGTAGGGGACAGCAATCCTGGGAGAGGGAACGCATGTGAGAGGAGTCTGGCATTAGCCCAGCTCAGCACCTAGAGGCAGTGTGCAGGTCATACACAGGAAAGGGAAACCCAGACAGAGACAAGTCATCTGGGGAGCAGAGGAGACAAAGACCGCAGTTCAGGGAAGCCACAGTAGCTAGAATCTGTGGGGCTAAGTTCTAAAGCAGAAAGAATTCCAACAATCTGTACAGAGGTCCCCTTGGACCAGTGGCTAAATACATATGCATGAGGTGAAACCTCATGAAGCTGGGAAAGTAAAACTTCAAATAAAAGAGTATCACTGGGCAACTACAGGAAGAACACACACAGGACAGGAGCTGTTCCCTACAGCCAGAGTAGAGAGAGCCTGCTGAACGAACACAAGGCAATCAAGAGACAGTCCAGCAGGGCCATGCCATAGAAGTATGGCTAAACACAGCCAACCACCGTGAGGGAGCAAGGAGTTGGATGTAAGGGCTTGGGCCCATGGTCACAGGGAACATCAAGCTCAACTGGCATGAAATGCTACACAAAATCATTGTTCTACATCTTCCTTTGGTGAGTAGTGACTGTGCTCTTAAAAGCTTGCAAACGACCATCTAGATACAACAATGGGTTTCTCCTCATCCAGAACAAAGAACGAAGAATTAGTTCAAGATGTATGGAAACAATTGGTCCAAGGGACTGGTAGACAATGTGATCCTCAGCCTGTATGACCATGAGACTAGAAGAATTAGATGGTGCCTGGCTACCATTGTCAACCACTCAGAAAGAGATCATTGCAGGAGATCCTGGATATTGTGGGAGAACAAAATGGAACAAAACTCAAAATCGTAAAAAACACCAGGATAACTCGTCTGATAGAGCCTGGTGAGACTATGGCCACTAGTTACTCTTCAACTCTGGAACTGAACTCATTCCCGTAGCTTCCAGCCAAACAACAGACAGGCATATACGGTAAATATTTATATCAAGTAGATAGGCTCCTTGGAGCAATCAATCGTGGGAGAACAGAAGGGCAGTGTTTGCACAGGGAGATAGCTCAGGGGACAATAATGCATAGGAAAGAAGGACACAGGGAACAGGGAACTACAGAGGAAGTGGGACAAGAGCTGTTAAACTGTAGGGAACTGCAGCCAGTATCATGAGATAAAATATGTATGAACTGCTGTATAGAATATGAATTTGCTCTGTAAACTTTTACCCAAATCACAATAAAAAATAAAGTCCAAAAAAGAATAAAGAAAGTCTATTCCAGATCCATCCAGAGCTTTCCAACCCTCAAAAGAACGATACTAATTTGCAAATAATTACCTAAAAGAAATACATACTTTAAAGGAATACAACAAAATACAGCACTCAACAACATAAAAATAAATGCCCAGCATCCAGTCAATAATTACTAGATATTCCAAGGAAGAAGAAAACATGCTCCATAACCAGAAGGGAACCAGTAAAAAGTCAGATCTAGACATGAGAGATCTGACAGAATGAGCACACAATGACATTAAAACAGCTATTTTACCATTAACCAAACCAGTTCATTGCCATCAAGTCAATTCTGACTCATAGTGACCTCCAAGGCCAGGCCGAATTGCCTCACAGGATTTGCAAGACTACAAATCTTTATGGAAGCAAACTGCCACATCTTTCTCCTGTGGAGTGGCTGGTGGGTTTGAACTGCTGACCGTTCCATTAGCAGCTGAGTACTTAACCAGCGTACCCCTGGGGTTCCTTATTATACCATTTAAAAAAAAAACCCACTGCCATTGAACTGATTCTGACTCATAACAACCCTACACCATTAGGGAGACAGCTGTAAATAAAAACCATAATGAAACACCATTTTACTCCCACAAGACGGCTAAATTTCAAAACAATTATAAAAGGAAAATGACAATTGCTGGTGAGGATTCAGAGAAATCAGAACACTCATCCACTGCTGGTGGGAATGCAAACCACACAGCTGCTTTTGAAAATGGTTTGGCAATTCCTCAAAAAGCTAACAATAGAGCTAGCACGCCGTGGTTGTTAGGTGCTGTCCAGCTGGTCGTGGCTCCTGGTGACCCTGCGCACCACAGAACGCAACACTGCCCAGTCCTGAGCCATCCTCACATGACGGCTCTGCCTGAGCCCACTGCAGCAGCCACTGTGTCACTCCATCTCCATGTTGGCTGACTCTCTAAGTTGACCAAGCACAATACCCTTCTCCAGGGACTGGGCCTTCCTGATACCAAGTCAAAGTACATGAGGTAAACGTCTCTCCAACCTCGCTTCTAAGGAGCATTCTACTATATTTCTTCCAAGACAGACTGTTCGTTCTTCTGGTCCATGGTATATTCAGCCCCTTTCTTAGGTGTATACCCAAGAGACCTGAAAACAGTGACATGAACAGATAGATACACGTACAACAGTGTTCAGTGCAGCACTGGTCACAACAGCCAAAAGGAGGAAACAACTCAACTGCCCATCAACAGGCAAATGGATAAACAAAACCGTATACTGTATATACGAAAAATGGAGTATAACTCAACCACAGAAATGACGCTGTAACACCTATGATAACAAGGCTAAACCTTGAAAACATGCTGAAGTAAGTCAATCACAAAATGACATATATAGTATGATTTCATCAATACAAAACATTAATAGGCAACTGTTTAACAGAGTTTAACAGTGATAGGAAGTAGCTCTGGGTACACAGTAGTTAAGGGATTGGATTGCTCACCAGAAGGTTGGCAGTTCAAACCCACCAGCCACTCTGTGGAAGAAAGATTAGGCAATCTGCATCTGTAAAGATTTACAGCCTTAGAAACCCAATGAGGGTCACTATGAGTTGGAATTGACTCAATGGCAGTGAGCCGAGTTTGAGTTGACCAGAAGTAGGAGGGAAGAGAAAAGTCGGGAACTTTTACCTGGCTAGTGCTGAGTTTTTGTTTATAGGAATGGAGAATATGGTGATGGGTATTGCTGATGGCTAACAACATGATCGATATAATTGGTTTCACTGAACTGTACAAATGACAAATGTTGAATTAGCAAATACATTACATTTTTCTCAAGATCAGAGGAAAAAGACTCATTAACAACCTGTGATATGTAGATGACATGACCTTGCTTGCTGAATGTGAAGAGTATTTGAAGCACTTACTGATAAAGATCAAGGACTACAGCCTTCAGTATGGATCATACTTCAACATAAAGAGAACAAAAAGTTCTCACAACTGGACCAATGAACAACATCAAAATAAATGCAGAAGAATGAAGCTGTCAAA
The DNA here is from genome assembly GCF_000298275.1 of Orycteropus afer afer. Classification (NCBI taxonomy): domain Eukaryota; kingdom Metazoa; phylum Chordata; class Mammalia; order Tubulidentata; family Orycteropodidae; genus Orycteropus; species Orycteropus afer. The sequence goes on from NW_006921670.1 coordinate 7,823,956, forward strand.
GATTTCCTTTAACTTGGATGCACAATCAACACCCATGGAATCAGCAGTCAAGCAATCAGATGTCATTACCTGACAGGGGACTTATCTCTAAAATTACAGAAAACTCCAACACCTCAACCACAAAAAGACAAACCATCCAATTAAAAGATGGGCAGAAGATGTGAACAGACACTTAACCAAAGAAGATATTCAGGTGGCCAACAAACACATAAAGAAATGTTTGCGATCATTAGCCATTAGAGATATGCAAATCAAAACAACAATGTGATACCATCTCACCCTAGCACTAACAGCAAAGTTCAACAAGACAGAAAATAACAAATGGTGGCGAGGATGTGGAAAGATTGGGACTCTCACATGCTGCTGGTGGAACTATCAAATGATAAAACCACTGTGGAAATCAGTATGGCAATTCCTTAAAAAGATGGAATTAGAAATACAATTTGAGCCAGCAATCCCATTACTAGATATATGTCTTAAAGAAGTGAAAGCCAGGACAAGAACAGATATATGCACACCCACGTTCATCACAGCACTATTCATAATAGCAAAGGGATGGAAACAACCTAAGTGCCCATCAACAGAAGGATAACCAAATTATGGTACATACACACAATGAAATAGTATGCAATACTGAAGAATAATGTAGAATGTGTGAAACACCACATAATGTGGATGAACTTGGAGGACATTATGCTAAATGAAATAAGTCAATCACAGAAGAACAATTATTGTATCAGTTCACTATTTGAAAAAGTCAAGGTTTATATATGGAAGGAAACTTTCTTTGTTGGTTACCAGGGATGGGAGGGGAGGGAAGAGAACACTGCTAGATACATAGAGACAAGTACTGATTTGGGTGAAGGGAAGGGCAATGTACCAAAAATGAGTGATCAACATGGTGACACTGAGGAAGAGGAAGACATAGAGAGGTACAGACAAAAAAGATGAACCCTTCTGCATGTACAGTACTGCGTTGTCAGTGATGGCAAGCACTGCAGTGTAGTAAATTACGTAGTGTGGCTTTTCTACCCATAAGTCTTTGTAAACTCCAAGGTGGGATTTTCTATAAGCAACTGAGGAGCTCCTGATTGCTGAAGTTGTCCACCTGGAGTATTTC
>NW_006921670.1:7827985-7831930 GCF_000298275.1 Orycteropus afer afer
ATCAGTAGGTGCCTTAAGTCATCCTCACTTTCAGCAAGCAAAGTTGTATCGTCTGCATATCTCAGGTTGTTAATGATTCTTCCTCCAATCCTGACACCACGTTTTTCTTCATGTAGTCCAGCTTCTCGGATTATTTGCTCAGCATATAGATTGATATACATGCGACAAAAAAACAGCTATTATAAATATGTAGGATATATTTGAGGAAATAAAGGAAAGAATGAACATAAGGAGGGAAAAAAAACAGAAAACAGGCCCTAATTGAATTTCTAAAGATGAAAAATAGTTTCTAAAATGAAAAATTCACTGAATAAAACAGACTATGCAGAAGAAAAGATCACTGAACATGAAGACATATAATAGGAACTATATAAAATGAAACAACGTAATGACATTCACCTATGGGGCAAGATCAAGTGGTCTAAACAAACATGTTACTGGAGTGCCATTTAAAAAAAAAAAGGAAGAAATATTTGAAGTAATGGCTTAAATATTTCCTAATTTCCTGAAAATTCTAAAGCCACAGATCTAACAAGCTAAAAGAAATCCAAGCAGAGTAATAAGCTTAAATAAAACTGTAATAGAATATATCATCATCAAATTGCTGAAAAATAGCAATAGAGAGAAACTTAAAAGCAGACCAAAAAAAAAAGGACATTATCTACACGAAACAAGATGAAAATATCAAAACAGAATTATACTCCCAGGAGGCAATGAAATGTTTAAAGTGTTTAAAGAAAACCTGCCAACACAGAACACGATACCCAATGAAGGTACCTTCAAAACTGAAAAGTGAAATACAGGCTTTCTTCAGACACACCAACCTGAAAGAATTCTCTGCCAGCAGGACCCATGACAAGAAATGACAAAGGCACTTATTCAGACAGAAAGCAACTGATGCCAGACAGCAATGGGGAGCCACACCAAGGAAAGAGGAATGCCAGAGATGGTGGCTCTGCGGGTAAAGATTATTTCTGCCTCGTATTTTAATCTCTCTAAAAGATAAGTGAGAAAAAACTCCACTGATGAAGACTAGGGTTACACACCAATTGTTTAAATTGATATCAATAAGCTGTACACCTGTAAGAAGTTGAACTGGCTGTAAGCTGTGTGATGGAAGTATTAACAATGACCAAAAAAAAAAAAAAAAAAAAAGAGTAACTACTGAGACTACATATATACAACCAAAAACCTCATGGGGTTTTGTTCCTTTGTTTGGAGGTTTAGGGTCATAGTTTCATAAGATATGCCAGTTAATTGGCCTAATAACATGTTTAGTGCTTCTGTTTTACTTCTTAGTTCACTATGCAGTGCCTGGGTGTTCTGATTACCTAGTACCACTCTGACAGGAAATATACCACAAATGGGATGGCCTTAACAAACAGGAGTTTATTCTCTTACAATTTGGAGACTTTAAGTCCAAGTTCAAGGTGCCAGGCTCTAGGGGCTGGGTGAAAGTCCCTCAACCTTGGGGTCCAGCTCTGCCTCCTGCTCTCAGCCCACTGGAGCTAGAGGTGTTTCTTCACTCAGACAGCTGATGGCTGCTGAGGCTGAAAAGCCCAAGGATGACAAATAAAAAGGCACAGTCCCGACGTTACCAGACCACACGGCAGGCCATTAATTTAAGTCCATTGTAAATCCCAAGGTTGGCAGAGCATGGCAGGCTGCTGAACAACAACATGGCTACATGCAGGGTCTAAGTGTGCCATATGCTAGAGACCATTCCCCAAGGCTTCTGCTTATATACAGGAAGCAGACCACATTCCCTAAGGCAGCTACTCAGCTGCTTGTGGTAGATCCCACCACGGAGTTGACTGCCAGTCTCATCATGGGGAATAACTACCTCCAGCTGCCCAGCTACTCAACCAGACCCAGCTAAGTTGACCCACAAATTCAACTACCACACTGGGGTCTTAAAAGCTTGTACATGGTCATGTGGAGGCACAATACCTGTCTCTAATTGTCTGGAGCAACAGAGGAAGAAGGATCGTCAGGAATAGGAGGAGGGTATGCAGTGTGTGGCTAACTGCCTCCATGAACAACCGCCTCCACTGCTATGAGACCAGAAGAACTGGATGGTGCCTGGCCACCATTACTGAGTATTTTGAGCAAAGATTCTATAGACAAATCCTGATCAAAAGGGGGAAAATACAGAACAGATTTTAAAATTCTCAGACTTTAGACTTTCTGGAGCCAATGCGGCTAGATGAACTCTTGAAATTACTGCCCTGAGATAATCTTTAAACCTTAAATCAAAACTATCCCCTGAAGTTTTCTTAAAACCAAACAATTTAGCTTCACTACTAAAAAAAGTCTGCCTTGAGCACTGTGCTCTTTTAAGGAATATCTATATGGGATCAGAGTGACAACAGCAACTCAAAAGGAGCTTATGTAAACGGGAGAAGAGCAACTCAGAAAAGGAGGGTGAGTATGGTTTCTCAACTTGAAGAATATAATTAATGTCAGTGACTTGTACATGGAGAAATGGTTGAACTGGTGGATGCTTTGCTGTGTATATTCTCAATAACAACAAAATAAATTTTAAAAAAGGACTGATGATGACGATTTCCAGAACAGCCAAATGAAGGATTGTACAGACCCCTTCTCTAGCGAAATAAACATCACTTGAAATTACTACAAACATTAAGGTCTCTAGCAATCGTTCTAAGGGCACATTGCAAAGGAAGAAAGATCTTCTCAAGAACATCTGCTATGGCTCAGGAGGAACCAGGAGTCTGTGGTGTGTGAGTCACAGCCCACTCTCCCCCAGCCCCAGGACAATGGGATGCAGTTCTCTACTCTGGCCAGCATAGCCAAAACAGGGCTTCCTCTCCCACCCAGCTCCCAGACTAGGGCTATGGTATCTCCCCAATAGGGAAAAATAGCCAGCACTTCTCAAACCACCCCCCTCCTGGCTCTGGGCTGCAAAGGCTCTACTTCAAGTACAGAGGCTGAGGTCTAAAGCTCCCTTCCTACACTCAGTTCCAACTGAGGAGAGTAAAAGCTTTACCAGAGTGGCAAGCCAAGGATACCAGGGTCCCCACTGCTATCACCCTACTGACTTATAAGATAAAGGTTCAACACCAGGAAAGGTAGCCTGAGAAGACCAAAGACTACCTACTATCCCTGCCCAGAGTCTCACTCATAAACAGTAGTTGTCACTCAGAGAAGTGGGCCACTGTCCTCACTCCCAGCTCTGGAGCACTGGCTCAGAGATTCTGCCCAGGGGAAAGAGACAGGCCATAAGAATAAAGAACTCCAAAGCTCTCCCTACATCAAGTGACTTTATTTGAAACAGAGTGTGGGAAATTCAAGATTAAATCAATGGCGATACAGGTGGTAAGCAATTAGAATCCGGTAACTCAATGAGCAACAAGCTAACTTATTTGTTAGTTAGTTCACCAGAGAACCAGGAAAAGGCAGAGCTAAGAGCTCTCATCACTTCAAAACAAACCCCAAAGACTGATCTCAAAAACTACCCCTACCATGGGGCTTCAATGTCATTGGATCAGACTATGGAGCAATCCATGCCCCAAACCCACTGCTATCAAGTCAATTCCAACTCACAGCAACCCTTTAAGACAGAGCACAACTGCCCCATATGGTTTCCAAAGCTGTATATCTTTATGGAAACAGACTGCTTTTCTCCCATGGAGCAGTTGGTGGCTTTGAACTACTGATCATTTAGTTGGCAGCAAAATGTTTTAACCACTGCACCACCAGAGCGCCTTAATTCATGCCCCTGGGCACTGTCAGGGGGAGCTCTGGTGGCATAGTGCCTAATGCATTTGACTGCTAACTAGAAGGCTGGCAGTTCAAACCCACAAGCCATTCCTCAGAATTAAGACTAGGCAATCTTACATAGAGATACCACCTCAGAAACCCAAGGAGGGGTCACTATGAGTCAGAATTGACTTGACGGCAATGAGTCTGGTTTTTTTTTTT
>NW_006921670.1:7832030-7842524 GCF_000298275.1 Orycteropus afer afer
AGAGCAATCAACTGGCAATTAATGGAGGCTAACAGCCCTGGTGGCACAATGGTTCAGTGTCTGTTACCAAAAGGTTGGCTGGCAGTTCAAACCCTCCCGTGGCTCCGTGGGAGAAAGGACCTGGTGATGTACCTCCATAAAGATTACAGCCTGGTGAACTCTGAGGGGAGAATCTACTGTCACACAGGGCTGCTGTGAGTCAGACCTGACGGCATGCAACAATACCAAGATGTGATACCAACAGGGCTTACGAGCTTGCCAGAGAGAATGGGAAGAAACAAAGGAAGCTCTGTTGGAGCCCCTGTCACCCCAGGGTGACTATGTATGTGGCCAAGCAAGACTGCACCTTCTGAGGAGGGACATTAGAGACTGCACACCGTGAAGGAAACAGATTTCAAAATAGTCCAACCAAGTCACTAACAAATAAACAAGCAAATGAAATCAACAAGCAATCCCAGAAGCAGACTGGGAATCAGCATCCAGAATTGCTATAATATAGCATCTAAAATGTCTAATTTCCAACAAAAAACATTTACAAAACTTGCAAAGAAATAGAACAGTGTGACCCAAACAGTGGAAAAAGAGCAGGCAACAGAAACTGCCTGTGGGAGGGCCCCAGATGTAGGAATTAAAGACTTCACAGGAGCTATTACATATACTCTAGAAGAACTAAAAGAAACCAGGCTTAAAGTAAGAGAGCAAGAGAAGGTACAACAGCATGTCATCAAATAGAAAACATCAATAAAGACAGAGAAATAATGAAATAGAACATATGGAAATCCTAGAGTTGAAAGGGGGCAGGCCACAGTAAGCCACCCAGGACCAGCGGAAGTCAGGTGTCTGTGTGGGAATCTGTACACAGACCAGGCAGCTGTTGTTCGAACAGAACAAAGGGATACTGCGTGGTTTAAAATCAGGAAGGGACTGTGTCAGGGTTGTATCCTTTCACCATACTTATTCAATCTGTATGCTGAGCAAATAATCCAAGAAGCTGGACTATATGATGAAGAATGTGGCATCAGGATTGGAGAAAGGCTCATTAACAACCTGAGATACACAGACAACGCAACTTTGCTTGCTGAAAGTAAGGGTAACTTGGAGCACTTACTGATGAAGATCAAAGACTATAGTCCACAGTATGAATTACATCTCAACATAAAGAAAACAAAAATTCCTCACAACTGGACCAAAAAGCAGCATCACGATAAATGGAGAAAAGATTGAAGTTGTCAAAGACTTCATATTACTTGATTCTACAATCAACACCAATGGAAGCAGCAGTCAAGACATCAAAAGATGTATTGCATTGGGAAAATCTGTTGCCAAAGACCTCTTTCAAGTACTGAAGAGCAAAGATGTCTCCTTGAAGAGCAAAGATATCTCCTTGAAGACTAAGATGAGCCTAACCCAAGCCATGGTATTTTTAGTCTCCTCATATACATGTGACAGCTGGACAATGAATAAGGAAGACTGAAGAAGAGTTGATGCTTTTGAATTGTGGTGCTGGCAAAGAATGCTGAAAGTACCATGGACTGCTAAAAGAACTAACAAATCTGTCCTGAAAGAAGTGCAGCTGGAATGCTCCTTGGAAGCGAGAATGGCCAGACTTCATCTCACCTACTTTGGTCATGTTGTCAGAAGGGACCATTCTCTGGAGAAGGATGTCACGCTTGGTAAAGCAGAGGGTCAGCAAAAAAAGGGAAGACCCTCAGTAAGATGGATTAAAACAGTGGATGCAGCGACAGGCTCAGGTATAGTAGGGATCATGAGGCTGGCACAGGACCAGGCAGTGTTTCGTTCTGTCGTACGTAAGGTTGCTGTGAGTCAGAGATGATTCGACAGCATGTAACAACAATAATAACAACAACAGAGTTGAAAATCACTATAACAAAAATGAAATATTCACTAGAGGGGATCAACAGTAGATCTGAACTTTCAAAAACAAGTAACTTGGAGGTACATCGATAGAGATGATCCAATCCAAAGAACAAAGGGAAAAAGAAGAAAATGAACAGATCCTCAGAGAACTGTTTGATACCGTTAAGTATACAACATATGCATACTGGGAACATCAGTATTAAGTAATTTTATAATTAATTACTTAATTATAAGTAATTATGAAAGATATTATAAAGGTTTATTTCTTCTGCTCCCTTCCCACTTTAATAATACAATATGTACGTAACAGTATCATTGGAGCTGTAACAGAATGTAATAGAAATGCAATATACTTAAATAATCCTATGAAAAGGCTGTCAGAGTGGATTAAACAAAGAACAGATCTGACTACATGCTGTCTGCAGGCATACACTTTAGGTTCAAAGATACAAGAAAGTTGAAAGTAAAAGAATGATTTATTATTAAGGTGCCAATAGTAAGACCAAGCCCCTGGGCTCTGAGGAACCCATGATTTGGGAGTTAAGTACACCACTATGTAGAAGAAGGCTATGGCTTGCTCCTCAGCTTCCCAGGCAAGACCCTTTAAGAGCCACTCATGGAGAAATGAGTTTTCCTTCTAGCTTGGGGCTGGGTGAAAATCAAAGGTTCTATGGAACCTGCAGTTCAGCAGTATCCAGAGACTGGGCACCCTGCCTGCTCTTGGTGCAAAGGGAGCCCCCAAAGGTGATGGGACCTCCCACCCATCTCAGGGGAGGGCTCTTGAAGACCTGCTGCCCGCCGGTGAACAGAATGCGAAGGCAGCAGTGGCTGCTTCTTCCCTGACTTACCATCCAAACACCGGTTGTTGTACTTCTTGTATGCAGTGATGGCATCATCCTTCTTCACAAAAACCACCTCTGCTACCCCGGGATGGACCAGCCGAGCCCGCTTGAGGGCTCCACACACACAGAAAAGCTCCTGTAAAGGAAAAGAGGGGTTGCGTTAGAGAGAATTTCTAGCAGCCATCCTCACTGCCTGTCATCCACACACTCTGGGTAGGTTGGTGGCTGCACTCCAGCTGCATATGCCTAGCACCCACAATTCTAAACAGGTTCTATTTTAGGTAATGTTCCCAGGACACTCACAGGCCTCAGCATAGGCCCAGATAAGGGGATAAGCTGTGCCGGCAGTGAGAAATGAGCCTGGGCTTGTAAGCCTAGAAATACCTGTGACTTTCAGAAGTCATAACCAAAATCCTCTTGCTTCAGTGCCCACTCCTCCAACAGGGTTAACAGTTATGGAGCTTCTCTCAAAGAGCTCTATCCTAAAAATCAAAGTATGGTTCCAACCCACCCAGCAGGTTCCATGAAGAACTAGGCCTAGCAATGGGCTTCTGTAAAGATCATAGCCTACCCGATACAGGAGTATACGGTCTCCCCAAATGAACACAGAAGCAAACAAATGCCTCAATGAGAAAGGAAATATAGGCTCACTCATGTGGCTAACACATCACGTGGGATTTTAGTAGAAATACCAATTTTGGAGCTACACCCAGGGTGACCAACCGTCCTAATCTGCATGGATTGAGGGGTTTCCCAGGACATGGTGCTTTCAGTATTCAAACTAGGGCAGTCCCTGGCAAACCAGGGATGTTGATCACCCCAAGTCAGTCAGACCTGGGTTTCATCCCTGGCTCTGCCTCCTATCAACTGTGTGACCTCCAGCAAGTTTTTTTAAGTTCTCTGAAGCCAAGTTTTGTCTTGTGAAAATAAGCAGGGAAGGACTGACCTACTCCCCAGGGTTGTCATAAGCTCAGCTAAGATAATGTATAATGTACACAGCTGCCATCATCTTATCATTGACTCCAGTCCCTTCCTCATTTCACAGACAAGAGACTGAAGGCAGAGAGGGAATACAGTCTGGACAGGTCAGAAACTGACTCGAACCCAAGCCTTTCTTCTTCTGCAAACTACCCACCACAAGGCTGGGATGAGAACCAAAAAAGAAAGCTCATTAAAAGGCCTTTAAAGGATTTGCTTCTAATGATAAAGGAGGAAATGTTAAAAACCAAGAAAATGAACTACTAGCTGAGATCCTGCTGTTGTTTAAATATTGCCTATTTGTACAGAAAAGAAATGACAGTGGTTATTCCTGACAATTTTCTGAGTGATGATCATTATGGATGATTAGTTTTTCACTATTTTGTATGCCAGAAAGATGTCTACCATGTTTTATTGACTATGTGAAGGCATTCACCTGTGTGGATCATAACAAATTATGGATAACATTGCAAAGAATGGGAATTCCACAATACTTAACTGTGCTCACGAGGAACCTGTACATACACTAAGAAGCTGTCATCCTAACAGAACAAGGGATACTGTGTGGCTTAAAATCAGGAAGTGTGTGTGTCAGGGTTGTATCCTTTCAATATACTTATTCAATCTGTATGCTGAGGAAATAATCCAAGAAGCTGGACAATATGAAGAAAAATATGGCATCAGGATTGGAGGAAGGCTCATTAATAACCTTGCTTGCTGATAGTGAAGGGGACATAAAGCACTTGCTGATGAAGATCAAAGACTACAGTCTTCAGTATTGATTATACCTCAACATAAAGAAAACAAAAATCCTCATAACTGGACCAGTAAGCAACATCACAGCAGTCAAGCAGATGACGTACGACACTAGGTAAATCTACTACAAAAGACCTTTTTAAAATATTAAGAAGCAAAGATGTCACTTTGAAGACTAAAGTGCTCCTAACCCAACCCATGGAATTTTCAACTGCCTCATAAGCATGTGGAATCTGAACAATGAATAAGAAAGACCAGACAAGAGTTGATGTCTTTGAAATGTGATGTTGGCGAAGACCACTGAAAATTCCACAGACGCCAGAGGAAGGGACAGATCTGTCCCGGAAGAAGTGCAGCCAGAATGCTCCTCAGAAGTGAGAATGGCCAGACTTCGTCTCACCTGCTTTGGCCATTTGTCAGAAGGAACTGGTCCCTGGAGAAAAGGTTATCATGCTTGGTGAAGTGGAGAGTCATCCCAATGAGACGTACTGACAGAGTGGCTCAAGCACAGCAAAGACTGTGAAGACGGCACAGGACTGGGCAGTGTTTCATTCTGCTGTCCACAGAGTCGCTCTGAGGCAGAGCTGACTTGACGGCACCTAACAACAACACCACCACCACCACCACCACTCTGTATTGTCAAAAATTCTACATACAAATTGCCTGGCACACAGTATGCGCTCAATCAGTGATAGCCATTATTACTTCTATAGTCAGGGAAAATTTATAAATTATCAAGGATTATACAAAGTAGGCAACAATTTCCCTTCTCATGTGCGCTGTTCACTGGAATAGCTCTGAAAGAGAGAACAGACCCATTGTGGAGCCTGCTTGTTTCACAGCAGTTGGGTGTTTCACAATTAACACCTTTAACAAAGGTGGCAGCCAGTGTGGGCTCTTATAAAACCTGGGACTTTTCTGTGGGAGGCTGGAGTCTCTGGTCCCATTCATTTGTGACCTGACAGTTTAGAGTTAAATTGCTGCCTGAATTTCTGAACTTATGGCTTTCTGGTGGCTCAGTGAAAATGAGGTTGAGAAGGAAGTCGTGCCTGCATCCAGCCCCATCAACAGGCATCTGAATTAGTGCTCACCCGTGACCAGCACAGGTGAGACAGGACAGACCAGAAGGATCATCCAGTCACCACCAGATAACACCAGTTCATCTAATTCCTTTTACCTTTCCTCATGTAAACCCCACAGGCAGCAGGGAATTCTGATAGCTCACAGGACAATCTCAGCCGCTGGATGGTACACAGTGAGACGAAAGGATCTCATTTAGGACCCATTCAGGCACCATCGGTCCCTCACCCTGAGGGTGAAGCCAGTTACCTGGCCCTGGTGAAGAAACTATGAGCAACACATTGACACAGCAGGCCTGACTGTGGCCTGCCAGCCTCTGAAAGGGCCTGCTTATGAGGTTGGCCCCTGGCTGGAACCTAGGAAGTTAGACTTCACAGAACTGGTAAAAGCGGCTCACTGTGCTAACTGTCCGTGCAAATAATATGGTTCATGCTGAACACTCACTTTCCTTATGGAAGTCTGGAATTTTTTAAGTGCTACGTAGAGGGTGCCAACAGACTCCCTGGCATGGAGTCTCTAGTGAGCTTTCCTCAACTAAAACTCACTGCCATCGAGTCAGATCTGACTCACAGCGACCCCTCCTTGGTTTTCAAGGTGGTATCTCTATGAAGTAGACTGCCCAGTCTTCCTTCCAAGGAGTGGCTGGTGGGTTTGAATCGTCAGCCTTCTGGTTCATAGTCAAATGCCTTACGTATTGTGAGAGTTGGAGCTGTGTGTTAACTTGGCTGGACCACAATTCTGTGTGGTTTAAGCAATCATGATGGGGGTTATTTCCATGATGGGATCAGATGTATACATTTTGAGCAGCCAATCTGTTGAAAGGGAGTTTTCTTAGGGGTGTGGCCTGCTTCCAGTATATTTATGGACATCCTGGGAAAAGAGACACTCTTCTGTAGATTGGGATCCTGTTGTGCTGCCTACAACTGTCCGTGAGAACAATCCACCATTCAGCCTGGAGATCTCGGATTCGTCATTCGTTGGCGTCAACAGCCAGTATGCTGCCTGCCAACCTCGAGCTCGTCAGCCCCTGTAGCTGTGTGAGTAGGGAAAAGCCTCTAGCTTGACGTTTGAGTCAAGAACTTGGGACTTGCCAGCTTCTATAAATGTGTGAGCCATTTTCCTAAGATAAATTCCTCCTTCTCTAGATGTATATATAAGCTTTACTGGTTTTGCTTCTCTGGAGAACAACAGAGAACCCAGCCTAACATAGCACTACGCCACCAGAACTCCCAGTGAACTTTTTTAGTAAGCAGTATTTCACATGTTGTCACATGTTGCTAGGGGATGAAGTATGCCTCCACTCGGGAAGAGAGGTCACAAGCTTGCATGTAGCTTCCCCTGGACTTTGCCCCATATGCCTTTTTCCTTTGCTGACTTTGTTTTGTTTCCCACTGCCGTAACAAATTTTTGCCATGAGTACAACTGTATGCCAAGTCCTATGAGTCCCTCCAGCAGATCATCAAACCTGGAGGTGGTGCTGGGACCCCTGACATAAAAGGAGTTTGAGATTTAAAATTCTGGTAGGCCACAGTACTCACAACGATGTCCTCTTCAGTGACTCGAGGGTGCAGGTTGTTCACAGTCATCTTGGTACCTTCCAGGGGGCTGAGGACAGGCTGCCACAAAGACAAGGGCATTATCAGAGGTCAGAGAACAGGGATGTGCTCACACAAACAAAACTCACTCCAGGTAAGTGAGCACAGAGGTCCAGAGAAAGCATCATGGGGGGGGGTCTGTCTCAATCAGGCCCCTCTGACCTCATCACACTTCCATCACCCACACTAAGGAGAGAGAACCTCTCATTTCTCAACTATTCTGGGCCCTTTCAGGCCTCTACGCCTGCCTGGCAGGGCCTGGAATGTTACTCGTGTTTCAAGACCCACCCAGGTCAAATGGTACTTTGTCCTTGAAGCCTTCCCATTTCCCAAGTGGAGTTAGATGCTCTTTCCTCAGTGCTCCCAACTGCTCTCCTCTGCTCTCCTCTCCTGTGTCATGAGACGCAGCGATCTGTCTGCAGTTCTGCCTTTCCCACCAGCCTGCTAGCATATGAGGGCAGAGAACTCCAGGTCTTACTTTACTTTAAATGATTATGAAATGAGAGGGACAACACCTACTTCACAAAGGCACTGTGAGGACCAAACTGGGACTATACTCACAGCCCAGCACACTGGCCACCCAACACAGGCTGACTCTCAACTCGTGCAGTCACTTCCTCTCCTTCGTCTTTAACTCACCTCAGCAGGTGGCAGCTCTGTGGGGGATTCCTCCTTGCTCACCAGTGTCCGGGACATGTTGGTCAAGGCTTTTGTTCGAATGGGGGGAAGAGTAGGAGCTGTATAGGCATCATTCTGGACCACTTTGGTGAGAGGGAGGGCCTTGGACAAGGACAGTTTGGAACTGCTCAGCTCAGCCTAAACAAAGGGGCATAAAGGAACTCAGAAGCCAGAGACCAGGGACTCTTCTGAAGCCCCAAGAGGCAGACGACCGGCTGAGTGAATGGCTGACAACTTGCCTTCAATGTCTCAATTCCAGTAGAGGCCTGGAGCCAAAAAGGCTGTGGTTGCCAGGGACATCCCATAGGGACAAAAGGGGAGTGAGGAGAGGAAAACAGAGCTTGCAAACACGCTCACGTGAGCAGCTTTCCATACCGTTCAAAGCCCTTGGTAAGAAGCTTCCACACGGCACTGACCAGGAAACTCACCCAGAACCACAGGCTCACCCACACATACCATTTACACTTTATGAAAAACTCTAAAATTTAGGGCAAGGCAGAAGGCCAAAAGCTTGGGGTCAAGTTTATTCCAAGACATGCTTCTATCAAAATGGTCAGTTCCCTGGCTCCAGGATGGGTGGACACAGGAACCCAGTCATAGAGAGGCACCATGCACAGGCCTGCCAGGGTGTGTGGTCTAAGGAGATCATCTGTGTCACCAGCTTCCAGCCTGGTGGGGACATGCCAGCACAGGCAGCACCTGCAGACCGTCAGAAACAGCTCTTTCCCCCAACTTGGGATGAGGTCCCTCAGGAAGATACATCAGTCAAATATGCCGTAATGTGTCCGAGGGAAACAATGAGTGAAGCAGGAGTGGCAGGTGGTCAAGCAAGTGGAGGGCAGTGTTGACCAGGTGCTGACCCAGGAAGACACAGCAGCCAGAGAGGCAGATCAGAGCATGGGGCAAGGTCAATCTGGCAGGCTTTTCCAAGACAGGATGCAAGAGCCCTCCCCTGCTGGATTCAACACTCCCGAGCAGCCCTGAGTCTCAGGAGCCAGAGTGGGATAGCGCTTAAAAGGAGCCAGGCAGCTTAGGCTCTAGGCCTGGACCCACTATTTACAAGCTGGGTGACAGGGGCAGATGATCTAACCCCCGTGCCTGACACCTTTGTCTGTAAGATGGGAATAACAACAGTACCCACCTCACAGGGTGGGAGAGCTGGGGGAGGGAGGGGCGGACTCTTCTATGAATTAAGATAAAGTGTTTAGAACTTTAAATTCTCAATTAGCATTAGCCACTGAGTCCAGTCGCTCCCCTACTTCTGTAGGGACACTGACTCAGAAACCCACGGAAAGGTCGCTATGAGTTAAAATCAACTCGACGGCAATGAGTTTGGCAGTGAGTTTTTTTTTTTTTTGGGGGGGGGTGGTTTAAGGTACTAGGCCCCTAGTAGCCAACGCAAGCAGTCTAATTATCAGAAAGGTTTAGATTTTCGTAAAGAAACAAACAGGCACCATTCAGCTTCACACCTCACTTCAAGAGCTTTATTAGTAACTGGGAGATCAGTCCACACACTCAGGGAAGTGACCAAGATGGAAGTCTCTGGGCCTAGGAGGACAGCCCCACCGCTAGCTGGCGACATCCCGTGACCCGCACAGCCCTTCCCGCTGCTTCTCAGGTGCTGCTCTCCTTCCACTGGGTAAGACTGGCCTCCTGCCACCGCGTTTCCCTGCATACAGGGATCTGATTTGTTTGTGCAAACGCACAACGAAGGGGATCCAAGGTCAAAGACTGTGCCCGGAGTGCTGAGTGTGGAGGGCTGGGAGCTCGCAGGCCAGCCCAGCACAAAGGAAGGAAAATGGAAGTCCCACTCTCTTCTCCCTGAAGGGTCTTACACATAGCAACTGAGAGCCACACCTCTGCACCTCAGTGAGTACAGGGACAGGGCAGTCTCAGCATTTCCAAAACCAAGGGGTGGGGCTAATTCCAGTTCTGAAAATGGCATGATCCAAATGAAGAAACACTGTGGAAGTGAAGTGCCTACGCTCCCCTACCCCTCCCATCCTCCTGCTCACACACAGTTAAGTGCACAGAAACAGAAAATGCTGGCAAAATGGCAAATGTTTTGCGCTATATATCTTACCACAGTAAAAATTTTACAATAAATAAAATAAAATGCCATACCACGTGGTGGAGAAAGCCGCATGACGCTGCGTATTTCATCTGTTTAGTAGGAACAGGAGTTACACTATCATCATCTTCATCCAGGTCATATATATTCTGAGGATAAAACAACAGAAGCTAATGTGGTATCTTTGTCCAGGGCTCAGAGCACTCACTGTAACCTGTGATCCAAGCAGGCCCTTGGCAGCTACCTGGACAAGTACAGCAGGTATGGTGAGGGATTAAGGGAGAAGTGGGGACGGAGCAGGTGCCTGGGCAAACAGGCCTCAGTTTAAATCCTGACTGGTTGACTCCCAGGTTGCAAGGGTCTGGCAAAAGCACCTTTTACAAGTGGGCAACCCTACCATTAGTTCCCAAAATATGTTACATCCTTTGGCTTGGAAAGTCCACCCCATGGAATATTTTGGAAAAGGCCAGCAACAATGGTGGCACAACATGAAAAATGTCATCAAAAAAGTAGAAGTTGGGGGGGGCAAGATGGCGGACTAGGCAGAAGGATTGCACAGACCCTCTTCAACAAAGAAAAGGGAAACCAATTAACACAGACACAGAAGATAATCTTG
>NW_006921670.1:7852389-7858648 GCF_000298275.1 Orycteropus afer afer
AAAAAAAAAAAAAAGTCAGTCCACCCCGGGGAATCCAGTCTATTGAAAGAAACCCAAAATCTAGAGAGAGACTTATCAATGAAGACTTTCATGGCACAAGGATTTCTAACAGAGAAAATGAGAGGAAAATTGTTTAAATAAACAGTGGAACATCAGCGCAATGAATTATACAGTTATTAAAATGTTATTTACAGTAAATGTGAAACATCACAGAAAAATGTTTGAGCTATAATGTGAAAAAATTGACATAACTGGGTAAGAATACAATCACAGCTATGCATTCGATGAATGATGGCCCTTGAAAAACAGGAGCGACTTATGGCAAAATTCCAACAGTGATTGGCTTTGGACAGCAAGAGCAGGAGGAACTTCTCCTTAATCTGTTTTGCAAATTTTCTGTATCAGATACACAAAAAGATTTAAGACTTTTAATGTGCTTTTATGCCTCTCGCTGCCCTTCCTTACCCATTAAGAGGTTTCTTAAAATTCATCAACTGTAAACAGTCAAACGTAAGCCCTCCTCTAATACTTCACTGGGAACCTTGGGCCAGGTTCTATCCATCTAGCACACCGCACCGAACATGTGTCTGTGTACACACACACACACACATACACACACACACCCTACCTGTTTGGCCTGGTGGTTATTGACAACGTTGATCCTCATTCCAGCAGGATGGGCATGAAGCGGTACCACGGTCTTCTGCTGGGGAACCTAGAAACACCAGTGGTCATAATTTATCCCACAGGGTGCACATACCTTCTCTATGAGGAGAACACTCAAAGATGGTGGGCACCCCATTTTAGTCTGGTAAAAGGCATTACAGAGTGTCTCACCCCTCAAAGCAGAAAATGAAAGGAAACCTTCATCCCAGAGACTGTGAGAAGGCATATGGAGGATTCAGTGCAGCTGCTGCTCCTGCTACAGTGGCTGCGGTAGATGTGCTTTCTTCTGGGGCAGCGGCTGTGGTCGGGGGGATGGGGCACTGGACTAGGAGCTAGATTGGACTGAGCTCCCTCCCGCCCTCCTCCCACTGGCAGCTGTGTAACTTTGGGCACGATGTTTAGTGTATCTCTGAGACCCAGAGGAGCCCCTAGGTGGCACCAATGGTTAACTGCTCAAGTACTAGCTGAAAGGTTGGATACTATATACATAAAAGGCCTTTGCGAGTAGCAAAGTGCTAGCCTAACACTCAGAATTGTCGTTTTTGCCCAAATACTGCCGACATCTATCCTTATCACGAGCTGTCTGAAAATTTGTGCCAGAATCGTAACTGACCTGGATGGTTTTGGTGAGCTTCAGAACAGGGGTCACTGTGCTGACGGCTGGGTTCATGAAGGCAGCAGGGGAATTACGCTTCAAGCTGATCTTCTCTCGGGCATCGGCTACCTGGCGCGGCTTCTGGGGCATTGTGCTTTGCTGCTTGCGGGAGTTCAGCATCTCTCTCGCATCCTGTACTTTCCCTTTGATCCGAAACCGGGCATCTTTCTGCAAAAGCTTCTCCCGGGCATCCTTGACTCCCAGCTTAAGCCGGGCATCTGAAAGGCCGATCTTCTGACGGGCATCAAACCTCTGCTGGAAGGTGGCTGTGCGTGGTGGCTGGCTGGGAAGGCTCTGCTGGATTCCAACACGAGACCGGACACCTCCAATTCCTGGTCTGACATTGAGCCTGCAAACAAAAACTACAATATTAAATGGATCTGGATATCTATGGCAACCTGTGGAAGCAGAGCCATGCTAACACTGAGAAAGAAAAGGTCCTGGGAAAAACTAGAAAGCTGCTCCTAGCAAGCAACAAGTAAGCCTCTATAACATAAAGTCTTTGTCCCTAGTTTTGTGGCTTTTTTATTTTGCATTTTAAGAAAACTAGGCAAGAAAGATGGAGATTTCTCTCACTAGTTACGACTTTTCACTTCTTAGAGCAGGAGTTTTGAGACACCACTACTGACGATAATTTCAGACAATGCTAGTCAGATAAAATAAGCTTGTCCCCAAAATACCATAGTCTCCTACATCTGAAGAGCAATGTTACAGTTTCCAAAGCTCTTCACAGACATTCTCTCAATACTTTCAGCATCCTGTGAAGTGGGATTATTATGGAAAAACAAGCTGAGAGAGTGTGAGTGGTTATGAACAAAGGTGCCTGGCTGCCCCTGCTAGCCTCCTCTAATGCAGGCAGATGCCAAGACCAAGAAAGCCACCATGGAGGTCTGGTTAAGTCAGAGGATTAACAGACTGAAGACATAAAGACTTGGTAGAAAAGTCACTCTGCAACAACAAAATATCAAATTCAGGAACTATTAAAACCAGAAACGAATGAAATCAAAGGCATGAACAGGACCCAATTTCTTTTTCCCAAGTTACTTGGGTTACCCTTCAGTGGTGTGAGAGCAGAAACTCTTCCAAGTACAATCCCAGAGGCCCTTCCTGGGGTCTGCTGGCTTCTTCTCCTGCTTCAATCTTACCTACCCCTCGAGCATCCACCCTGGGGCAGGCACCCTGCCTGGGGTACCGTATTCTCCAGCACTGTGTCCTCTTTGGAAAACCCTCCCTGATTCTCCAGGGCAATCCTCCTTTGCGCCTGTAATTACACCTGCTGGTTTCCTTGTTTCCCTTCCCTGCTGTGGGCTAATGGCTGGGAAGGCAGAAGAAGGAATCATGCCATTCTCAGGGCCTAGTGCCTCTAAGTGGTGTTGAGTCCTGGGTTAGTATCAGATCCCACCCCAGATCTACTGGATCCAATGTCGGGGCGGGGGGGTGGCTAGGCACCTGCATTTTTAATTCTACAGGTAATTTTGGAGAACTGTCAACACTGAGACTCTGACCTAGTGTTAGAAGCTGAACTCTTCTACTGAATCAGCAAGTTCCTAGGCTCTTTCCCACATCACACTGCCTAGGCCTCCAGGAGGTATCCCTCATACTGGGCAAGTCACTGGGATCCTCCTACTGCCTCACCTTCCTACAACATAAGGTTGTGTGTCAACTTGGCTGAACCACGATTTTAAGTGGTTTAGTAGTCATGATGTACTCATCCCCCACAGTGAGATCTGATACAATGTAATCACCTCCATGATGAGATCTGCTATTGAACAGTCAATCAGCTGAAAGGGAGTTTCCTTCAGGGTGTGGCCTGCTTCCAATATATACAGAAAAGCTCTGGCACAGCCCTCTGGGCTTTTTGCTTGAGATTCTTCATCTGGCTCATCATCATCTGAACTTGAACCAGTGGCCTGCCCTACTGCCTGCCAATCTTGGGACTGGTGCCTTTGCATTCTGGGAGCCAACAACCTGCCATTTTATTTGCTGGTCTGGGATTTGTCAGCCTCTAAAGCCAGCAGTCTGTGATGCTGCCTACCAATGCTGGACTCATCAGCTCCTTCAGCTGTGTGGGTCAGAAGCCTCCAGCCTGATGTCAGACCTACGGACTTGGGACTTGTCAACTTCTACAACTGCATGAGCCATCTCCTTCAGATAAATCTCTCTGTATGTATTTATATATATGTTGTTGTTGTTGTTACGTGCCGTCGAGTTGGACCCGACTCATAGCGACCCCTCCTTGGGTTTCCGAGGCACTATCACTACGGAATTAGATTGCCCCATCTTCCTTCCAAGGAGTGGCTGGTGGGTTTGAACTGCCAGCCTTCTGGTTAGCAATCAAGTGTCTTAGCCACTATGCTACCAGAGCTCCTATTTATATATATATATAAGCTTTATTGGTTTTGCTTCTCTAAAGAACCCACCCTAAGACAAAGCCAGAGTTAGAGGAGTACACCCAAAGGTGGCTCTGCCTGGTACCAGTGAAATAAAGGTCTGGGCTTCTATCTTATTATCCTCCAACTAAAGGAAAAGCACCTGCTCTCTCCAGCATGCCAGAGCACACCCAAGGCAGTGAGGCACAGGACAACGTTTCTGCTTGAGGAATAGCAAATTTCTTTAGGATTTAAATACCTTCCAGTGGGTTCAGTAAAGCACTGGGTGGAAGATGGGATGGGAAGGGTCATCTGTAGACTAATCAGATTAAGTTTGATGTGCAGTGTGTTTGCAGTGCGGTGGGAGGGTTGCTTGCCCATCCCTGCTCTATTTTCTCATTTAAAGACACTGTGGGAAATGCAGGTGCTAGGGAAAGCAAGCCCAAAAGGAATGGGGTATTCAGGGAGGCCAGTAAGCATAATGAGGAAGGAGGAAGTAGCTGTGTGTGGCAGATAACATCCACCTCCCCTGGACTGTCCCACAATCCCCACTCATTCAGCTGTCTCTTCTCACCTGCAAAAGTCAGGGACCTATGCTTTGTGGTGACCCCAGGAACCCTGGCTCCACTGAGGGGCCCTGGTACTCAATGGAGGGAACAATACAAACTCTGTAACACAGACCTATCCCCAAGACCAATAGGCAGGTGAGGGTACCCCCACTGGCTGGCTTTTTAAAAATGTTTTAAACTCCCTCACACCTGCTGATAACATTATATATTAAAAGCGAGATGGACTATACGGAGTCGCCAAGCACTCTGAGACCGAATCAAGCTTTAAGTCCTTTAATTCTGGGGTCTAGAGGTGGCTCACACCAGAAGGGACTCTTGACCCACAAGAGCAGCTTCACAGGGTTTATAAAGACAAAACCCACAAGCGGGTGGGGTGTAATATTGAGTATCTCTTTTCTATTCTTTGCAAGCAATCTTTTACAGAAGCAGAAAGCAACCTTAAACCTAATCCAGCAAATAATACCTGTAGAGAAACTCCTTAGCATTGTGGTTGGGCCTCATCTGCTTTGAGGGCTTGAACTAGGACTCAGCCTTTGCAAGCAGACTTTTACAGAAGCTGAAAAGGCATTATACCTGCTCCAGCAAGTCTATAGGCAACACCTATAGAAAACACCTGGCAGTGTGGTCTGTCTCTCTGGCTGGCATAGGGTCACCACGTTCTTCTAGAACGGATGGAGTGGTCTAGGCCTGCAGCTTTTCAGTTGAAACAGGATGAGGTGGTCTAGACCTATAGCTTAAGGAAAAACAACTTTATGGGGGTATCAGCGTGTCAAGATGGAGCCAGTTGTTCTCTCTGGCTCATCACAATAAGGCCAAGGAAGAAAAGTAACAGGCTACCAGCTGAGACAGAGGCTGCTACTGAATGCTCCTCACAACCCAGAGGAAAGGGTTCTGATCAGCGTTGAAGGTCCAGATTCCAATGAAGCCAAGGCCAGATGACCCTGTGCACACGTCCAGTACTGGGCCCTCCAAAGGCCCAGGCCACGGGCCAGGCAATCCAATCACCAAGAAGAGCACGGTGGGTGCAGGCCTGCAAACAGGAGGCTGGGATACAGACACCCCAAGAATCCCCGCCCTCCTACTCTAGGAGAGAAAGGTGCAAAGTGCGTCAGGACACCACAGACAACTGGATAACCATAAAGCTGTGGGAAGGCTGAGAGCTGGCCCGGGGCACATGGGAAGAACAGAGTGTGAAGGGCATCCGGGCAGCAGGACGGAACGGAGGACTCGGCCGCTGCACCTCCACCACTACAGCCCCCAGCTTGCAGTCTGCTCTGGCAGCCACTGGAGCATTCGCTTCCCCACTGCCTTGATCCTCTGCCATCACTGCCACGAAGCCACTCTGCTTCCCTCAGGGGGAGGTGCCCTCCTCCTGACATTCCAAACACGGCACAAAGCCGCTGTGAAGCCGCGTTAAAACGCTTCTGTTTATAAGTCCGCATCTCCAGGGACTAAAAGCTTCTCAGGGGCACAGCCTGGACCTCCTGACCCCACCGCAGGGGGATGTCAAGAAGCCCACAGGGCTTGTCCCATTCATGCTGTCCTGTTAGATGCCACCTCTGGGGTTGACTGCCATCCTCTCCATTTACAGAGCAACTTAATCAGAGTTAGTGGCATGGCTGGACCTTGGGCCCATCTGCCTCCAGAACCCATGTTCTTTCCATCATGACTGCGTGAGCCTCCCTCCTTCCTTCTCCCAAGGCCCCTGGGAGGCAAGAACGAGGTGAAGTGCTTCAGACAGAAGACTGTCTCTGCAAAGCATTTCAGACCAAGGACCATCTCTGCAAAGGCATCCCTCCACCCAGCTGGCACCAACAAGCCCACCACTGTGAAGATCTTGGCTTCCAACCATGCTTCCCAGTTGAAAAGGGTACCCACACGGCCAGGGCACAGGGCCACCCTGATCCCAACCCACAGAGACCCACTAGGACCTCACTGGTTCTGGCCCTTCTTCAGGAACCTCAGGAAAGGCCTGCTAGAGGAGACAGTAGCTGGTCTCC
>NW_006921670.1:7859528-7860437 GCF_000298275.1 Orycteropus afer afer
AGAGGAGGATATCATGTTTAGTAAAGTAGAAAATCCTCAATGAGATGGCTAGGAGTCAGAACTGACGTTGTTGTTGTTGTGTGCCATCGAGTCAGACCCAACTCACAGCGACCCCTCCTTGGGTTGCCGAGGCTGTATCACTACGGAAGTAGATTGCCCAATCTTTCTTCCGAGGAATGGCTGGTAGGTTTGAACCATCCACCATCAGTCTTCTGCTTAGCAGTCAAATACCTTAGGCACTATGCTACCAGTGGTCCCAGAACTAACCTAGTGGCACCTAACAATGTATCAGGAAAGGCTCAGGCCTTTGCAACCTCAATGGACTCATGTTCCTCAACAACATCATATCTCTTCTCTTATCATGGGTAATGGCTTCTTGAAGTGCTTTGTTGAGAATTCTGAGGAAATTTCCAGAATCCACAGGACAGGGTTATGATAAGCAATGTCTGCCATGGTCAGGGAAGGGGTGACTTGGGTTTATGAAGGATTTTATAAAGAAGGTGATCAACTAAAACCAAAAATCAAACCCAATGCCGTCAAGTCAATTTCAACTCATGGTGACCCCATGTGTGAAACAGAACCACACTCTGCAGGGTCAATGGCTGTTAACTTACAGAAGAAGCTCTGGTGACACTGTGGTTAAAGCATACAGGGCTGCTAACCAAAAGGGGAGTTTGAACCCACTGGCTGTTCCGTGGAAGAAAGATGAGGCAATCTGCTTCCATAATGATTTACAGCCTTGCAAACCCTACAGGGCAGTTCTTCTCTGTCCTGTAGGGCCACTATGAGTCAGAGTCAACTCTGTGGCACTGGGTTTGGTTTATGGTTTTATCTTAAAGAAGTAGATTGACAGGGCTTTCTTCTGTAGTGTCAATGGGTAGATTTGAAGTGTTAGCCTTTTGGATTAAT
>NW_006921670.1:7891651-7893373 GCF_000298275.1 Orycteropus afer afer
ATTTCCCATGATGAGACCGGTAATCAACTCCATGGTGGAATCTACTGGGAGCAGCTCAGTAGCTGCCTCTGGATAGGTGGTCTGTTTCCCCTATCTAAGAAACAGCTTTGGGAATGGTTTGCAGCTCATGGAATGCTTGGACCCTGCATGTAGCCATGTTGTGTTCAACAGCCTGCCATGTTCCGCTGACCTTGGGACTTACAATGGACTTGAATTAATGGCCTGCCGTGTGGTTTGGTAATATCAGGACTGTGCCATTTTATTTGTCGACCTTGGGCTTCTTAGTCTCAGCATCCAGCAGCTGCCTCAGTGAAGAGATACCTCCAGCTTCAGTGGGCTGGAAGCAAAAGGCAGAGCTGAAGCCCAAGGTCAAGAGGCTTCCACACGGCCCCTAAAGCTTGGCACTTTGAACTCAGACATCTAACCTCCCAAACTGCAAGAGAATAAACTTCTGTTTGTTCAAGCCCTCCCATTTGTGGTATATTCCTGTCAGAGCGGCACACTAGGTAACTAGAACAGATATAGCCAGGACAAGAACAGATATATGCACACGCATGTTCACTGCAGCACTACTTACAATAGCAAAAACATGGAAACAAGCTAAGTGCCTGCCAAAGGGGCAGGGAGGCCACATCTTCTGACATCCTGTAACCCCACAAGAGGAAGAGAGAATCACCATCAGTAGCCCAAGGCTTATTCCTGCGAGGCCAGAAATGCTGCCTCCCTCTAGCCCTTTCACCAACCATTCCTCCCACAGCACCCACCACCTCTCTGCTGGGTTCGCTAATTTGCTGCAGTGGCCACACAGAACTCAGATTATGGGGTTTATCAGGGAAGCAACATGCTACAATTCAAGTTCAGAAATGCACTCAGTCTCCTGCAGCCGGCCATCTCACTCAGCAGCCGGCGGTCTCAGTAGCACATCGCTCTCTCAGCAGTGCGTGTCTCTCCTGTCTCTCAGGAGCACGTTCTCTCAGCAGCACATCTTTCCCAGCCAGCAGTCAGACAGACTCCTTCTGCCTCTAGGAGGGCTCCTTTTGAGCCTGGCAGAGAGGCCTACCAAACAATCCTAACATCAGAATTCTACACACCTGAGAGAGAGCAAACTTCGCAGAAAGTTACTTCATGCTGCTCCCTATAGAAATACCCCAAGTGGATGACTTTAACAATCAGGAGATACTCAGTTGCCCATGGCAAATTCCACCGCAGAGTTTACAAAGACTTATGGCTAGAAAAACCACACTATGTAATTTACCATACTGCAGGCCACTCCCTGGCTTTTCTAGCCATTATCCCTTTTGCACTTCAAAAATTAACATCTCCTTCACTATCAGGTTAAGAATAACCACACCCGTGAAAGCGTGTAAGCCAGCCACTTCATGCCTTCATCTCCCCCCATTTTAGATAGCCAATTTCTAATGTGCCCATCCCTATCAAACCAGTACTCTGAGGAAACAAGCATGGTCCTTTCTCTCTGGAAAATACTCTGTTCTGCTTGAAAGCTTTGGGCATCTGCATCCACAAACAAGCAAAGTGCAGCCCAGTGCAAGCCATCAAATTGTAGCTTCCAGCCAAACAAAAGACAGGCATAAGAGCTGAACATTTACCTGAGGTAGATACACTCCTTGGAGATACCAATCATGGGAGAACCAAAGGGCTGTGTATGCATAGGGAGACAGCTCAGGGGGCAGGAATGCATGGGAGGGAAGAACACAGGGAAGA
>NW_006921670.1:7894151-7899769 GCF_000298275.1 Orycteropus afer afer
GCCCTTCCTTCTCCTATGATTGTTCTCTCAAGGGCATGTGTCCACTTGAGGTAAATGTACTCTGAACACTTTAGGAGACAAAGAAAACCAACACACTGTTCTCGTGCCCTAAGAGTCTTGTGCAGACATTTCACTTGAAAATTTCATTCTCCTCTCCAAGTTATATAACCCCTCTTCCTCCTCTCTGTGTATAGGTCTATACTTCCTTTATCTTATTTCAACAAGGAAACAAGCATGAGTACCAAGACCAGAGCCCTGGCCTGAACCACAAAGTTCACTCCCACTTCCCCCATGGCGCCAAGGACTGCCCAGATGGAGCATGTGACTCAAAGCTGCTGACGTGAGCACACTCAAGCCCATGGAAATCAACTTCCCCGCTAAGGCTGCTGTCTTCACAGGTGTGATGACACAGACATTAGCCACTGTGGAAAACACGACATTCCACTGCAGGATCACAAGAAACAAACTCACCAGACAGATAGGAAGGAAAGGTTCTCTTCATTGCTACAGAATTCACCTTTTGTTGTTTCCACTAAAACGAGGAAAGCAGCCTTCTGAGCTAACCACAGGGTCTTCCCAAGTCACTAAGCACAAAGCTCTTCCTGGGACATCCATGCAACACTAAAACCAAAGTTCCTGGTATGGCAACAGAAATTTCAGAAGCGATAAACAGACTCTATTTACTAGAGAAAATGAAATCTATGTGCTTGACTTAAAAATCTCTGTTAAGGGGACTGTTGGGAAACGGGTTACCATGCATCTCTTGCAAACAAGGCAGTGACTGCCCTTTGCTCAAACTATCTTTGAGGAGTGTTTGTACAGCGAAAGGAGTCCTGATGGTGTAGTGGTTAAGCCTCAGCTGTTAAGCAAAAGGCCAGTGATCCGAACCCATCAGCCACGCCATGGGAGAAAGATGTGGCAACCTGCTTTTGGAAAGATTACAGCCGTGGAAAACTACGGGGCAGTTCTAGGCTGTCCCACCATCCGAAGGCAAAGGTAGGTGTGCTTGCTGCCCATTACCAAAGATCTGGGTTCCTTAGGCTCAGGGTTCCTCTCCTGTAACACAACCCCCAAGTATGCAGCTGTCACCTGACCCTCTTCATGTTGGCCTGTGGAAACTGGCGTTCAGAGAACCAGCTCAGGAATGCTGATCCTCCACCTCGGCTACCGATGCGGGTAAATCCCGTGTCTTCCATCAGCATCCAGGAAACTGCAGCAGACTGACTTGCAAAACCCCAGACCCTTCCCAGGTCTAGACAGGACCCTCCGACACTGAAGTCCTCTTCATCCGCTATGCAAGTGAAGCACTAATGGAGTTCCTAGCAGACTGAAACCCAAACAGCATGCCGTCCAGTCTCTTCTGCCCTAGGCTCTTTGCCTGCACTCTCCCTGCCCCCAATTCAATCTTCACAAAGAAGCAAACAACAGCCTCACACGGAGAAATGGATCGTATTACTTCTTCACTTAAAAGCCTTCAGTGATGAGGAGGAGCATGAGTACTAACATCTACTGAGCAGTCAGCCTCCCTCAAGCGCTCCGCTAAGTACTTTCCACACATGCAGTTAATCCCAACACCAACTTAGTGAAATAGATATTGCCCCCATTTTATCAGAAAGAGAGGCACAGGAAAGATCAGAAGCTTGTACAAGATCATGTGGAAGGCAAGACTCGAACCTGGTAAACTGGCTCTGGGGCCCAAAGCCTATCTATTACAGCCCTGGGAAGGGAGAGCGCACTCCTATTCCTTCAGGGAAGGGTCTATGAAGCGGGAGAACTGCTGTCATTTGCTGTTAGCACATGGCTGGACACAACAGATTACAAACTTTAAAAACTGCACTCTTAAATTTCATCCTCTCAATGACCTACCAGGAATTGTGAGGCCACTTGTTTTGTACTAATGCCCTCTAGGTAATTATTCTTTAACCAGGAGCCATTAGCGCAAGGGCTTTACCTCACAGGGCCCTAAGACCCCCTGCCCTCTAGGTAATTATTCTTTAACCAGGAGCCATTAGGGTCGGGAACTCCAGTAGGTTCCCCACGCCTCAGGGCTTTACCTCACAGAGCCCTGAAACCCCCTCTCCTCCTTTACTACCCCCTAGCAACAACCAATCATTTATCGACTAATACATCTTTGCTTTTGTGTTACTCCACCCTGTATTTTTCCTATAAAATTGTAATTGTAGTAGAGCACGGGGTCTTTTGCCCAATGGTGTAAGCGGAGACCCTAGCTCGAGCTAGCCAATAAACTTTCCTTTTGCTTTTGCATTATCGTGTCAGTGGTAGCTTCCTCGCGCTGACACTCCTTTCAAGACCTGAATTCAACACAACCATCACTACTCATGAACAAACTGCGCAGCTCAGAAGCCACCTGGCTGAACTGGGCCTTGCCTGGAGAACGAGTCTACTGTCCCTGAGGATCCCACCTGCCACCTTCTCTGCAGCCAACCCACTGTCCAACAGAAGCCTCTGCACACAATTAGACAAAAGAAACAAACCAAAAAAGAAATCATGTCCTGGGAAGCTAGCTTATTTAGCAACTGCTGAGCCAGCCTATGAAACCTGCACGGATTCAGAAGTGGCCAGAGGACCTGGCACCAATCTCACACCAGTCACTAGAAAAAAGAGCTAGGAGAAAATTCCTCACAAGTAACAGTTGAGAAAACACACACAGCACCCATTAAGAACCAGAGTCTGGAGGAATGCTGCCTGGTGAATCAAGAGGCAGTGGTGGCAGCAGTGGTGGACATACGTGTGTGTGTGTAAACATCCATTTCAGAAAGCAAGAAAAAGAATTTATTTTCTAGCCATGTTGGAGATACTACGTATTTTTCACATAGGAAGCGCCCATGTAAATAATAGCACACACGCATATAAAGCACGCTCATAGGAAACAAACGCTTAAAATACAGTAATACACACTTGTAAAGTGAGTGAATGTCTGAGAAAACTATCTAGCATCTTTACAAGGAAACCTGGTGGCACAATGGTTAAGTGCCTGGCAGCCAACCAAAAGGTAGGAGGTTCCAACCCACCAGCTGCTCTGTGAGAAAGATGCAAAACCTGCTTCCCTAAAGATTACAACCTTGGAAACGCCATGGGGCAGGTCCAAGGCATCCTAGAGAGTCGAGCTAAGTCAGAACCCACCCGGGTTTAGCATCTTTACAGCCCAGCTGTTTATAAAGACTTTTGAACTTAAAATTTAATGTGTTAGAAATGGAATACTATGCAACACTGAAGAATAACGCAGAATCTGCAAGACACCGCATGACGTGGATGAACTTGAAAGACAGTAGACTGAGCGAAAAAAGTCAATCACAGAAGAACAATGGATGAATTAGTTCCTTACTGTAAAAAGTCAAGGACAAGTTTACATATGGAAGGCAGCTTTCTTTGTTGGTTACCGGGGTGGGAGGGGAGGAAACACTGCAAAAATAAATAATAAAAAAAAATTAACGTCTTGGAAAACGATCGGCCATATTCCCACTTCTTCCTACGGGTAAACTCAACTCCGAAAAGTTAGAAATAACTCATAATTGCCTAGTGTCTTAAGTGTGGGGGACACAACCGCAAAACGTCCCCGCGTTCCTCATTCCGCTCCAGAACCTCCTCCCCACGGACGACCCACCTGCTCCCCCGCCCAGGCCCGCGACCACCCAGCCGCGCGTGCCACCGGCCGCCTGCCTCTCCCGGGTCCCGTTCCACGTGTGTACGGCAGGGACGACGGTAATAGGAAGTCGACGGACGAAGAACACAGCAAGGAGACGCACGTCCACGAACGCTCTCGGCAACTCAAACGCCGGGCTGAGAGCGTGCGTGGTGACCGGGCGCCTGGGGAGGTGAACGGCGCGGGGCTGGGCTTTCAAGGCCTGGGTCCCAACTACGGGCTTCGCAGAACGCGCCGGGCAGTCCGCGCAAGCCTCGTCCCCGCTAAACTTTACTCCCACTGGACTCATGCAGCCAGGCCGGGGAGGGAAAGGAGGCTGAGGGAGCGCAGGCGTCCGGACGCCAGGCTCCCCAAGGCAGGGACCCGGACCGTGGGCTGGGGTCTCGGAGTGGCCCCCCTCCCTGCAACGGCAGCCTCGCCACCCGCTTGGCGCCCAGGACGCAGTCCGCCCCCTCCGATGCTCTCAACAAACGCCGGCACCCGGTGGTCCCAGGTGAACACAGACCCCCATCTCCCCCGGCCGGGCCCGAGCGACGGCGCCTTCAGCCAGTGGGCGGGCGGGTGGCCTGCCCGCGGCAGCCGAACCAATGAGGAGAGAGGCTGCGGTAGGGGGCGGGCGCAGGCGGCCCTCAGCGTCGCGCCCGGGCCGCTCCCTCCTCAGCCCCGAGCCCCGCTACCCCGCGGACCCTAACCCAGAAGGGAGAAAAGGCCGCTCACCGCCCCTTCGCCGCCGCCCCGCGCTTCCGGATGAGCTCGTCGAGAGATATGTCCGCCATCTTGCACTGCCGAGCGAGCCGAGAAACAGCTCTCACTCCCTCAGCCCTCGATCCCGCCCTTCGCCCACGACGGAGCGACTAGCAGCTTCCGGTGTTCGGCCGACGAACTCTCGCGACAGCTGAAACGAAGCACGGGACGGAAGGGGTGGGGCTGCTCCCGTGAGCCTTCGCTGTGTTTGCTGCTTATTTGCATACAGTGGTTTGGCGAGTTGTTGTACAGCTATTTTCCCCAGCTAAAGAAATAAAATGAAAAGTAATATAAAATAATTTAATAATAAATTAGGTAAACTTGAAAGGAACAGGGATATCATTTCAATGAGTCATTTTTTATTTTCACCGGAGGGCTAATGGGAATGCGATTTGTTACCTAGGAAGTTAAGCGTACATTTTCTTTATGCCTTAAACTTATGAGTAAGGAAAATAACGATTCGGGGTGACGCCCGGATCCTCACTGCTAATGTGAGACGAATTTTTGAGCGGGTAAAGGTCGTCCCCAAGGTGACCCGCCTACTTTGCGGGATGCCTGGGAGTTGCGATCTGCCCGAACCTTAAACTTTCCCAAAAGTAGATCTTGAATAGTGGAAAGCGCTGCTTTTTCATCGTAGTGACTTGCTGGTGGCTTGTTCAGGGTATTTATTATTCTACGTTGTACTCATTTCTTCCCAGCTGGGCTTTTTAAGTTGAGTTCTTACATGTAATTGTGGATGATACCCACAATTTTCTTGTCAATTTTCATACGGTTCATTCTCACAGTTGTGCCACCTTAAACCAGTTCACTGAAACTACTCAACCTACAATACTTAGCCTCGCTTGTAGTTGAAGTTTCAATTTCAAGATAATGTACGTAAGTCTGTGCTCACATATTTATGGAGTTGGAGTTCCCCCTGACTTACTTCCTTACAGCCCACACTTACCAGTGTGACTTTCACAAGCACATGGCTTCATCTCTGTGCCTGTCTTCCTGGTCTTGCCTAGGTCATGGTGGTGGTCTTAGGTGCGTCAAGTCAAACTCATAGCGACCGCATCACGACAGAACGAAACACTGCCTGGTCCAGCGCTGCTGTTGTTGTTGTTGTTAAGTGCCGTCCAGTCGTTTCCGACTCATAGCGACCCCATGCACAGCAGAACGAAACACTGCCCGATCCCGCGCCAGCCCCACGATCCCTGCTATACTTGAT
>NW_006921670.1:7900311-7901166 GCF_000298275.1 Orycteropus afer afer
TTTATGTTGAGATGTAATCCATACTGCAGACTGTATTCTTCAACCTTCATCAGTAGGTGCCTTAAGTCATCCTCACTTTCAGCAAGCAGCTTGAAGCGAGCTACTCTCAAGTAAACCCATCCTTGCAGCTGTGTCAATCCATTTTGTTAAAGGTCTTTCCCATTTTCGCAGACCCTTCACTTTACCAACCATGTTATCCTTCTCCAAGGACTGGTCCCTTCTGACAACATGACCAAAGTAGTGAGATGAATTCTGCCCATTCTCACTTCCAAGGAGCAGTCAACTGATTAATGGGGTCCATACATGAACAGCATTTTTCAATGATGCAGCCCCAGCCCCTACTACAGAGCCTACCAATAGGAAGGCACCCAATACATATTAGTTGAATCAGTAACTGAAAATGCAAGCCACACCCTAGGACCAGCCAAGATGAACTAAGTGCTCCGTAAGTTGATATTTATTATTAAGTCCAGCAATGCAGTAGAGTTGCATGCTCTTGACAGAACATCACAGTGAAAGAACTGGCACCAGCAGCTGAGTGGTGGAACTGGGTAAGAACTGGCAAAGCTAGAAGGGTCTGGGACTGAGTGCAACAGAAGCAGCGAATCCGGGTCTCACTCTGCGCAGGGTGGCTTGGCTCCTGGCTCTTCACTTCCCCGGGCCTTGCTTCTTCACCTGTAAACCCAGACCACTTACCCAGGGCTGAGAATCCTGTGGGAGGGTGGTGCCCAGGGACAGTTTGCGCCTCAGCCCTGGGGCAGCCAGACTGTGGGGAAGAGATCTGGAGAAATCAGGGAGGGGCCAGAGGACCTTAAGAATTAAGGCCTTAGGGAGCTCTGGTAGCATAGTGGCTAA
>NW_006921670.1:7901266-7901790 GCF_000298275.1 Orycteropus afer afer
TAGTGATACTGCCTCGGAAACCCAAGGAGGGGTCGCTATGAGTCGGGTTTGACTCGACAGCACATAACAACAACAACAACAACTCATAAAGGAGCTCTGGTAGCATAGTGCCTAAGGCACTTGTCTGCTAACCAGGAGGCTGGTGGTTCAAACCCACCAGCCGCTCCTCGGAAGGAAGACTGGGCAATCTACTTCCGTAGTGATACTGCCTCGGAAACCCAAGGAGGGGTCGCTATGAGTGGGGTCCGACTTGATGGCACATAACAAAAACAGCAACTCATAACACCAAACACACACACACACACAAAGTGAAGCATTTAAAAAGTCACATAATTTTGTAAAGCTAGCAAAATAAAACTTCTCACGAACTTCTTGATGTCTTCTCGTTCTGAAATTGTCACAGGGCTCTCCTCTCTTTTCACAAGCCGTGCTATGGACATTTGTGGTGGTTGTTAGGTGCTGTTGAGTCGTTTCCAACTCATAGGGACCCCACTCACAGCAGAACGAAACACTGCCCAATCCCG
>NW_006921670.1:7902255-7916397 GCF_000298275.1 Orycteropus afer afer
TCAATCTTCATCAGTAAGTGCCTCAAGTCATCCTCACTT
The DNA here is from genome assembly GCF_000298275.1 of Orycteropus afer afer. Taxonomy (NCBI): domain Eukaryota; kingdom Metazoa; phylum Chordata; class Mammalia; order Tubulidentata; family Orycteropodidae; genus Orycteropus; species Orycteropus afer. The sequence goes on from NW_006921670.1 coordinate 7,902,295, forward strand.
TCAGCAAGCAAAGTTGTATCATCTGCATATCTCAGGTTGTTAATGATTCCTCTTCCAATTCTGATGCCACGTTTTTCTTCATACAGTCCAGCTTCTCAGATTATTTGCTCAGCATATAGATTGAATAAGTATGAGAAAAGGATACAACCCTGATGCACTCCCTTCTTGATTTTAAACCATGTAGTGTCCCCTCATTCTGTTCAAATGACAACCTCCTGGTCAATGCACAGGTTCCTCATGAGTACAATCAAGTGCTTGGGAATTCCCATTCTTCTCAATGATATCCATAATTTGTCATGATCCACACAATCAAATGCCTATGCATAGTCAATAAAACACAAGTAAACATCTTTCTAGTATTCTTTGCCTTGAGCTAAGATCCATCTGACAGCAGCTATGATATCTCTTGTTCCACGTCCTCTTCTGAATCCAGCTTGCATTTCTGGAAGTTCTCTGTCAATATACTGCTGCAACCGTTTTTGAATTATTTAAAGTAAGATCTTACTTGTATGCGACATTAATGATATTGTTCAGTAATTTCCACATTCTGTGGGATCACCTTTCTTTGGAATGGGTACAAATACAGATCTCTGCCTGTCAGTTGGCCAGGTAGCTGTCTTCCAAATCTCTTAGCATAACTGAGTGAGTGCCTCCAGTGGGGCATCCGTTTGTTGAAATATCTCAATGGGTATTCCATCAATTTCTGGAGCCTTGTTCTTTGCCAATTCCTTCACTACAGTTTCAACTTCCTCCTTCAATACCATTGGTTCTAGATCATATGCCACCTCCTGACATGGATGAAGATCAACCAGTTCTTTTTGGTACAGTGACTTCCATCTTCTTTTGATGTTTCTTGCATCATTCAATATTTTGCCCATAGAATCTTTCAATATTGCAACTCGAGGCTTAAATCTTTTCCTCAGTTCTTTCATCTTGAGAAATGCTGAGCGTGCTCTTCCCTTTTGGTTTTCTAACTCCAAGTTTTTGCACATTTCCTTATAGTAATTGGCTTTGTCTGCTCGTGCTGCTCTTTGAAATCTTCTGTTCACCTCTTTTATCTTGTCATTTCTTCCATTTGCTTTAGTTACTCTCTGCTCAAGGGCAAGTTTCGGACTCTCATCTGTCATCCATTTTGGTCCTCTTTTCTTCGTGGATGATCTTCTTGATGTCATCCCACAATTCTTCTGGTTTTCAGTCATTGGAGTTCAATGCATCAAATCTATTCTTCAGATGGTCTCTAAATTCAGTAGGGATATATTCAAGATCATATTTTGGCTCTCATGGACTTGTTTTAATTGTCTTTAACTTCAAGTTGAACTTGCACATGAGCACTTGATGGTCTGTTTCACAATCAGCTCCTGGCCTGGTTTTGGCTGAAGATACTGAGTTTCTTCATCGCCTCTTGCTACAGATGCAGTCAATCTGATTTTTTTGTGTTCCATCTGGTGAAGTCCATGTGTACAGCCACCATTTGTGTTGTTGAAAAAAGGTATTTGCAATGAATAAGTTGTTGGTCTTGCAAAATTCTACCATGCGATTTCCTATTGCAAACCAATGGTGGTAGTCTCTTGTCAGACTAGTAAGCCTGATTTGGAAACAAAGAAGAATCACTGGTAGTTGGGAAAGTTGGCCTTGGTGACAGAAATAATGCTGGAAATTGCATGGACATTTGTGGGGGGTGGGTTTAATTGTCCCATAGGTAAGAGTCACGGGCATGTGGCAGTAGGGCCTAGCCAGCCCCCACAATGATGTGGGACATTCCCAGAGGGCAGAGACCTGTTTGTGACGATCTAGGCTGGGCCTCACTCCATTCCTTACATTATCATAAACCAAAAAACAAACCAAACTCACTGCCATTAAGTAAATTCCAACTCACAGCAACCTCCATTGGGTTTCTGAGGCAGTCAATCTTTATGGCAGTAGGTTGCCTGGTCATCCTTCTGCGGAGTGGCTGGTGGGTTCGAACCACCAACTTCTTGGTTAGCAGTCAAATGCCTTAGGCACTGTGCCACCAGAGCTCCTTACATTATAATGCAGGACTTTTTTTTTTTTTTAATTACTATCATGATTTGTGCGGATCATGACAAATTACAGATAACATTGAAAAGAATGGGAATTCCCAAGCACTTGATTGTACTCATGAGGAATCTGTACCTTGACCAGGAGGCTGTCGTTCAAACAGAACAAGGGGACACTACATGGTTTAAAATCAGGAAGGGAGTGCTTCAGGGTTGTATCCTTTCCCCATACTTATTCAATCTATATGCTGAGCGAATAATCCGAGAAGCTGGACTATATGAAGAAAAACGTGGCGTCAGGATTGGAGAAGAGTCATTAACAACCTGAGATACGCAGACGATACAACTTTGCTTGCTGAAAGTGAGGATGATTTAAGGCACTTACTGATGAAGATTGAAGAACACAGTCTGCAGTATGGATTACGTCTCAATATAAAGAAAACAAAAATCCTCACAACTGGACCAATGAGCAGCATCACAATAAATGGAGAGAAGAATGAGGTTGTCAAAGAATTCACGTTGCTTGGTTCTACAATCGATGCCAACAGACGCAGCAGTCAGGACATTAGACGACGTGTAGCATTGGGAAAGTCAACTGCGAAGGAACTCTTTCAAGTGCCATTGTCTCACGGGTTCTACCAGTCTCTTGTCAGACCAGTAGCCTGATCATTTTTATGATTTTGCGTTTTTGTTTCGTATTTCTCTCCCACTCTATCCAGTACTTTCCACTGTGGTCCCTATCAGAGCTGTCAGCAGCGGTAGCCGGACACCGTCTAGTTCCTCTGGTGTCAGGGTCGTGGCAGCTGGGGCTCCTGTGGTCCATTCATCCTTTGGACTGCAACTTTGCAGTCCCACATCTTTGATTTTCCTGCATCTTTGATTTTCTTCACTCTTCTTTGCTCCGGACGTGGAGACCAGTAGTGGCACACACCCGCAGGGCTCTTTGCTGCTGTGAACTTACAATGAACGTCCAGGAAAGTGGCTGTGTTTTAACTGAGGGAACTGAGTCTAGCTTTGTTAGAAAATTGACCATCTCAGAAAACCATGTCCCCAGTCACAGGACCGGGAGTCGGTGGCATTTGGGGTTGCCACAGTCCCTGGCCCTGCATTTAGGCAAGTTGAGAAGTTAAGATTATGCTTATGTATGGGGCCTGGCTGTACACAGGAGGCACTCAGTCTGGAAGTGTGTGCCCCCTTTGTGGCCTCACCACCTCCACGGGGATCAGGGCCCAGCATTAACATGTTGAAATATATTATTATAAAGTCATTTCCTTTCCTGCTGTGTTCTATCACAGCTGGAACTTGACGTTGTAAATGCCAGGAGACTCCAAACCATCCGTCACTGGCCAGTGAAACACTGCATAGACAGGTGGTGGTGCCTGCGAACTCACCTGTCGGACGGTCCTGGGGCTGCTGTAATTGTTCTAAAAGGATGTCAGGTCTGAAGGGTGGAGAAGCACTGACCAAGTTCACCCTCTGGTTTTCAGGGATAGGGAAACCAAGGCCAGGAGAGTCAGGACCAGGTCCAATCCACCCGTCTTCCCAGAACACAGCCGCGTACGGCCCAGGCAGGTCTGAGTTTGGATCCCACCCCTCAGGCCCCCATGTTCCCCTCCTCAGATGGAGACAGGAGTGAGGACAAGATGTAGTGTGTGCCAAGTGCTCAGCATGGGCCCAGCACAGTAGGTGTGAGGAAGGGCCAGTGGGGTTCCCAGCCTTGCCCCCTATGTAGTGGGGGCCAAGATGAGTGCCAGGGACAGAAAGGAAGGTGAAAGGAAACAGGGATGCCCCCCAGTGAGGTGTGGCCTCAGGCTCTCCTGTGAATGCCCTGCATCTTTTCCAGCCACCCTGGCCTGCCCCTTGGGCCGGCGACAATCCCTGCCGGGGCCCTTCCCCGTACTGGAGTGCCAGTCTCCCTCGCCAGCCTCACCTCCAGTCTTCCCCAACCACCAGCCTTCTTTGCTCTCTGCAACTGTTTGTCCTACCAGCTTGTTCCGACCTCAGGGCCTTTGTACTTGCTGTTCCTACCGGTTTGACCACCTTACCCCAGTGGGCCAGCTCCTTCCCATCACGTCCCAGCACAAATGTCACCTCCACAGGGTGAGGGCTTTCCTGCAGCTCGGTGTAGAGAGCAGCCCTCACCCCTACACCGTCTCCTCGCCCTCTGTGGCTTCATCACATTACTGGGCTAGTGTCCTTCCCACTAGAACCCCCGTACCATGGAGCAGGGAGGCCACATCTGGGGCATCCACGCCAAGTCCCCTGCTCCTGGAACAGCATACAGGAATGAATGAGGGAAGCCTGGAGCCTTCCAAAGGGCAGAATGACACCTGTGCAGCTCCGGGCCATCCAAGACTGGAAACCCTTCACTGCCCTGAGCCCCCGACTTTGCAATGGAAAATGGGGTGATGACCCATTGTCCTTCCTCTCGCAGGATTGCTGCACTGCTGTCAATTGCTTAACACGGCCCTTCCAGCTGGTCTCTGTTAACGCCCACCAATGACTGGGTGGGACCATGCAAATGGTAGGCTTGTGGTCCACCAAGGGGAATGGATAGCTTGCATGGCACACTTGTGGGGTGGGACCATGCTAATAAGGTGTATGGAACCCTAACGTGAGGAGTGGTCAGTATTGTCATCTCACTATGCTTAAAATGAGCCCTCCCAGGGGCAGAAAAGGGGGTCTCACTACCATCAAGAAAGAAGAGCCAGGAGTGAAGTATGTCCTTGGACCCCAGATCCCTGGGCTGAACCTCCCAGACCCAGGAGACAGAAAACTGTGGCACTTTGCTGAGGCAGCGGATAGCACAGTGGACTTCTGGAACTAGGCGGTGAGAGCACGGTGGCTTCAGCCCAGGCTCATGGGCGGAGCGTGAGCTTTTTAACACTTGCCCGAGTGGAGCAGAGGCCAGGCCAGGCCATGGGGCCGAGGGCCACCCAGAGGCGTGCCCAGGGAGCATGGCCTGGGAGGCTGTCCAGACTGAAGAACTGTATCCTGAGTGTTCCCAATGTGCAATCAGAGCCTGTTACTTCCCCAATAAGCCCCATAATCATGAGTATGATCTGTGAGTTGTGTGTGGTGGTTACAATGAATTATCAAACCCGTCAGAGCAGCTGAGTGCCGTGGTGGGGACGGCTGGTGTCGGAGTTGGTGAGAGGGTTGGAGGATGGAGGCTGCGCCCCGGGCTGCCGCTGGTCCCCACCCCCTGCCCCGTGAAGCCAGCTGCCACGGTCACACCTTTGGTGGACCTGCTCCGAGAAAAAACACTGGGGGCAACAGAGCTGTCCAGAGATAGGTCTGGGGTCTCCTACTAAGGCGGCTGGGATGATGTGAAGGAGGCGGGACGGGGGGGTGGGGATCGAAAGCTGAGCCTGCAGGCCCGTGGCCTGGCCCCAGCCGTTGGTTCCAGGACCCCATCCCGGCCCACCAGTCTCCGCCCCAGCACCCCATCCTATTACAAGCAGAGGGTGGAGGTGGAGGGGCTGGCTGCACTGTATAAAATCCGCAGCTGGAAACAGCCTCAATGCCCCACCAGAGGGGACACACTAACTCATCAGCTGAGAGCCACCTTGGTGCCTGGTCAGTGACGCCATGCTGGTGACTAGCTGTCCCGAAGAAGCGTGAGTGGCATTTTTTTTTTTTTTTTAAATGCCTGTACTTTTCCATAGGAGCTCTGGTGGTGTAGCGCCTAAGGCATCTGACCGCTAACCAGAAGGCTGGCGGTTCAAACCCATCAGCTACTCCTCAGAAGGAAGACTGGGCAATCTACTTCTGTAAAGATTTACCTCCTCAGAAACCCAAGGAGGGGTCGTTATGAGTCAGAAAAAACAACTGCAGTGAGTTTGGTTTTTTTTTTTGGTATACTTTTCCATAACACAAAACAAAAACAAAGCCTTAATGCCTAAGGCATTTGACTGCTAACCAGAAGGTTGGCAATTAAAACCCACCGGCTGCTCTGTAGAAGGAAGATGGGGCAATCTATTTCCATAAAGATTTACTGCCTTGGAAACCCAACGGGGATCACTGTGAGTCGGAATCGACTCAATGGCAGTGAGTTTGGCTTTTGTTTTCTGGTGTACTTTTCCATAAGGAGCTCTGGTGGCACAGTGCCAAAGGCATCTGACTGCTAACCAGAAGGTTGGCAGTTCAAACCCACCAGCCACTCCTCAGGAGGAAGACTGGGCAACCTACTTCTATAGAGACACTGCCTCGGAAACCCAAGGAAGGGTCACTATGAGTCGGAATCGAATTGATGGCAGTGGGTTTGGTTTTTGGTTTATACTTTTCCACACTTTGCAGATTTTCCACCACAAACACAAACAGGGCGTCAGAAGCAGCTGCCGGGCGCGGCCCGCTGGCAAGCCTCAACGCAGACCGCACACAGCATCGGGGTTGCCATCAGCAAAGTTTTACTTCAATTGTTTTCTGCTCGTAAATAACTGACAAAGCTGGTTTGCGGGAAGCGAGCACAGCTGTTGTCTGAAGGCAACTTCGCGGCCACCGAGTGTCTGCAAGTCACCCGGACAGAGGCACTGCTCAAGGTCTCCCCGACATCAGAGGAGGGCTGGCGGGGAGAGGCGGGCTTAGGACAGAGTCATAAATAAACGTCCTAGCTGTGCCATCGGGCTGATGACCCCGCCCAGGAACCCAGGTGCCCAAAGCAATCATGCCAAAAGCTCTGATCCTGCCGGCCTGGGGGGCCCTCGGCCAGCACCCTCTTCCCACACCAGCTCCCAGAGAGCCTCACTTCCGCTGGTCGGGGCCTGCGTAGGCCCCAGGTAGGAGTGGGAGGCTGTCCCTTGGCCCCAGCAGCTGCCCCCCACCCCAGAGGACTGTTTGGTGTGGCGTGTCTCCTGCAGCGCCAGGTCCCAGCCTCCTGGTGGTCTGGCACAGGCCCAGCCCCTCTGGGCCTTCGGGCTGGCAGTTCTTGGCCACCAGGAGGTGGCTAAGGTGGCCTCTGCCACCTAAGCTGCCAGTCTGTTCACCTTCCTTTCAAGAATCGGGTCCCTGCTGGGTACAGGGGAGCGTGGTGCTAGCAGCCTTGTCCTGTAGTGTGTGCGCGTTAGTGTGTGTGTGTGTGTGCACGCGCGTGTGGTCTCTCTCTGTGTGCAATGGCTGGAAAGGCACCCACCCAAACCAGGGCCCTGCTCCAATGGGGTGCCGCAGGGGCCAGCCCAGCAGGTGGCCACCCAGGGCCCAGGCAGGCCAGGCTGAACCCAGGCCCGGGTGCAGACGTGGGCAGATCTGAGGGAGTAGGGCTGGGAGAATTACGGCATGGTGGGGTGAGGGGGGACGGGCGCGTGGTGAGTGCATGGGCGGGCGGCAGGCACCCCCCATCAGAAGGCAAAGCAGCGTTCCTTGGGGTGGCCCACGCGGCCCAGGTTGGGCAGGCAGGCATACTGGATCATGGGGGGCGGCCCGCACATCAGCACCAGCGGCTCCTCCTCCGGGGGCGGAAGGTGGTCTCGGATCATCTCCTCATTCACGAAGCCCTGGCTGTAGTCCCAGCCTGCAGGCGAGAGGCCAGGTGAGCCCGAGCAGCCAGGTGACCAACCCACACCATCCACCTGTCCATTGCCACTGCCCCAGCCCGGCTCACCCACACGCCCGGGGTTTCAGGCCTCACAGCAAGTCCTGTTTGGTCCCCCTCACCGACTTCACAGTTTGCAAAGCCTTTTGCTTCTATGTGACCTCTTGGGTGGCCCTCAGAACCAGCCGTGGGCAGATGAGGCCAATGATTCCATTTTATAGATAAGGAAATGGAGGTCCGGAGCGGACCAGAGTCATCAAGGGTCCCATGATGGGACAAGGACAGAGCTGGGACGTGAACTCAGGTCCCGGGATTCCCCGCCAGTGCCCAACCTGGGCATTCAGCTTCCTTAGGCCTTACAAGACACCAAACCAAAAGACTCAGGTCATGGAGGGAAGTTATCATCTTGGCCCTGAGAGGATTCAAATGTTTTCTGAGAAGAACACTTGTCAGGGGACTGTCCTTTGTGGGCTCTTCAGTGTTCAGGTGGGGGAAGCAATACTTGGGGACTGAGGGACACATGCCAGGCCACCTGCACTGAGCGCCTCAGTCCCAGACGAACGGCAGACCAGACAGACATGGAAACGCCCACGACCCGCTGCACACGTGACTCCCCCCCCCCCCCAGAGGAATGCTGCCTCCTCCAGACCCTACCAGCCCCCGAGCACTGCCCATGCACAGGATGACCGACCCCGCTGGCTGCCCTCACACTCGGCCCTGGAGGTACAATGGGGTGGGGGGATTAGAGAGGCAGAAGGCAGGGGTCCAGGGGCAGGAGCAGAGCCTCATGGGAGTGTGGGGAGGAGCTGGAGGCAGGAGCAGCAAAGATGAAAGGACTGAGATGGAGGGATGCCGGGTCACCAATGCCTGCCTACGGGTTCCTGTCAGAGACACCTAGGGTTCTCCGGGTTCCTATCCCCATCGGGTCCCCCCAGCCCTGAACACCCAAGAGGGTCTGTTCCTTGCAACCGTAAGAGCCGCTGACACCAAGAGAAGTCCATGGTGAGGAGAGAGCTGACTAACACCAAGGGTCCTTGCCTAGATGGACGACACTCACAGCATCACACTGTGCCCACCCCGTGGGGGCCTCAGGGGAGGGGCGGCCAAGATGGTCCCAGGTGACCAAGACCAGGAAGAACCTACTGTACTGAACAAGTACACCATGAGCCATCTCCCTTTCCACCGTGGCTGCTGGGAAGCTCTGAGGATTATGCATGGCCCATCCCAGGCAGGTGTGCAGCACACTCCACGTGTCTGTGCAGAAACCACCCCGGATCCATTCCATGGACCTGCCCTTGTTTCCGTTACTCCCACTCTCCAGTTATTCCACTCTGACTCACTGACAGAGTCTCCAGAAGCTGCCTCCAATCCCTTCTGGAGCAGGACAGGGCATGGACGTTTTGCACTTGGTAACAGAACGGACCGTACTTTGCAAAAAGTTCTATGAGATTAGATCACATTTGCTGGTGAGTGAAAAGGGCAGGCGTGCAAGACACAGCTCAAGGTTCGGCGGAACGTCATTAGACACCAGAGATTTCCTCATCCAAAGCGGCTGTGCTGGGAGACATCGGTTGCCTGCCTTTGCCCAGGGTTCCAGCCATCCACCCTGTACCTCCACTGGCCTGTTAGCAATTCCTTCGCTTAGGTCTAGAATTTCCACTCGTACCTAATGCTGTGCTCAAAGAAGAAGCAGTCAACACATCAGACAACATACTATGCTCAAATCTGCTGCAAAAACCTCTTTCAGGTGTTAAAGGGCAAAGATGTCTCTTTGAAGACTAGGGTGCACCTGACCCAAGTCATGGTGTCTTCAATCACTTTATATGCGTGTGAGAGCTGGACAACGAATAAGGAAAACTGAGGAAGAGTCCGTGCTTTTGAGTGGTGGTGCTGGCGAAGAATGTGGAGAGTACCATGGACTGCTAAAAGAGCTAACAGATCTGTCCTGGAGGAAGTGCAGCCGGAATGCTCCCTGGAAGTGAGAATGGCCAGACTTCGTCTCACCTACTTTGGTCATGTTGTCAGAAGGGACCATTCCCTGGAGGATATCATGCTGGGTAAGGTGGAGGGTTGATAAAAGAGGGGAAGGCCCTCAACGAGATGGACTGACGCGGTGGCTGCGACAACAGGCTCAAGCCCAGCAAGGACCGTGAGGACGGACCAGGACTGGCAGGGTTTTGTCCTGTGCACAGCGCTGCTGTGAGTCGGGCCCGACTCGATGGTCCCTAACACCCTCGACCACCTAATGCCAGAGCAACGCCTGCCTCGATGCTTCTTGACTGTGGGTCAGGATGTAACAGTGTGAGGGTGAAAGGCCGGGGGACGAGTCGACCCTACCGCTCACCGGCCTGGAGAGGTCAGGAAAGCAGCCCGCAGAGGGTGACCTTTGGTCTCGGCCTCACTGCACACCACCACCAGGGGTCACTGTCGGCACCCCTCCCGCTTGGCCAGGACCTTCCATTGGCAGCCCACAGGCCCCCAAAGGACGTTCCCATCAGGGTTCAGTGTCACACTAACCACACCATAAAGAGGGCACCGGGAGCAGAGCTAAGCCATGCCGCACTGCGCCTTTTCGATCCAGCCACAGTCATGTGCTCAAAGCTTCTTTACCAAACAGCAACTCTGACTGAGAGCCAGTGCCCCCAACCCACTGCCAGCCCCAGCCGCATAGCCCTGTCCCCGCCTCCCACTGCCGGCCCCAGCCGCATAGCCCTGTCCCCGCCTCCCACTGCCGGCCCCAGCCGCATACCCCTGTACCCACCTGCCTCTCCTGGCCCCAGCTGCGTACCCCTATACCCGCCTCCCACTGCCGGACCCAGCTGTGTACCCCTGTACCCACCTCCCTCTCCTGGCCCCAGCCGCGTACCCCTGTACCCACCTCCCTCTCCTGGCCCCAGCTGCGTACCCCTATACCCGCCTCCCACTGCTGGCCCCAGCTGCGTACCCCTGTCCCCGCCTCCCTCTCCTGGCCCCAGCTGCGTACCCCTGTCCCCGCCTCCAGCATCTGCTCCAGGTTCTTTAATGCACAAACTAACCCGCTAACTGCCTGCTACTTGCCTGGACTAGAAGCCAAGCTGGCTTCGTGGACACACAGGACAGAGGCTCAGAGCAGGGCTGTGAGCTCAGATGGCTGGCCCATGTGGCCAGAGGCGGGGCAGATATCCACGGATGCCCAGACCCCAACACAGGTACGACCCTGATGACCCAGCTCCCGAGATGGGAGTTGGCCCCTGGAGCCCGCAAATTCCTTCCGGGGGTAGCAGAGCATGGTACGAACAGAGCCCCCATGTCAGCAATGAGGTGCCCCCCACTGTGGGCTGGGGACCTACGGCTGGTTGAAGGCAGGTGTAACCGGGTGACTAGCAGCCTGCAGGCTGGTGCTTATGGGCCCACATTAAAAAAAAATAAATAAATAAAACACCTCACTGCTGTCGAGACGGATCTGACTCACAGCGACCCCTCCTTGGGTTTCCAAGGTGGTGTCACTATGGAAGTAGATGCCCAACCTTCCTTCCGAGTGTGGGCCCACGTGGTGCTTCAGAATTTCTAGCTTCCATCATTGAAAAGTTTCCCAGGAAAACTCAGGATCCCAGCTTTTCTTGAAAAGCGGACAGGCCGGGCTACGTGAGGCCATGTTCCCACATAACAGGCCAGCTGCAGGCAGCCACTCCCCAGTTTGCCACAGTCCCCACTACTCCTCACAGGTGTCTCCTGACCCAAACCCAATGGCCCTGCATCACCCAGCAGGAAACTGGAAGTGCGGCTTTTCTTACAGAAAGAAACTAAGACGTTCATTGTGCCCTGTCCCTACCAAAGTGAGGAGAAAGAAAGATGGGGTCACTCCAAGGGGGCACCCTAATTTAAGTTCCCTGCCTCCTGAGTGGCCTTGGCTCCTCCTCAAACTCACCATGTGACCTCAGCAAAGAGCCCCACCCCCTGGATAGGCAGATGAGGGTGCTGGTCATGCCTGGCCGGCCCACCATCCAGGCTGATGATGGGAGAGAAACGGATTATGGTACCCTACAGTGTACAAAAGGGGCCCTGGTGGTGTGGTGGTTAAGACATTTGTCTCTTAACCAAAAGGTTGGTGGTTCGAACCCACCAGCTGCTCTGTGGAAGAACCATGAGGCAGTCTGTTTTTGTAAAGACTTATAGCCTTGGAAACCTGATGAGGGTCACTATGAGTCGGAATTGACTCGATGGCTGAGTTGGGTTTTTGACTGAAATGGTGCAAAAAACATTCTGCTGGCGCACTGGTTAAGGGCTCGGCCGCTAACAGAAAGGTTATCATTCAAACTCACAGCTGCTCCTTGGGAGAAAAGACCTGGTGATTTGATTGCGTGAAGCTGACAGCTTCGGAAACCCCATGGGGCAGCTCTACCCTGTCCCATAGGGCCACTAGGAATTGGAATCAACTGACAGCACGCAACCACGAAGTGGGAACAATTGCCCCCATCAGCAGTGCCGCCAGAGACCCTGCCCTGAGGTGGGCCTCAGCCCGAGGAGGAGCACGGGGCTGTCTCCACCCAGCGGCGGGCAGTGTGTGGGCTGGGGAAGGCCTTGGGCTCTGCGGGCGGAAGACATGAGTGTGAGACCTGGTGGTGGTGTTTTCACAGCCCTCTCTGAGCCCTCCTGACGGTGTGGAGCAGTACATGGGCCAGTGGACTCAGGGCCTGTTATGGAGTGAATTGTGTCCCTGAAAGACCTGTGTTGTAAATCCTAACCTAACCTCTACACCTGTGGCATGGAGCCTGGTGGCGCTGTGGTTAAAGCATTTGGCTGCTAGACAAAAGGTCAATGGATCCAAGTCATCAGCCACGCCGCAGGAGAAAGACAGGGCAGTCTGCCTCCATAAAGATTTACAGACTTGGAAACCCTGTGGGCCAGTTCGACTCTGAACTGATTTGACAGCAGTAGGTTTGGTTTTGGTTTATACCAGCAGTTATAATCTCTTACGTTAATGAGGCAGGATTAGAGGAGAGTGTGTCTTAAGTCAATATCTTATGAGATATAAAAGACATGAAACTAAGCAGTGAGAAGCAGAGATGGGGGAGGAGAGGCCAGGTCACATGAAGACTACTCAGGAACAGAAGCTCAAAGATACAAGGACCTGCCCTGAGAGCTGGCTCCCTAAATTTGGGCTTCTAGCCTCCTCCCCCTGGAAGGAAGGTTGGGCAATCTACTTCCGTAGTGATACCGCCTCGGAAACCCAAGGAGGGGTCGCTATGAGTCGGGTCTGACTTGACAGCACTTAACAACAACAACAGCAACAACAGCCTCCTCAACCAGAAGAAAATAAATTTCTGTTCATTAGAGCCACTCCCATCTGGTATTTGTTGCATCACCTGCATATGACCAAGACAGGGCCCTTCTCACGGTGTCCCGAGTGAGACCATGGAAGCAAAAGGCTCAACACCAGGATGGACTCAATACAGGTGAGCTGGGGCCAGTGCCTCCCACCTGACCTCACCCCTCCCCACCGGGGTTCCCCTCACTCACCTTCTGGGGCCCGGTCCAACGTGTACCAGAGCTTGAAACGAGCGGAATGTTCGTTCCTCAGTTCCTCCAGCTCAGGCCGTAGCAGGATGTCCTTCTCAGTCTATGGAGAGACAGGCCGGGAAGTCAGGGGCACAGGAGGCAGGGCCCGCCCTGGAGATGCTCAACAGAGATGCGCTCAACAGAGATGCACCCAGCAGGGGCCATATACCCAGTAGAGCCGCCAGGAAAAGAGTCTGGCAAAGTGCCCTGGTCCTGAAAATGCACGTCAACCACAGGGGTGGACGAAGCTCCAGCAGAGGACGTGCCCCACAGCATTATTTATAGTGGCCTGAGAAGGGGAATGCAGCCCCTTCGTGTCTCACATGGGGGCTGAGGTCTGGTATGTCCAATGGAGGTGCAGCCAGTACAGTGGGGTTTGCAGACACTCCTTGGTGTTACGGGGAAATGTGCATGGTACGGTGCAGACTGGAAAAAGCCAAGAGGAAACGAACAGGAGCACCTGCACCTGAACACCACAGAACGTAAGAAACCAGGCAGGATGCACGGCAAACCGCGAACCGTGGCTGTTCCCGTTGCTGGGCACTCAAGGCCACTCTCACCCCGGCGACCCCACGTGTGCAGAGCAGAACTGCCCACGGGGTTTTCAAGGCCGTGACTTTTCAAAAAAAAATTTATTATGATTTCAGTGCAAGTTTACAGAGCAAATTCACTTTCCATACAACAGCTCACATATACTTTGTCTCATGACACTGATTGTAATTTCTCACAATGCAACAGCTCCCCTCCCACTTCCTCCCCATAGTCACCTTTTCCCTGTGTCCATCCCTCCATGCACTCCTGCCCCCTGAGCTGTCTCCCTGTTCGCACACAGCCCTTCTTTCTCCCATGATTGTTCTCTCCAAGGAGTGTATCTACCTCAGGTACATGTTCAACTCCTATGCCTGTCTTTGTTTGGTTAGAAGCCACAGGAGTGGGTTCAATTCCACACTGAAGGGCAGCTAGGGGCCTTAGTCTCAGTGTTTCCACCAGGCTCCATCAGACCAGCACACCTGGTCC
>NW_006921670.1:7917863-7932762 GCF_000298275.1 Orycteropus afer afer
GGTAGCTGGCTGTGACCAAGTAATGACCATAACCTTGCCCCTTGTCAGCTCTACTATACACCTGGGAATTCTGATCATTCACATGAACTTATAGAAGGCCATGACTTTTGAAAAGCCCACCCTGGGGCCTGACTTCTGAAGCACCTCTGGTTGGGTTCAAACTCCCAACCTTTAAGCTAGTAGTGGGGCATTTCTCCGTCATCCCAGGTCTTAGGGTTATTCCCAGGGGGTGGCTATAAAAGTTAAATTAATGAACAGTTTGCATAAAAGGATGAGTGTTTGCCACCAGGCTCTGTTGGGACCTCGATGTAAAGTCATTTAACGTTTTGCTGCCTCCTGTGGTCCGTCCACAAAGCAGGAAACACAACACTGCTCCTCGTTACTTCTGCCTCCCCCGCCCCCACAGCCTTGCCTGAGCAGACCCCTCTCTGCCTGGCTTACAGCCCCACCCACCTTCCTCACCTGGCATCCAGCCTGGTGTCACCTCCTCCATGACGCCCCCCCCATTTTGAAGAGCCTCACAAGCTCAGCTCCTCAGCACGTCTGTTAAGAAACTAGGCGCCCAAGAGCTCTGTCCACCAGAAGGTCTCAGCCACTAACAAAGTGCCACTGAGCCCCTTGGCTGGGTAACAGGCGGGCAGACCCCACCCACACTGACCAGAGGACTGTCCAGGCAACTCCAATCACAACGGGCCCCTGTGGGCAGGAAAATGTTGGAGCTTTAAAAGCTACTGCGTCCCTATTTCCTGAGCACCGGCTGCATGGCTGGACCGCCCTGGCCACAGGAGAGACTGGAGGTGTCCACACTGTCCCCTCGACCCCAGACCTGCGAGGCCCGGATCTCAGTCTCCCTATGCGGGGAGACACCACTGCTGCCCAAGGTGGGGGATCGGCAGGATTCTCTGGTCTCTGAGGGGGCGCTGAGGGCCCTTCCGCCTGACGAGGTGAGGACAGGAAGGAGGCTCAGACCAGAGAACATCAAGACAAAAGATGCAGAAAACAAGGAAGAAGTGACAGACCACCCGAAACCCTCAGAGACAACGACTGTCCCGATTTTTGTGGGTGTCTTTCAGACATCCTTTTCTGTTAACTCGTCTTCTTTAATAAAACGGGCTCAGCCATGGGCATTGCCTTGCCACGCCCAGCCCCATTGTGGGTGGCAGCCTCTGAGTTCCAACACCCTCTGACCACGGCCCAGCTCCCACGGGCCAAGGACCAGCCTGTCCCCAGTTCCCCGTGGAAGGATGTTCCGAAGATTTAACACTTCCTCCTTTACAAACAACGCCTCTTTGGACATCGCCACTGCCCTACCAGATACTTGGGATAAATATGAGGCCCTGGAGTTTCGGCGTCAGAAAAATCCACGTTGGGAAGGCTTTTGATACACGTGGCCAAGTTAGTCCCCAGGAAAGTCACACCAACTTATGCCCCCCCATGGCACGCCCGTTCCCGTCCATCTTCCTACCCCCACAGCATGTCCGCTCACGTCCATCTTCCTGTGCCTTTGCTGACATGGTACGACCTATTTAATCTTCACCCATCAGATGGATGGAAACTAAGTCTCACTGGTGTTTCAATTCTCATCACAATTACTAAGAGCATCTTTCTGTGCTCACGGATCTATTCAAGTCATATTAATGTGTAAAAACTCTCTATATTAAGGACATTAATTTTTATCGGTAATATGCATTATGTATTTTCTTTCCACCTTATTTCTAGTGCCCCCCCAAGAAAGCTTTTAATTTTTACCTGGCTATGACATAGTTCACAAAAACAATGTTCTATATCCTACTTTGGTGAGTAGTGACTGGAATCTTAACAGCTTGTGATCAGCCATCTAAGGTTCAACTATTGGTCTCTCCCCGTCCAGAGCAAAGAAGAGGGAAGAACATCAAAGACCCAAGGAAACAATCAGTCCAAAGGACTAATGAATGGACCATGGAAACCCCAGCCTCCACAACCCCGAGACCAGAAGAACTAGAAGGTGTCTGGCTCTGACTGCTCTGACCGGAGCCACAGAAGTCCTGGACAACACGGGAGGAAAATGTAGAACGTGCAAAATCGTAAAATCGCGCAGCCTGACCAGCCTGACAGAGACTGGCGGAACCCCCGAGCTGCAGCCCTCACGGCTCACTTTGCAGCCACACACCAGACAGGCTCGTAAAGGGAACGATCAACATCCGTGAGGAACATCTCCTCAGAACAATCGTCCAAGAGACCAGAAGACAGCATGTGCCCGAAAGCAAAGCTGGGAAGGTGGGAGGGGTGCAAGGACTAAGGGAACCGGGGGAACTCAGGGAGGGGGCGGGAAGAGCGCTGTCACACGACAGGGACTGCAGCTAATGTCACAAAACAAAACGTGCACAGACGGGAAATTCTTGTGCTCTGTAAACTCGCACCCAAACCGCAATAAAGGAACCTAGTTTTAATAGGATGACTCCATTAGCCTTTTCCTCTCTGGGTTCTTCTCGTTTTGTGCCTTAATTAGTCTAACCACTGTCACTCACTCACTCACTCTTATAAAAATGCAGTCTCGTGACTCATTCTGTTACAGTTTGGTTGACGTATATCTTCCATCTAAACTGTTATTAAAGGGACCGACTCACTCAAACACACTCACTCACTGCCATTGAGTCGAGTCCAACTCACAGCAACCTCCTTTGGGTTTCCAAGGTGGTAAACCTTTATGGAAATAGATTGCTCAGTCTTCCTTCCGTGGAGTGGCTGGTGGGTTTGAACCACCAACCTTCTTGTTGGCGGTCAAATGCCTTAGGCACTGTGCCACCAGACTCAAGAGACCTACGAGCTCTTCCCAAACGTGTAGCCAGTGACCCACCGGCCCTCATCCAGCCTCTGTGCTGAGGTCTGTGTCAGGTACTAAGTCTCACGTACACTTGGGTGTGTCCAGAGCACTGCTGCTGGGCCAGAGACCAGCTGTGATGATGACAAGGCTGGGTCTGTCTGCTGCAGACCACAGACAGCTGTGGGGCACTTAACATGAGGCTAATGCAATGAGGAAGTGAATTTTACATTTTAATGAATTGTAAATGTGAACGGTCACATGTTCTAGCATGTTCCAGGGCAGCCCTCGGCTTTCCGCCGCGTCACCCAGAAGTGCACCGCGTCCAGTGGCCTTAGGGAGGCTCTGGGACCATGCCGTTTCCCCAGCAACACTTTTCACGTATTCAAAGTCTAAGGTGGCAAGTGCTTCCTCAGGTCTCCTCTTTCCAGACGTTCTGGCCACACTCGGATCCCTGGTCCTCTAGACTATTCTGGACCATTCTGGCATATGAAAGGGGAAGTCACCTCTCTGGGAATGTGAGCATTAATTCAGAAAGAACTGACGTCC
The DNA here is from genome assembly GCF_000298275.1 of Orycteropus afer afer. Classification (NCBI taxonomy): domain Eukaryota; kingdom Metazoa; phylum Chordata; class Mammalia; order Tubulidentata; family Orycteropodidae; genus Orycteropus; species Orycteropus afer. The sequence continues at coordinate 7,921,213 of NW_006921670.1, forward strand.
CTAATAGAGCGAGTCCCTCTGTCCGAGAACAGGAGTCCCTAGGGGCTGCAAACACCTAAGTGCTTGGCTGCTAAGAGGCTGGAGATTCGAGTTGGCCCAGAGGCACCTGGAAGAAAGGACTGGTGACCCACCTTTGGAAAGTGGCCCATTGACAGCCCTAAGCAGCACAGTCCTACTCAGCAGCCGGGGCTGCCGCGCCAGAGTAGACTCAGCAGTGTGGGTCTGGCGTCCAAGGCCAAGGACTAGTTCACTGTTTCGAAGCTCCCTCAGCACCTGGGTCTTATCTCCTACAGGCCATCACCACGTGCAAACCTCCTCCCTGTCCCCAACTTCAGGACGCCCATCCTCAGTGCAACCTCCTCCCATGTGGTCCTGAGGGGCCACCACTGTCACCCCACACTGTAGATAACCAACCAGGCCACCTTCTTATTGTGAAACGTAGAAACACACTGAGGTCTGAGAGTGGACCTTGGGCAGGGGCTGCAACCCAAAGGGCGGGCGGCCTTCCCCTCAAAGCCGGGCACTGAGGAAGGAGGAGGTCACAATGGTCCGACTGGACCAAAGCAGCGCTTCTGAGTACAGCCTGGGCAGCCAGGTCCCCAAAATCCTTCAGAGGGCCCCTGGGCGAGAATTACTCTGACAACACTACTGAGGCATGACTTGGATTTTCACTCTCAGTCCTTCATGATGATGCTGTGGAACATTCCAGATGCCGTGACCTGCGCTATCTCACATACACAGCCACAGAGGTGGGAATCCTGCTCCAAGCCAGATGTTACAGAGGTTCGCAAAACTTCCAAACAAAGCAGTGTTTTCCAAAGCAGTTATTTTTCAGAAAACTGTGTGATTGATTTTTATATGGAATGGGATTATTTGTGTCATTTTTAAATGAATTAACAGATAACTTTAAAATATCTCTGCTTTAATTTCTAACTGATAGCTGTAACCCACAAAGACCAAAGCTCCCTGGGGTTCCTGATAATTTGTTACAGTATAAAAAGGGGTTCTTGAGGCCAGAATAATTGAGAAGCACTGGAGAAGAGAAGTTGTGAGACGTGAGGGGCCTGAACCAGCCCGTGTTCCACCCAGAGGAAGCGAAACTGGTCCCTGTAAGCAGGGCCAATGCAAGTGGGACAGGTGGCTCCTGGGGCTGGCAGAGAAAGCTGCTGTCTGGCCTGAGCCACAGGCAGTGTGACCCAGGCAATGACGTCCCCTCTGGGCCTGAATTTCCCATAAACCACAGCCACATTGCAGGGCTGCTGTGAGGCTGGGTCAGGTCCCACAGGGCCTGGTGCACAGCACGTGCTGTGGAACGGTGGCCATCACCACTGTGCTGACCACTGTCCGTGCTGGGCTGCAGAAAGCCTGGTCACGGAAGAGGGTGGGGTCCCGTCCCCTCCCCAGCCCTCCTCTTCCCAGGGGAGGAAGCGTCCATACTGGCCAAGGACGACAGGGATCCCCGGGCTGCCTGCAGCTCCTCCCAGGAGAGCCGTGCAGGCTCTGAGTGATACCCCAAGCATCTCAGTAAGTGATACCCATCAGTTCCCTGGCCCGTTCTGGGTCCGGAGCCTGGGAACCTCTTGGTGTTGACTGGCCTCCGCCCACCTCTGGAGAACTCCTAGGAGAGCCCCTGAGCCCCCTCCCAGCCCCTTCCCATCCCTACTCCAGGCTTGAGAACGTCAGAGGGGTGACTCAAGGGGACATGCTGTGTGAGGCCACACGTGTGAACGACCCAGCTGCCAGGTATCTCATGGCCCTGGTTGAGAGCTGGGACCCCTCCCAACAGAACACCTCAAGCCCAGGAGGCCAGACATGCCTCCCCCCACCAACAGCTGACCCTCCACACCGCCCCCACCCTCAATGCCTGGGCCCCCTCCTCACCATCCCCATCAATGGCTGACCCTCCTCCTCACTGCCCCCACCCTCAATGCCTGGGCCCCCTTCCCCAGCCCCCGTCTACACAGCTTGTCAGCCCTCACTCACGTTCACACAATGTGCTGGCCGCTGTGCATGGCCACGGAGGGCGGCTCAACCAGCCCCTCGTTAGCACACGTGTGGGATGCTGGCCTGCGGTGGACAGAGCCCTGGACGAGGCTTCCAGGGCCCTTGTCCCCAATCTCTCCACTTCTTGGGAGACGCGAGTGGTCACGGCCCTCTCTGAGCCTCAGTGTCCAGACCTACAAAAGGCGGTCCTGCCACCCTGGCCAGTAGGTGGATAGGTGTGACTGCGCCCTGTGCAGGTGAGGGAGGCCCTGATGCCTCCACGAGCCTTGGCCCCACCCCACAGTCAGCTCAGAGCTTCTGGCTTTCTCCCCACCCCCGCCCCCGGAGCTGGTCAAGTCCAGCTCGGCTGGCGGTGGGCAGCTTCCTGCAGCGCGTGGGGTTGAGGAGGGGAGGGGGCCTCTACCACCCACACCCTTTCTCTCTCCCCAGCTGGGGCCTCGAGGACCTCAGGCAACCCCAGGACTCTGGGCTCAGTTTCCTCAGGTCACAAAGTAGAGCTCGGGCCAGATGGACTCCCTGCCCGAGCTGACCTAAACCCCGTCTGGGACACACAGGGGGTCCAGGCATGGCCCCATACCACTCGGGGGACTGCCTCGGCCTCCCTGAAATGGGGCGTCACTTCACAAACCCACAACCACAGTGATGAGCCGCTGAGCCTGGGAAGACTCCACCAGCTCCCTCTACAGAGGGGCAGCGAGGCCCAGAGAGAGAGAGGGACCAGGCCAAGGCCGCAGAGCAAGGCCGCCAGGCAGGTGAGCCTGTGGCCTGGGGAAGATGCCAAGGACATGGGAGTCAGAGACCAAGGTTCCCGCCTCATACCCACCAACCCAGGGGGCCGTGCAGAAGACGACCACTCTCGGCAGCTCACTGCCATGTCGGGGTGGCCCGAGCCCAGGCAGCGTTCTTCCCACTGTCCGCGTGGGTTCCAAGCCTTGCGTGTAGAAGGCATGGGCACGGGGAGCCCTCACGGGGAGGCAAGGAGCTGCTCCAGATGCCGCCCCTCCCTGAGTGGCCCACTCTGTCACACACTGGGCTCTAGGGGGACTGAGACCCCGACCTACACCCACTGCAGAGGCCACCTGGGCCCAGAACACCCCCATATCATGCTGTCCCGAGAGCGTGTGGAGCCCTGGAAGGCCCCGTGCCACCGCAGGGTCCACCCACTGACCTGGTTGGCAAAGAGCAGGTGGCACACGGTGTGGTCGTCTGGGTCCTTCATGATGGCACGGATCACCTGCAGCATTGGGGTGATGCCTGGAAAACAGGCGCCCGTGCGCTGAGTGAGCACCTGCTGAGCACACAGACCCCAGGCCGGGGAGGGGGGCCAGGCCGACCAGGCCGACCTCGGCAGCTCACTGTCATCTGTGCCCAGCTCACGCCCGACTCTGACCTGTGACATCCAGGGACATACCTGTTCCTCCCGCAATCATGCCGACAGACTTCACTGTCGTGACAACGGGACTGGATTTCTTGTCTGGACGGATGGCAAACTTTCCTGGGAAGAGAGGGGAAGGGGTGAGGCCGGGTTCTCAAACACGCCCCAGGGGCCGGAGGGGCCAGAGGACCTGCTCCACCGTTGGTCAGACGCAGGGTAGCCACCATACAACCCAATCACTTAGGGTGTGAGAGAGGTGGGAAGGCAGGGACCCCAGGGACCCACTCTTGGAGACCAGGCTGGGTCAGGGGTCTCAAACTCCAATGTCACAGTAAACATCAGGGGCCCTCGATGAGTACAATGGCAGAACAGTGACTGAAGAAGTGGGCTTCCCAACTCCACCTCTCTGCTTGTTTTCAGAGGCCGAGTCAACTAACGCTGGTCTGTGGGCCAGACGTGTCCCCCAAGGACGGCCACTCGGCAACCCCTATGCTGGCCAATTTATGTCCCTCACTGCTGGGGAGACAAAGGCTCCAGAGAGAAAACGGCTTGCCCAGGAAGTTACCATCTGACAGCAGCAGTCAGCACTCTAACCCAGGACACCCAGCCCAACCCCTCACATTCACCACTCCCGCCTGCAACCCAGGGGATTCTAACCCCAATCACCTTTGCCCTGGTAGACCAGCAGCCCATTTGGGCCCCGGAACTCAATGGTGTCCCCAATCTTCATGTTCTCCAGGTACTGGGACATCTTCCCTCCAGCAGGGAACTTGGGATGAGTGTCTTTGAAATAAACCTGCAACACACACCGTCAGTCCTCTGCCCCCCCGGGTGGACCAGGGTCACTGGGGCCAGCTCTCTTTTGGGGCTCCTCTGTGGCCAGATGAGGCCTTCTCCCTCAGCCCCATCCCCCTTCAAAACTTCCCCTCCCCATGTCCCATCCCCCCAGGAGTCTGCCCTCCATGTAAGGAGCCCTTGGAAAGAACAAAGCAGCAGCCTGGTAGACAAGGGCAATGGATCAGTGTGACCATGAGTGACTCCCGAGGCCTCCTCCTGCTGGGGCCTCTGATAAGTCCACCCAGCCCCACCCCACCCCCGCTGGGCTTTTGGCTCTTTCCGCTTTCTGCTGCCCCCAGGAAGCTCTGGGATTCAGTCCTGTGCCCTGTGGGATCACTAGGGAAGAGGGAAGGGTTGTGCCTCAGCCGTGTCCAGAGGGGACTGCTCACCTTGTGCAGGGCCGGGGAAGGGCTCATGGGGGCATTGGTGAGCCCGGAGGGCAAGCAGGAGTCTGACAAGCGGAGGAGGGAAAGGCAGCCGGTGACAGGGACAGCACGGGCCAAGGCCCAAAGGGGCTCGAGGGGTCGGGGGAAGGAGAGTGTGCGACAGCTCCAGCATAGGGGACCTGTCCGTGGGGGCAGGCGAGGTGACAGAGCACACTGTCCCGGCCCTGGGTGCCGCGCACCTGAATTTTATCCAGGGACCAAGGGTGCCAGTGAGGTCCTCATGCTGGAAGGGAGTACTCGGCTGGGAGCGTTTTGTTGTCTTTTGGATCCAGAACCCTCTCCCCATCCGGCCAGAGTGACTTCAAATAGAGTGTGGGCTCTACCCTTGCCTCCTGCCCTCTGCTTTTGGCCCAAGTCCCATACCTTCTCGGGGCCTCCAAGGCTCTGCCTGCTAACCTCCTACCCTTTGCTCCCTGCCCTCTGGCCACTTCAGTCCCCAACCCTCCCCTGACTTCAGGGCCTTTGCACGCAGGAGGTCGTGTCCTCCCTCTCCAGCGGGCCAAGAGCTCCTCAGAGGCCAGGTGTTGCCCGTGCTGCTCAGGCCCAGGGAGGCAGTTCCTGCCCCTCCCCCAGGCCCAGCTCGCCGCCCTGTGTGCACCTCCCCTAAGGCCCCAACCCCTGTAACATCTGCTCCCAGCCAGATGGGCTCCTGAGCCTTCAGCGTGTGTCCAAATGACACTGATTGGACCACGTGTCTCCAGAAGGACCCAGGCCAGGCCAGAGATAGGCCCAGCTCCCTTCCCACCCTCAGAGAGCCAGGCCAGAGCCCACTGAACCCAGCCAGTTAGGGCCTCGGCTAAGGCCCAACAGGGGTCTCTGCCTCCATCCCTCCAGCCAAGGGCCAGTGAAGGGCTCTAGGACTGTGTCCTGCAGTGAGCGAGGATAGCAGGGCTGGTCCCAGGGCTCCAACGGGCCCCGCACCAGCTGGGGCATTCCTCCGGGCAGGAGAACAGCATGGGAGAATGTGGACGGCTGCTGTAAGGCTGGCATTTCTAAGTGCCGGGAGCACACAGCTGGGACAGCTGCCACCGTGTCTGACTCTTCCCTCGGCACAGTGGTTCTGAAGAGCCGTGTTTTCTCTTCTGTAGGGTGCATGCACCCCCCACCCTGAAGGTGGGCCCGACTGTCACCTGCCGCCTCCCCAGTCACCACTACAGGAGGCCCCTCACACTGCTGCCCTGCCCACCACCCTGGGCATCACGGGGGCACTGCGCTGGACCCTGAAGGGCAAGCAGGGGGGTCTCTGATGCAAAGAAGCACGCACACCCCTGCTCTAGCGGCCGGCCTTCGCTGCCAACAACTGTCCTCGTCTGCAGACACGCAGCTGAATCCCAGCCTCCTCCCTCTGCCCAGACCTCCTCCCCTGCAGGCCAGCTGGTGTTTGTCGGTCAACTACTGTTCGCTGAGGACAAACACACACAGGAGGGCTGGGCTTGGAGGGCTGTGGGGCCCCTGGGAGGCCGCCACTGTGGCTGTGCCTGCCCCCAACCCCTGCCATGCCCCTGCAGTCGTGGCCATCTCCCCCACCACGCCCCTGCACAGTCGTGGCCCTCCCCCACCACACCCCTGCACAGTCACGGCCCTCCCACACCACGCCCCTGCACAGTCGTGGCCCTCCCCTACCATGTTCCTGCAGTCATGGCCCTCCCCACACCACGCCCCTGCACAGTTGCAGCCTTCACCTTGATGACCAGGTCCACAAAGCCCTTGTCATCATCGCTGGAGACGGGCGTGTAGGGCCGGACAACCAGGTTGCCGTCGATTCGTGCCGAGAGGTAGATGTGCTGGCCTGCAGCAGGACGGGCAGGGTGACTCTGGGCATCCCCAGGCCTGGTCAACCCATCTCGCTTGGCTCCCCCTGCCCAGCGCCTTGCCCAAAGCCTGGCCCAGCCTTGGCCCCCAATGCCCTGGACCCAGATGACACTTGCAGCCCAGTGTCCTGCCTCCAACCCTCTGCTGTGCTGGTACTCCTGCCTGGGATGCAGGCCCTCCCCACTCTCATGTGACAAGCCCACTAGAGCAGGCCCAGGCAGCACCTCCTTCTTGAAGCCTTCCCGGCTCTCCCATCCTGATGACCTAGCACCCGGCTGCCCACACAGCTGTCTGGCTGCACTAGGCAGGACTCACCGATGGGCAGGCCCAGGATGTGCTGGGGCGATGGCAGCGCAAAGCGGAACCTCCGGGTGTCATGACTGACGTTCTGTAAAAGGTCACGAGCCGTCACACACAGGGGCCACTGGACCTCAGCCCTGCCCCTCTGCAGTCCCCACCCATCCCGTGTCCTCGTGAAGAGTGACACCGACACCGGCCCACAGTGTGAGCACACAGAGAGGACAGTGGCCCGCCCAGGCCACACACAAGGTGGTCAGGTAGGGAGTGAGTCCAGGAGTGGGGCTGCTGAACAGCCCAGAACATTCCAGGAGGGGAGGGAAGGAGGGATCCATCCAAGAGCACGGCAGGGCTGGGGGCAAGGAGACCACCTCGGCCATCAGTGTGGGAGTGGTCCGGGTAGCAGGAAGAACTCAGGAATATACTGGCAAGCTGGGGGCCGAGCTGAGACAAGGTCCCACGTCCCCAAGCAAGGCCTCAGAAAGGGGTCTGCACTTAAACACCCTGGAGAAGCAGGCGGCCATGAGCCAGGTGGGCTGGGCAGGGCAGGGGGCACGCTGACCTCCGATGCCCGGGAAGCCCTTGGGGCTGACTCCAAGCCAGGCCTCACCCAGCCCAGGGTGGGCACCAGGCAGTCAGTAGGGGAGGGTGGCTCATCACTCCAGGGTGGGCCGGGGGCTAGGCAGAGGCACAGCAGAGACAAAAGCCCCAGGGCCCCTGGCAAATGGTCTCAGATGAGGCAGGGCAGGCAAGGGAGTCCATCCAGTTCACACGGTGAGCTCCGGTCAAAGCAGAACCAAATCCAGATGCTGGCGCCTGGCCCTGGGCTCCAGGAGGCCCTGAGGGGTCTTCTAACCACCCCCTCCAGGGTACAGCCAGGAGGGTGGGAGTGTGTGGGAGGCAGGCAACTGGCCCGCACTTGGTCACACCCACACACGTGGGAAGGCGACGAGGCAAGGCCCACAGCGACAGAGAGATCACTTGGAGGGAAAGGAAGAGACCCCTCTAAGGGGGCAGAGCGCCCCAGCAGCCAGCCTCACGCCGGCCTGGGAAAGAACATTCTGACCCTGGAAGTGTTCGTGGGCAGAGTGGCTGCCTCGGGGAGGGAGAAGCTCTCATCCTGAAGTGGACAGGTGGAGGACATGGCTCAGTGTCAGGAAGGACAGCTCCTGGGCCACCCCTCAGGACACAGGCACAAGGTCTCGGTGTGGCCAGGGGCCACCAGGCGCAAAAGCTGCATCCTCCAGGAAGCCTTTGCTTTCCTCAGGCCTCCTGGGAGCAGAGCCAGGATTATGGATCGGTCCTGAGGTTCAAGGTCAGAAAACCCTACACCAGGCAGTTTTGGGAGAAGAACAGGAATGAGGGAATTACTAATAATCACTGAGGCAGACAACCTCCTGCAGGCAGCCTGGCAGTTGCCGTTAGGTGCCGTCGATTCTGACTCATAGAAACACTGTGTCCAATACAGGAAAAGCCTGCCCGGCCTGTGCCAACTTCACAATCGTTGCCATGCTTGAGCCCTTCGTGGCAGCCACTGCACCCACCTGTCTCGTTGAGGGTACCTCTCTTTCCCACTGACCCTCTACTTTACCAAGCACGTCCTTCTCCAGGGACGGGAGCCTGGCAGGGCACCGCAAACGCCTCAGAAGCAGGCCTGGCTGCCCCTGCAAGGCCACCACTGCGCTGTGACCAAGTGGGGAAGGAAGATCCCACTGCAGCGACACTTCCTAGGAGCGCACAAACTCTGGGATGACCCTTATGCACAAAGGGGCCGAGGGGTTGCTGTGGGAGAGTCCTGGCCAGGTCCTAGACCGCCATCAGAAATAATCAAGCAGTTTTGGGGTTAGACAAGAAACGGTATCCACACTGTACAGCCAGGAAAAAAAAATTACGTTTAAAAAAAAAAAACTATACGTATGTCTGTGCACACCTGTAGGTCCTGGGGTGACGCTAACAGCTTGCCCTTGACCACTATCCTGAACGGTGGTGGTTCAAACCCACCCAGTGGTGCCATGTAAAGAAAGGCTGGTGACCTACTTCCATAGACTGTAGCCTAGAAAACCCCACAGGGCAGTTCCACTTTGTTCTCCGGGGTCACCGTGAGTTGGGATCAACTTCATGGCTATGGGTTTGGTTTTTTTGGGGTATGGAAGAGCCACATATCACAGATGTATGAACGTAATGCTGAGAAAAGGTTCAGCGAGTACACGCTGACCCTGTACACGCTGACCCTGACTCAGGACCGCAGGATACGGCCTTGCAGGGGGAGAGGGGCGGAGGGGACTCTCACACTTTGTAGAGAGAATTTTTACAGCACACACGTTTAGATCATATATTACTTCTACAATAATAATATTTTAAAAACACATGGAAAAGGTTATGAAAAACAGGTTTCAAACCTTGGATTTCCACTTGGTAATGAGCAGTGTGTGCACATGCATGTATAAACATGATTTCCATCTGGTAAAGAGCAGTGCATGTGCACACGTGCATGCATATAGACATGATTTCCATGTGGTAAGGAGCAGTGAGTGCACACATGCATTTTATACATGACTTCTGCATGCTAAGGAGCAGTGTGTGTGTACAAACATGTATGAACATGATTTTCGTGTGGCAAGGAGCAGCACGACTGCACACACATGTATAAATATGATTTTCATGTGGTGAACAACATGTGCACGTGATTTCTATGTGGTAAGGAGTCTAACTTGTGCACACCATGTATAAACATCATTTCATGTGGTAAGGAGCAGCGTGTGCACACACGTCAATAAACACTGAAAGATGCTCTCGTCTGGGTGGTGGTGGTTTTTGTCTCCTTAGCTCATCTCAGTTTTGATTTCCCATGGAACACCAGTGTAATTATAGGTCTCCCTGAGCTCTGTGTCCTGGGGCCCTGAAACTCATGGGGGCACAGGCAAAGCATCCTGATACAGGCCTGGGTGAGCCCAGGGTCCAGGGCCTTGGCGGGTAACTGTCTGCTATACAATGGGCCCTGCTACACTCCTCATGAGGTGGCTTCAGGGTGGCCTTGAGGACAGACACCGAGGGCAGCAGCCCTTACTGGATGGCAGGACAAAGGGATGAGGGAGTGGCTTTAAATCAGATCAGAAGTTGAGAAGGGCAGGCGCGGGTGAGCCTCCCAGCTGGGCAGATGGAGCCACACAGCAGAGACCACCAGAGTGACTATGCAGAAGCAGAAACATCCCAGGGCCACCAGGTGCTATGGGTTGATGATGCTGGGTACAGGGGGTTCAGGGGGCAGAAGGAGGCAAGCCCTTACCCCAAGGAACTGAGCACTTCACGGGACGCACCAGGAGGCCTGGGCCTGAGTCCCGGTTGAACCCTTGACTCACAGTGTGACGTGAATCTCCCCCACTCCTTTCCAACCTGCTGTTAATGGGGGTTTGCATCTCAAAGTCAGGAAGGGTCCCTTCCACTCTGACCTTCCGTGAAAGAGTGAGGGTGGCTCAGAGAACAGGCCCTGCAGCCAGCGAAACCTGGGCTCAAACCCCACCTCTGCCACTCACCAGTGGCCTTGGCGAGGGACATCGCCTTGCTTTCCCCATCTGTAAAATGGGTTAGAGAGTAGGAGCTGCCTCGGGGGACTCTGCTTGAGGAATGCTGAGGGCTGTGATGTCGACAAGGGGAAGAGGTGCCTTGCCCGCTCCCTGAAGCCCCCCAGGGCCCCCACATTCACCTCCTTGTCGACAAGCCGCAGCGGGTACTTGATGTCCGGGCTCTCAAGGGTGATGGCCGGGGTGGAGCGCTGGAACAACTTCATAAGCAGGCTGTAGAGGAACCAGACTGGGGACAGCACTGTGCGGCCCAGCTGCAATGATGACAGCAACAGCTGGTGAGGCCAGCTCCTGCCAGCGCCCGCCTCCAAACACGCCCCCGCCGGCCTGCCATCCTCACCCAGGGAACACCCCCATCCGTCTGGGTGCCCATCCAGCCTCATGAACCCATCACTGCGTGTTTCTGCAGACACAGCCCACCACAGCACTGCCTTCGGGGCTCAGCCTTTCAGGGCTGACAGCTTGGAAATGCTTCACTTCCCCTGAGGAACAGGGACGGAGGAAGCTGCATAACTGAGCATGGGTCCCTTTTCACGTTGGCTGCCAGGAAGCTCAGAGCAAAGTTTACAAGTAATTGTATGTAATCCTGAGGTCTGGGCATCTGTGCTTCCTCCCCACCTTCCCTCCACCCTTTAATTAACTTCCTTCATCCCACTAAGTGGGATCAGTCCTAGATACATTCAGGTAAACAGACAAATAATAACCACAACTCAGAATCCACCCATCTGAGGGGCCTTCCTTGACCAACAACTGGCTCTATAGTGTCCTTGATTCCAGTCTCTGAAATCACTGGGGTTGGTGTTCTCTCCCATGAGCCCACTACTATGGGAACAAGCCAGTGAGCTATGGGTAAACTGAGTCACTCTCCACAAAGGGTATGTGCATGGGATTAGATCTCTGAGTACTGGGGTCCTGGTCTTTGGGAGTGAAGGACAGCTGAGGCACTGAGCTGGGCTTTGGGAAGCTCTGCTCCTGGCTAACTGTGTAACGCTGGGCAAGGTCCTTCCCCTCTCTGATCGGACTGAACCAGGTGATCCACAAGGTCCCCCGAACCTCTGCGACCCCAGTTGTTTCAGAGTAATGCCTAAGGCATCTGACTGCTCACCAGAAGGCTGACGGTTCAAACCCACCAGCCACTCCTCAGAAGGAAGATGGGGCAATCTACTTCCGTAGTGATACTGCCTTGGAAACCCAAGGA
>NW_006921670.1:7933253-7939711 GCF_000298275.1 Orycteropus afer afer
GGAAGCAAACCACATCCCTAAGGGAGCTACTCAGCTGGTTGTGGTAGATCCCACCATGGAGCTGATTGCCAATCTCATCATGGGGAATAACTACCACCAGTTGCCCAGCCACTCAACCAGGCCCAGCCAAGCTGACACACAGCCCTAACCACCACAGCAGTGTTCTGATCATTGCAGTCAGTGGTCTACTGCAGGCCGGCACTGTGCTGAGCGCCACACAGGTGCTAAACGTCAGGACAACCCCAGGAGGTGGGCACTGTCCTTGCTGTAACTTTACAGATGAGGAAACCAAGCTCCGTGAGGGAAAGCGACACACCAGGGTCACACGGCTGGCAGGTGGGGAGCTATAACTCGAACCTGAGTCCACCTGCCTCCCAAACCATACCCTTAACCATCGGGCCCATGCCGACACACCCAAGTGGCCCTGAGGGGCTGCTCCTTGGCGGTCCCTTCCCCTCAGCCTCACAAAGGAAAGACCCTAAGGGGTAAAAGAGAAAGCCCTGGCCAGACGGCCCACTGTTGGGGTCGACCCAGACGCATGTTCCTCCAGCCGCCCAGGCCTCTGTCCTGGGGCAAATGACGGAGCACCTCTGGGCTCAGCTCCTCCATCTGCGACGAGTCCACACTCCCTGGGGTTCTGGGGATCAGAAACGAGCCGTGGAGGGTGCTTACCCAGGACCAAAGGCCCACTCCCCTGCCAGGCCTGGAGGGGCCCCCGACCACCCCATCCAGGGCATCTCTTGTGCAGCAGTAGCCACCCCGTGGGTGGTCTTGCCAATCACAACTATGAGGGAGAAACAGGAAAAGCTAAGAATGTGCAACAGCTCAGCCCTTTCTGTACTGCTCGTACACACACAGCGCAGCACCTGGAGGCAGGACGCAACCAGTGAGCTTCACAGTGACCAGGCAGTGTCCAAGGAGGACACAGGCCAAGCCACAGTCCTCCTGCCCCTCCCCACGCCACTCACCGAGGACACACACCACCCCGTGGTCCCCCCGCCCTTCCCCATGCCATTCAGCAAGGACACACGCCGCCCGGTGGTCCTCCCGCCCCTCCCCACGACACTCACCGAGGACACACGCCGCCCTGTGGTCCTCCCACCCTCCAATGCCATACAGTGAGGACACACATCACCCCATGGGCCTCCCATTCCTCTCAATGCAATGCCCTAGGACACAGGCTACCCTGTGGTTCTCCTGCCCACCTCCCAGAGCCACACACTGAGGATGCATGTCACCCTGTGGTCCCCCTATTCCTCTCAATGCAATGCTTCAGGACACACACTACCTTGCAGTCCTCATGTCCCTCCCAGGGCCACACACTGAGGACACACGCCACTCTGGATCCCCTGCCAATGTGACTGTAACCATGGGAAACAGGGCTATGCTTCAAAATGCTAAGGACACAAAAAAACAAAGAAGGGCTGAGGGACTAGTCCAGATGACAGAGGCCAAAGACACCGATCGGAACACAGGACCAGCAGGAACGCTACGGCATCACATGACACATGGATGAGATCCTGGGCTGGGGGGCAGCAGGCACAAAGGGCGTGATCGGGGCAACTGGCGAAACGGGAATGAGTCTATGGGTCACAGCAGTGTTGTCTCCTGACCTGATGGCTCTCCCGTGAGCACATAAGAGAGTGTCCTTGTTCTCGGGACACAAGGACTCAAGAGTTTAGGGGCAGAGGGCAACGTGTGCAATTTACCCTCAAATGGTTCAGAAAAGTACACACACATGCAATAAAACACACACACAAAGTGTGTTACATATATATACAATACCTACATACATACACACATATAGATGTATAAAAGCATGTACATACACTGCAATAAAACACACAGTGTTACATATATATACAATACCTACATACATACACACATATAGATGTATAAAAGCATGTACATACACTGCAATAAAACACACAGTGTTACATATATATACAATACATACGTACATATACACATATAGACATACACACACATGTATGGACACACACACAATAAAACACACGCACATGTTATGTATATATACAATACATACACATATATACCCATATAGACATACAGACACATGTACATACACACACACAATAAAACACGCACACAGTGTGTTACATATATATAAAATACAAACATAGATATACACATATAGATGTATAGACACAGGTACATACACATGTTCACACACAATAAAACACACATGGTGTGTCACGTATATATACAATACATATGTACATATACACATACAGATGTACAGACACATGTACACACACACGGCATGTTATATATATATACAATATATACATACATATACACATAGACATACAGACACGTACGTACACACAAGCAAAAAACACACACAAGGCATGTTATGTATACATACAATATGTACGTACATATACACATATAGATGTATAGATGCACATACATACACACATGCAATAAAACACACATGGCGTGTTGTGTACATATACAGTACATAATACATATACACATATAGACGTATACACACATGCACGTACACACACAATAAAACACACATGGTGTGTTACGTATATATATAATACATATGTATATACACACATAGATGTATACATACATGTATGTACACACACAATACAACACATACAAGGTGTGTTACGCATATATACAATACATACGTACATATACACATATAGACATATACACACATGTACGTACACATGCGCAAAACACGGTGTGTTACATATATATACAATACATATGCATATATACACATATAGATGTATAGACACATGCACATACACACACAATAAAACACACAAGAAGGCATGTTACATATACATACAATACATATGTACATATACACATATAGATGTACAGACGCATGTATGGATACACACAATAAAACACACACACAAGGTGTGTTACATATATATACGCCTGGGTAAGGGGGCACCTGGGTGAAGGGGCGTCTGGGTGAGGGGGTGCCTGGGTGCAGGGGTGCAGGAGCTCTTTCTACATTCCTACCTTTCTGCAAGTTTGAGGTTATTTCTAAATAAAAAGTGGGGCTGAGGGGAAGCCCACAGTGGCGTGCAGAGCGCAGCTGCACGGCAGGACGTCGCGTACCCGCTGGTCTAGAGGACGCCTGCATCCAGCTAGCTCGCTCGCTCGCCTTCCCGAAGCCTCCCTGAGTCTGGTGCTCTCGACGAAAGACCTCACGTTCATTTCCATCTTATCCTGACCCCACAGATTCCCCTCTTCTACTTGGCTGCCAGGAAGCTCAGAGCCTTGCTTGCCCAGAGGCCTCTCTGCCTCTTTTGTGGGCACCCTGTGTATGGTATTCTGAGGAGCACTGACTGATGCGGCCCTTGCTCTCCTCAGGACAGGGTAAGACGCCCCTAAGCCCCAGGCCTGCGGGTCCCCCATCCTGGACGCCGTGCCAGGTGTCCCTACCCAGCCTCAACCCAGAGAGGGTGCTCTGGCTGAGGCCCCAGCCCCCTGGCTGTACCTCTGCTTCCCCCAACCTGGCAACGCCTCCAGCGGGGAGTCAGGCTCCGAGGCCTCCCTGCCTGCTGCCTCTGTGAGGCCTGGGACCAGCCAGGTACATGCTCACCCGGTAACACCCAGAAGTCCTCCAAAGCCCTGGGCAGGTGGGATGTGAGAAAAACACCTGAGGGGTCTGACGAGCCAGCCCCGGGGTCTCTGGGCCTCAGAGTCCTGTGTGTAGAAGGAGGGTGAGGCCCCCTGCTCGCCCACCTCCCCAGGGAGCTGGGAGACAAGAGGAGACAGGGGCCCAGATCACAGAGGGTCTGTGCCCAGGAAGTGTGGGCCGCTCATAAAAGGCCTTGTCCTGCCCGACAAGCTGCCTGGGAGACGGAATATTTACACAAAGGGCAGAGGCAGCTACAATCTCACAGCAGACCGGCCCCTGGCCCCCAACCGGCCCCAGCTTTTGGCCTGCCCGGCAGTTACAGGGCTTTTGCAAGAACAAACTATCTCTTCCCTGGGCAGGGCCTCCACTAGGTAAAGCCAAGGCCTCACCCCACACGGCCCTTGGTATGTGACAACGGTCTAAAGAGAAGGCCCCGGGGTTCCCAGCCCAGTCCCCAGTCACAACTTGGGGCCACACAGCCAGGGTCTCTGCCACTGTCCACTGGCCCTGCACCCACCACTTCCCGGGTACCCACTCTAGGCCCTGTCTAAGGCCCTGGCGGGCAGCTGTGGACTACATGGTCACGGAGACCTGGGTTTGGGACTCAGGACAGTCCCTCTACCCTCCGGGCCCTGTCCTGCTCAAGTGCATCACAAGGAACTCTGTGCAGGCCTGGGGGTGGGCGGGGAGGACGGGAGAGGCCGGGGAAGGACACATCACCAGGTCCCCCGAGCAAGTGTGCTACCTACCAGCCCTGCCCCAGGGCTGGGACGTGAATGATGTCCCATCAACTCCAGGCCGAGTTACAAACAAGGAAACTGAGCCCCAGGAGGCTAAGGAACTCGCCTGAGACACAACAAAGCCGACCCACCCTCATGACACACACACACTACTCTTAGACCTGTTCCTCAGACCAGAAGCCCAGGCTGCGAGAGGCAAAGTGACCTGCCCAAGGGGCAGCACCAGGATTCAAGCCCAGGCCCGTCCAACCCACCCAGGACAAGTGCCTCTCTGTGCCCCAGTCGTGCAGGCCCCAAATCCCACTGCTCCCCATAGTCTGATATTCCACCTCATGCAATGAGGTCTAGTACCTGCTTCCAGTCCCAGCTGCCCAAACCAACAGGCAGCTCACCCCTCCTCAAACACCCACCATGGCTCCCCAGTGGCCAGACTCAAAGCCATTTGCTCTCAGCTCTCTGCTCCCTCAACACCATGCCCTTATCACCCGCGGCCTCTCCATTCTACTACGGACGGTGCCCTGGTGGCAATGTGCCTGAATACTCAGTTGCCAATCAAAAGGTGGGTGGTTCAAACCCACCAGCCACTCCTTGGAAGAAAGATGAGGCAGTCTGCTTCCGTAAGGGAGCTCTGGTAGCATAGTGCCTAAGGTACTTGACTGCTAACCAGAATGAAGGCTGGAGGTTCAAACCCACTAGCCATTCCTCAGAAGGAAGGTTGGGCACCCCACTTCTGTAGTGATACTGCCTCAGAAACCCAAGGAGGGGTCGCTATGAGTCAGGTCCGACTCGACGGCACATAATAATAACAACGACAACAGTTTCCGTAAGGATTTATGACCTTGGAAACCCTGTGGGGCAGTTCCACTCTGTCCTCCAGGGGCACTGTGAGTTGGAATTGACTCCGTGGTACCGGGTTTCATTTCAGTTTCTATCCTAAATACACTTCTTCTGCTCTAATCTAAGCAACAAACTCCTATTCATCCTTCAGAGCCCAGCTCACATGTTACTTCCTCTGTGAAGCATTCCCTAACTGTCCCCTGCAGTTGATCAGGCTTTCTCTAGACCTCCACAGGTTCTAGTCCCCGCTATGAGCTTGGGGGGCAGGCGCAGTTCACTCTGATGATTGCTCTGCTCCCAGACCCTTCTACATCCATCAGAGAAGCCACATCCATGGGGGAATATCGTTTAGGGAAAAGTTGAATGTAGTCACATTCGCAGGAAGTTACCATTGTTCGGAGCCCTGGAAAGGAATTTACAATGGCATTCTGAGCCAATCATTTGCAGCCACTGGCGTTTCGTTTTCCCCCAACAGAGCCATTGAAGCTCATAGCCATGTTTGACAATGTAACATGCCTGGCCACTGGCAGTGTGCTTTCTCACCGACCCTCCACAGCCACGAGAGCAGACCAGCCACACTCCTATTTGACAGACAAGGTAAAAGGCTCCAGGCGGCCCAAGGTGGCGTCTGGGCCCCCCACGTCTCACATGGTGCTGTGGATCGCTTTTATAGGGCCTTTCTCGCCATGGTCTTGTAAATCCTACCACATAACTGTGGGACTATACAAATGGGGTGCTTGTGACCTAGCAAGGACATTGGATAACTTTCTAATAACACATCTAAGGTGCATGGCACCTTCATAGGGGGTGGGACCATGAAAATGGGAACCCTAATGAAGGGACTGGTCAGCTCTGCCATCCCACTAAGCTTACAATGAGCCTTCCCAGAAGCAGACAGGGTGGGGGAGGTGGGCTCACGACCACCAAGAACAGCTGGGAGCAGAGCACGTCATTTGGACCTGGGGCCCTCGTGCTAAGAACCTCCTAGACCCAGGACCCAGAGAGGGAGCTTTAACACCAGAGACAACACAAGGCTGTGAGAAGCAGCAGCAGAGACATGGTGGCAGCAGAACCGGGGGAGCAGTGAGACACAGAGCGCCTCCCGGCCCACGGAGCAAGGCACCTCCTGGCCCATGGGGCGCCTCCCAGCCCACGGAGCAGTGAGACACAGAGCGCCTCTCGGCCCACGGAGCAAGGCGCCTCCTGGCCCACGGAGCACCTCCTGGCCCACGGAGCAAGGC
>NW_006921670.1:7940027-7944360 GCF_000298275.1 Orycteropus afer afer
GGAGCAGTGAGACACAGAGCGCCTCCCGGCCCACGGAGCAGTGAGACACAGAGCGCCTCCCGGCCCACGGAGCAGTGAGACACAGAGCGCCTCCCAGCCCACGGAGCAAGGCGCCTCCTGGCCCACGGAGCAAGGCGCCTCCCGGCCCACGGAGCAAGGCGCCGCCTGGCCCATGGAGCAAGGCACCCCCTGGCCCATGCAGCACCTCCCGGCCCACAGAGCAAGGTGGTGACAGTGGCTGTGCTGACCCACGACCCGCGGAGTGAGAGAGCCGGGCATCTTCAGGGCAGAGCTGTGTACTTCCAGGCCGAGCTAAGGGGCTCTGTGACACTTGCACGAGCAGGGCAGCGGGCAGGCAGGCCAAGGGGCCAAGAGGCCGAGGGCCAGAAAGAGGCCTGGCTGTGGTCATTGTGGAAAAGCTGTCCTGACCCAAAAACTGTACTCTGACTGTTCCTGCTCCTGATTGTAACATGCTACCTCCCTGGTGAACCCTGTACCTGTGAGTGTGGTCAATGAGTGCTGTGTGGCCACTGCATGAACTACTGAATGCAGCAGAGAGCCAGAATGTGCTGTGTGTGTGTTGGGGGTGGTGGGGAGTTGATGTCAGAATCGTTACAAAGGTTGGAGGGTGAAGGAATCAGCCTTGGGCCGAGGATCTTGAATCTCCCTCCCTGTGAAGTGAGACGAAGAGGTCAGATGAGAACGCTGCCACCACAGCCTGTGGTGTGTGCGGGATATAAAAAAGACATTCCTATGTCCACAGCCCTGAGTCCCCGGACGCCAGCTCAAAGCTGGCCTCAGCCCTCATGTGGACCTTCCAACAGGCGCCATGGTGCACCCTGGATGCCAGCCCTGGGCTCACCAGGTGGGGACCTGCTCCCCACGAGGGTTCACAGTCAACACGTAATAGCAGGCCCCGGAACGGACACCCCATGAGAGCTGGGACTGTTCCCAGCACTCGGAGCAGGAGGCACTCAGTATTTGTGGAAGGAATTAGTGAAGGAACAACAAGTATCACCCTCCCGTCCAGCCCCCTGCTCCATCTCTGACTCTTTATTTTGTCTGGAAGTTTCGGGAATGAGGACAACAGCCAGTCCCCTCCCCGGTAAGGGCGGAGCACAGCCCGTCCTGTTTGTCTTAAAGCCCACCAAAGAGCCCAGGCCTCAGAGGTGGGGCTGGGACCCTAGCTGCCTGGCCCCATTCCTCACCTGTGAAGCATGGTGAGGAGCCGCACAAGGGGGCAGTTGGCAAGAGTGCCAGCTGCCTTCCTGCCAGCCCCCCGCTCCCACAAAAGGGGGCTACACAGAGCAAGTACAGCCGAAGTAACCACCCTGGCCAGCCCCCTCCAAGGCCCCGGTTTCCTGTGCCCCGTTCCATCTCAATAAGCCCCAGCCCTGGGCAGCAGAACGTTACCACCCCAACTCCAGGTAAAGAAACCAAGGTTTGGGAGACAGACCTGGCCGAGGGCCGGGATTTAAACTGGGGTGTCTGAGTCCATGCTCTCGGCCATGGCACCACTGGCCTCTCTGTCCCTGGGACACCCCCGGCCACCAGAAGGGCAGAGGTGGGCTTTTTATAAGTAAAAAGAACCAAGTCCAGCACGTCATGAACTCACTCGGTCCACAAACCTTAGTGGGCACACGCTTGCCAAGGCCCATGCCTGGGGTGGGGGAGCTCCACCCAGTGGGGAAGACAGCCATGGACCAGGGAAGGGTGTGGGCCGTGGCCGGGAGCAGGGGAAGCGCGAGGCTTAGTCTCTGGAAAGTTGGAAGCTTTACCAGGCTCATAAGGGTGAGTGCCCTGTGCGTCCGCTGACAAGGGGGAGGACCAGACTCTTCCTCCTGCCTCCCACCCAGGCCACGGCACCCCGCCCCCCCACCAGCACCAGGCAAAGTAAGCAGGCGGCAGTAAGCAGGCAGCAGATGGCTGAGGTCAAGGCCCCGGTCCCGAGCTGTGCTCTGCTCCTGGGCGCTTGCGCGTGCACACACACACACACGCACACACTTGCACGTGTCACCCCAGCTGCCTGCCTCCCAGGCCCTGACCTGCTGGCCCCAGGCTGGTGAGGGAACCCACCCGCTGCCTGCTCTTGCCTTTGACTGGACAGGCAGGCACAGGGCACCAGGATGTCTCCAGGGGGCCTCCAACTCACCCATGGCAGCTGGGGGGGGGGGCGGTCAGGCAGCCCTGGCCTCCCCGCCTTGCTGCTCACCCCCGCGTTTCTCTATTGGGGCCCTGGTGTCTACCCTGCCCAGGCCAGGTCTGAGGGGGTAGGGAGAGGGACCTGCTCGGCCCCCCCAACTTAGCAGGCCCAGCCCACCTCAGGTGCCAGGGCGAGGCCCTGGGGTTTGGACAAGCCAGTCGGTCGACCTGCTTACCTTCCTGCTGGTTATCGCCAGTCACCCCACCGCTGGGATCTGAGTGTCCGGCTCCCTCCGGTCCCCTTCTCAGGAAGTAGCAGGAAGTGGGAGGGAGTGGAGGAAGCTCAGTGGGCGGGGGTCCCCGCACGGGACAGTGCGGGGAGGGAGACCCAGGAGGAAAAGCAGGTGGATGGCCCGGCTGGCCTGGGGCTGGCCTGCTGGCTGGGGAGACGTGACCCTGCTTCTTGGGGGGCTGGGCTGGCCACCAGGTACATGTGCTGCCCGGTGGTAGTGTCCACCATCCAGACAGCAGACTAAGCCCCCAGCATCCCCATGGGTGGCTGGCAGGCTGACTTAAGTGCCAACCCTCCTGCAAAGCGACCACCAGAGTCTGTGAGGAGGCTCCCTCCCCTCCTGCAGGTCCCAGATAAGCCACCAACCCACCAGACAGATAATGCAGGCCCTGCCTGGAGCCCCGGGCAGGAGACCTGGCTGGGGCTTGCTGTGAATTAAGCAGAAAGAAGACCTCTTGGGCCAAGGGGGTTCATGACAGGGTCTAAAAGGAGTCTAGGAGTAGTGCATGCCCACCCCTTGGACCCAAGTAAGCATGGGTCTCCTAGCCCCCAAACAGGGTGCCGGGGCACCAGGTGCTGTTGTCTAACAAAAATGTATGGAACACCAGCTGTGTGCCAGGGGCAGGCGACCCACGGACAAATCCAGCCAACAGCCGCCAGAGGGTGAGTGGCATCCAGGGCCTCAGAGCCCAGGGGCATTTCAACATGAAGGTGGATTTCTGGGGTGCGCTATCAGCTGTCACCGAGGTTGGGGATGCCCACAGGCTTGCCCTGGGCAAGGCTACCCCTTGGCCTGAATGTCCCCGAGTTCCTGGCCTGGGCCGCACTTTCAGTAGCAAATGCCCCTGCCACGAGTCCTTTTCCTCCTTCCCCAGAGAGGAGCCTCAGAGTGGAGGGAGGAGCCAGGAGTCCCTCCAAGTCCAAGTCCTGGGGGCCTGGCACGGAGATGGGGTGGAGGCTCTGGGCCTAACCCTCCCAGGTGCCAGCCCCTCCCACACCCAGTGAGCCAGAGCACCTCAGGGCCTGTGCACTGTGGGCGGCTTAGACTATAGTCCATATGTGTGTGAGGATGCCTGTCCCAGGCAGGGCGTCTTCTGGTTCCCCTCTCTGCTGAGCATCTGCATTTCCACCCCACACACCCTGAATACAAGATTCCCGGATGATCCCATATGTGCATAAGAATAAACCTCATAGCCCCGGTTTGTCCTCTCTAGTAGCCCCTTCCACACAAGCCCACAGCCCACCATTACTGCTTTTAAAAAACTAGAGAGGTGGCAGGCCTGGGGGTGCAGGGAGAGAGGCCCCAGGCAGACCCAGAAGGGACAACGGTGAGGGTGCACTTTGGAGACCCCCAGAGCCAGGCTCCCTGATGTAGTGCTACGGGACTCTGGCTTAGTTTGAGTCTAATCTCATCTGTAGAAGCTAGGTAACAGCACTGGTCTCACAGGCTGGTTAAGTTAGCAGTTTAGCTGCTAACTCAGAGAACCTCCCAGGAATAATCACTGTTACTATTGTTGTCACTCAGAGGCATGAAGAAACCTGACCCAGCAAACATCACACGCGCTCATATTCCTGCACATTCAACTCTCATATGCACTCACACTCACACACACTCACAGCCACAATCACACACAGACACACATATTCACCCATTCAAGCATGCATTTGCACAGTCACTCTCCCATGCACATTAACACACATATTTACACAGTTCTCATATGCAGGAAGGCATTCTGGTGGCACAGTGGTTAAGGCATTCAGCTGCTAATCAAAAGGTCAGCAGTTTGAACCCACCAGCGGCTCCACAGGTCAAAGACGAAACAGTCGGCTTCTCTAAAGATTGACAGCCTTGGAAACCCTCTGTGCAGTTCCACCCTGTCCTCTAGGGGTGCTCTGAGT
>NW_006921670.1:7944980-7946823 GCF_000298275.1 Orycteropus afer afer
TACACCCTCACACTTATTCACACATGAATTCACAAATACTCTCCCATCATACACTCACACACTCAACTCACACTCACTCATACACACACTCATTCAATCGTATGCACACTCATATACTCACACACATAAACAATCACACCCTCTCGCATCCACACTCACACGCCCACATATAAACTTACTCTCACACATTCACGTGTTTCTACCATGTACATTGACCCTATGTACTCACTCCCAACCCCTTTGGAGCCCTGGTGGTCCAGCAATGGTTAAGCACATGGCTGCTGACCAAGAGGTCGGCCATTTGTTGAACCCACCAGCCGTTCCTGAGGAGAAAGATGACGCAGTCCACTCCCGCAAAGACTGACAGCCTTGGAAACGCAATGGGGCAGTTTTACTCTGTCCCACAGGGTTGCTATGAGTCGGAACCCACTCCACGGCAACTGGTTTGGGTCTTCTTCTCATCCTCTTGCACTCACACATGTACACTCCCACAGGCACACACACCCCATTAGACTCACTCTCCCATTCACTAACTCATTCACACACCATGCACAGTATACATCCATAGGAACTGCTCTCATCCTCTTGCATCCTCACACACGTGCACACTCGTACACACATGAATACCCACTTTCACACAGACACACACACACTCGTGCTTCCGCCCCCGACAGCGGTGGGAGGAGCTGCAGTGGCGCGTCCCCGCCCCCGGAGCCGGCCACACACACACACGCTCTCGACGCCAGGGCAGCTGCTCCGGGCATGAGTCACGGTCCCTGCCGCACCGGGTGTGGCACAGGGTGCTGCCCGGCTGGCTGCAAGCTCATGCGGACCGCGGGCTGGGGGTCCCGCGCTCCTGACTCGCAGGCCGCCCGGCAACCTCCCCGCCCAGTCGCCCGCTGCTCGCGGCTGTGTCGCAGTGGCGCCGCCCGGGGTCTAAGGCCTGACGATTGCTGGTCGCAGCAAGGCCACCGCGCCGCCCACCCACTGCCCTCCCTACCGTGCTCAACTGGGCCCCCATGGTGGCTGCGCCGTGTCGCTCCGCCGCTGTGCCCGAACGCCGCCGCTGCGCAGATTCTGCCCGTCCGTCCGCAGGCGCGTCAGCCCACGGTGGGCGGGGCCGGAGGCGGGGCTGGCGCTGAAGGCCCGGCGGGACCTCGCGGGACCCACCCGCTTCCGCCTGGTCGGTGGGGGCGCTCCCACAGTGCGGCGCGCGTGGGCTGCGGCGGGCCTCAGCCTCGGGCCGCGGGCCTGTGTGGCGTCGGGGGCCGCGCTGGGCTCCGCCGGGCCTCATCTGCCCCCAGTAAAGGGAGGAAGGTGGAGCCCCCTCTGCGAGAGCTTAAGTAAAACCCGGAAGCTGCCCGGGCCTGCAGAGCCTAGCTCAGCTTGGGCCGGGACCCAGACCGCGCCACTAAGCTGCTCGCTCTGTTTGTCCTGAAGCTACTCAGCTCGGTCCCACTTTAAGGCCTTGGCGCTTGCCGTCCCCTCGCCCTGGAAAACTAGCCCCAGCCGTCCTGGGGTCATCTCTTGCTTACTGTTGCGGTCCCAGGTCAAAGGGCCCTCCTCGGGAAGGCCTTCCCTGTCCCTGGTCTCCCAACAGCCCTGGGTATTCCCTCGCGATCGTCTGCCCCATCCCCAACCCGTCCCAGTGGATTGTCGGGGTCCCTGAGGGCAGAATCCTGTCTGTTTTGAAGTCCCCTGCATGCCCTGACTCTAACAATGCCTAGTACTTAGTATCAAAACCAAACCCAACCCTCTGCTCATGGAGTCCATTCCGACCCGCAGCGACCCGTCAGGACACAATAGAACTGCTCCGTAGGTTTCCAAGGCGGTAAATCTTTCC
>NW_006921670.1:7947743-7960867 GCF_000298275.1 Orycteropus afer afer
TTGCCTTAGGCACTGCACCACCAGAGCTCCTTACTCTCATAAAGTATGAGAATAAATCTGACATCTTCTCAGATCAGTTCAGAATTCTTTCCATTTCAATGATTACAAAGGAAATAATCCAGCCACAAAGCTTGACCTCAACGGGTGCGACCAGTAACTTCTGATCGCTCAGGTCTTCCAAGGACCCACCCGTGTGATTCCCAGCAGAGCTCTCCATGGAAGTCATTCAAAGCCTCCTCTTTTCCCACAATTTCTTGCTTTCTTCACTTACTTTTTCACTCCTGGGTTGAAGGTCACGATGGTGGGCATGGATGGTGGTGTTGGTTTCTCCTTCGTGTGCAATTTAGAGGTGACTGAGTTGGCTTTTCTCTTCTAACACAACCTCGTGAGCTGTGAATCCCCTCACAGGACCTTTCCTCTGAAAACGCATAGCCTAAATGGCATGCAATAAATAGAACGTGAATTCCATACATATAGGTCATTTAGGGGAAGGGGTCGATGCCAGCTAGTCCCTCAAACAGTCCTACAGAAGTAGAGTCCGGATGGCGTCTATCTGTCACTCTGCGTGTATCATCATCAAAGCTCATCTATACCTTTGTCAACTCAAGAAGGAAATGGTTTCTTTCCCAAAGTTCCCATGCTATTATTACAGCCTCTTTTACGATCCTATTAACTGTCCATCGGTTTTCCTATTTATCCGTTGGAGTGTTCTTCATAATTGTTTCTTTACATAAAATTAACATTGTTCACGATCAACAGAAATTATTGAAGCATTTTGCTCTCGCTATAAGGAATGCCGTGTGCATCACACCTCAACCTGCTGAAGCCACTACAATGTGTAAGACACAACGGGAGACTTGACTCCCGGTTACATCTGGAAGCTTCCTTGGACAGTGACCCTCGTGCCCACACACAGGTGGTGGCTCCAGATGGGCTGTGTGATGGCCCGGCGGGGGGGTGCCCTGACACACTACAGAAGCAGACACAGGCTGAAGCTGAGTGGGGGAAGGCTATGTCCATTCACGCCCACGTGGCCAGGACAGTGGCTTATGACCTCTGGGCTCTGCGGACTCCAGACCCGTTCCCCCCGGAGCCTGCCCAGCCCCTCACCCCTACCCATCATCCCTCACCACACTCCCTCCAGCCAGCTTGGTCCCCAGGCCCAGGGAGGGTTTTTTTTTTCTTTGACTCAGCTTGTCATCTGGGCCTTAACTCCCAGCGATTTCCTTCCCGGGGTTTAAATCTTCTTGCGATGGCTGACGGAGGCCCCAGGACTTGTTGCTTTCATTTCCAGGTCCTCCTTTTCTCCCTTCCTGTCCCCTCCTGCCTGTATGTACCTCAGAGGGTGAGATGCCTCCCCAGGTGGAGTGGGAAGTGTAGCTTGAGGGAAGTGGCAGCCTAGTCTCTTTAGAAAGTGCTATGCTGAATTGTGTCCCACTCCCCCAAATCTGTGGTGGAATGCTAACCCCTATACGTGTGGGTATGGTTTTCTCTGTGATATTCACTATTAGCATGTACCCCAGTAGGGTGGATTCTAAATCTAATCACTTTTGAGTTATGAAAAGAACAGAATGGACACAGAGACACAGGGAAGAGAGGAAGACAGAGGACAAGATGCCCGCAGCTACTAGAAGCTGAAACGCACAAGGAAAGACCTCCCCCAGAGCCATGCCTGAATTCTGACATCTGGCCCCTGGACTGTGAGAGCTGTCCCTTCTTTAAAGCCCCTAACTGTGGTCTTTGGGTTACAGCAGCCCGAGGAGAGTAAGACAGCATGGGAGGGTGGCCTTCTCCCCTGGACACCCCCCCCCAAGAGCCGCTCCCCTCCTGTGGGCACTGAGGCCAGACTAGCCTCAGGGTTACAGCACTAAAGTGGGTGGGAGGGAGGTCCCAGGGCTGTGGTTAATTAGGCTGACCCCTTTCTGCTCTTAGAGGGGCTGGGACTATGTGTTTGTGGCCAGCAGGGTGGGAGTCTGGCCAGCTCTGCTGCCACTCACTGTGTGACCACAGGCCGAGGCCTTCCCCTCAGAGGGTCCCCATCCAAGGAAGCGCTGGCAGGTGGGCTGCAGGGTCTCCAAGGCTCCTAGTATTTTGGATATTTTATTCTGTGGTGTGTACTCCCCTCCCCCTGACTCTTTAGTTGAAAAATATTCAATGTACAGGAAAGTTGCAAGAATAATACTGTAAAAATGGCCTGGTGGGGGAGGCCTCTGACCTCCTCTAACTTCGGGCGGGAGGAGGGTCATTATCAGCCCAAGGCTGATTCCTGAGAGTGAAGGTCGGACATGGCCTCCTGCTCCCACCCTTTTTACCAGTTCTGACACCAGCTGTCCCTCCCACAGCACTCTCTATTTCTTGGCTGTGTCCGATAGTTCATTGCAGTGGCCACACAGAGCTCCCAGACAATACTCATGATTATGGGATTTATTAGGGAAGGAACAGGTTACAATTCAGGAGCAGGAATGCCCAGGATACAGTTCTTCCATCAGGACAGGCTCTTCTCAGCTGTGCCAGCAGGCAGGCATCTCCCTGTCCCTCAGCCCCTCAGCCCAGCCTCTCCCCTGCTCGGGCAAGAGTTACAAAGCTCTTAAGTGCCCAGAGGGACCCCACTCTGCCAGCAAGCCTCCTATCTGAAAATGCTCTGCTCTCTCGCTCTGTGGGCAGGAAGCTACCGTCATCTTCCTGGGCTCCTGGTTCTGCGGCCTCTGTTGCCATGATTTCTAGTATTACAGCTCTCTCTCGCGCTCTCTCTCTCTCTCTCTCTCCTGCCCCCACCCCCGCCGCATCCAGGAAGCTCCCACCGCAGGGATCCTGGGTCCAAAGAACGCACCCTCCTCCTGGTTCTTCTACCTTGGTGTTCAGGATGTCCCGGCTCTGCTTTGGAATTTGAGTTCAGCCTAGTGGGCTGACAAAACAGACCAATCCCCTTGTTAAGGTCCCATATACCTTTTTTGCACGGTCTGAGCCACTCAAGGGTGTTATGTATTTGATTGGTATTATTAGCAAGCTATCCAATCCCGTTCGTGGGGCACAAGCACCTCATTTGCATAGCCCCACCCACTCATTTGGTAGAAGATACTATGGCTGTTGTTGTTGTTGTTAATATGTGCCATTGAGTTGGACCCAACTCATAGCAACCCCTCCTTGGGTTTCCGAGGCAGTATCACTATGGAAGTAGATTGCCCAACCTTCCTTCCGAGGAGTGGCTGGTGGGTTTGAACTGCCAGCCTTCTGGTTAGCAGTCAAGTGCCTTAGTCACTATGCTACCAGAACTCCTGATACTATGGCTAGAAGGGCCATATTAACTAATTCACTGCACTGCAAGTACAATGGGAGCTCTGGTGGCGTAGTGCCTAAGGCACTTGACTGCTAACCAGAAGGCTGATGGTTCAAACCCACAAGCCACTCCTCAGAAGGAAGACTGGGCAATCTACTTCCCTAGAGATACTGCCTTGGAAACCCAAGGAGGGGTTGCTGTGAGTTGGACCCCACTCGACGACAATGCATTTGGTTGTTTTTTTACAAGTACAGTGAACTACCAGATTCACCAGTTGCTATTTTCACCAAACTTGCTTTGTGCCTCTCTCTCTCTCTCTCCCTCTCTCTTTCTCTTTCTATTTTGCTGAACAATGTGAGAGTTAGCTGCAGACATGTGCCACTTCACCTCTAAACACTTCCCCTTGAATCTAGGAGTTGGCTTTTCTCCTGCCTGCCACATATACATTAATCATGTTCAGGAGATTATTATTGATGTAATACTATTATATCACTCATAGACCAGAGTCCAAAATTCCCGTTGTTGTTGTTGTTATGTGCCGTTGAGTCGGACCTGACTCATAGCAACCCCTCCTTGGGTTTCTGAAGCAGTATCACCACGGAAGTAGATTGCCCCATCTTCCTTCCAAGGAGTGGCTGGTGGGTTTGAACTGCCAGCCTTCTGGGTATCAATCAAGTACCTTAGCCACTATGCTACCAGAGCTCCCAAAATTCCCCTATTTGCCCTCTAATGTCTTTATAGCTCCCCCTGCCCGCATTCAGGTGCGGATCCCAAACTTGCATTGCCTTTACTTGTCAGGCCTCTCCGTGTCTAGAGACAACACAACAAACACAGCGCACTGCCGTTGAGTGGGATCTGGCACTTAATGACCCCTCCTTGGGTTTCCGAGGCGGCAGAGGGACTCAAGATGTCCCATTGTTGGTAAGCCTGACCTGGCTAAGGGACTGCCTGCCTCCATAGTAAAGGACCTTAGACTTTGATACCATGTGACATGTGAATGCTCTGATCCCCAACAAACTTTCCTCCAATAGTCTTAGCTCCCGTTGATGGACTTTGCCTGAACCAATGATCACTGAAGTAGTTTAACTGGTTCAAGAGCTGCTTTGGGTGGTGGCAGGTCAGGTAATACCCTTGTCCTACACCCTCAAGGTCTGACTGTGAGACAAAGCACAGAAACTTCCCACAAGTCCCACAGGTTGAGAATCCTTGACCTGCTTGGGAGTCTGATCCCCAGGAGAGGCTGAAAGGTAAGTGGGCAGGGGAACCGTTAGTTCCATTTTATAGAGGAAGGAGCTGCTGCCTAGAGAGGGGAGAGAAGGGAGTCCTCCCATGGGCTGAGAAGGAGTTGAGAGAGGGGGCTTCAGGCTCCCTTGTTCAGAGTTTTGCACCCGGGTTGGGGCCACCCACCCCCAGCAGCCCCGGAGACCACTGTCATCTGTGCAGGACCTAAGGTTGCCAGATTTAGCGAATGAAAGTACAGGACACCCAGTGCAATTTGAATGGCAGATAAACAATGAGGATATATGGTTTAGTATAAGAATGTCCCAAAAATTGCGTGGAGTGTGCTTAGACTAAAATTGCATGGTGTCTGGGGGGGGTAGAACTAGTGGGTTATCAGATAACATATCAGACACCCAGTTCAAGTGGAACTTCAGATAAACAGTAACTACTTTGTTAATCCAGATGGTGAGTGAAAACACATGTGGCAGATGTTAATGCGGTAAATGGTGTTCCTGTTGCCGAGGAGAGGAAGCAGGTGAAGTCAGGGGCCTAAAATGCCAGGATGAGTGGCTCTCCTGGAGGTAACTGACAGCCTCGAGAGAAGGACTTAAACCTGGCAGTTCTAGAATGCTTCCTCTGGTGTGGGTTGGAGGAGTCGCTGGACTCCAGAACCCTGGGTAGGGTGGCCAAGGCTTCCATTTCCTGGGGTGAGCACACAGAGCCAGCCAGACCACCCCCAATCCCCATCCCAACTCGGCCTCCAAGCAGCCTGTGCAAAACCCAACCCAACCCAACCCACTGCCATTGAGTCGGATCCAACTCATAGTGATCCTACCTTGGGTTTTCAAGGTGGTATAACTACAGAAGTAGATTGCCCAATCTTCCTTCCTAGGAGTAGCTGGTGGGTTTGAACCACCAGCCTTCTGGTTAGCAGTCAAATGCCTTAGGCACTATGCCACCAGAGGAGGGGGCAGGATTAAATAAGAAAGGTAAGCCTGTGCTTATCTTACTTCCTGGGTACCCCCAGTCCAATCACCCACTGCTGTCAATTCTGACTCATAGTGACCCTATAGGACAGAGTAGGACTGTTCCAAAGGCTGTAAATCTTTACAGACTGCCTCATGTTTCTCCTGTGGAGTGGCTGATGGGTTTGAACTGCTACCCTCTTTGGTTAGTAGCCCAGTGCCTTAACCACAGCGCTATCAGAGCTCCTTACTTCCTATCTGGGAATGTAAATTTGAAAAAAGGCTTTAATTCTGTAGGAAGGTGCTGTGGGGTTGGGAGAGAGACATATGCCAGCCATCCCTGAAGCAGAAAAATCTTTGATGTGGTAAAAGTATGTGAAGCTGTTCAGTACATATTTGTAAGTAAGCAGAAGTAGCCCCGTGCTTACCTTATTTTTGGGTAATCTGACACAGCCTGTGCGAGGATTTGTTGGAAGTTAATATATGGATCCCCTCGAGCATTTGTGTTTTGAAGAGAGAGCATGTTGGGGACAGAAAGATGGAAGAAGGTGTTGGGATGGCAGGCGAACCCAGAGACTGTGCTGTTAATCTCAGAGTCTCAGGCAACTGCTCCGTTGTGGGGAGGCTGCTGGCCAGGAGGTTTGCCACAGTGACACCAAGGCCTGAAGCCTGAGGCTGCTTTTGAAGCAACCCAGCCCAGCTCTGGTGCAATCTCCCTGGGAGCAGAGCAAAGTTTGATGAAACAGGAATTGGCACCTTAAGTGGACTTAGTGCGTTCATCCATTTCGGACTTCCCAACGGAGGTGTTAGAAACACAGTCCCAGCCTGGACAATGCATAACCTAGGAAGTACATTGAATCCACAGGGCCCCAGGGGTCAGGGGAGGTCAGGGGAGGCTTGTGCAAGTCATCCTTGACCCCAGGTCCCTTCCCTCTGGCTTATGGAGGACAGGCCCAGGCTCAGAGAGGGAAGAGCCTTGCTCGAGGTCACCCAGCTGGCCAGGGTTACAGCTGGAGCTTGAACCAAGGCCTGTTTGCGTCAGAACCTTGGCTCTGCCTGCAGCCACCTGCCCTTGGAGTTAGGCATCTGGAATGGTCTACAGGTTTTCCTCTTCTTTGTTTGCCTCAGCTGCAAGGCAGGGATTGACAGGAGTGGCTGTGGGGTGGGGACCACTCCCCCACAAATGGTGCCTTCCCCAGGACAGAGATTTTCCTGGTCCACTGGGCAGAGAGCAGGGAGCTAAGGGTGATCTTGGCTTGCCAGAGCCTTGCTGTGTGATCTAGGGGGAATCACTCCTGTGGTGCAGTGAACAGCTGGTCTGGCTCTTCCAGCCATGATCTTTGTGACTCCTACCCAGATGACTGGTAGAACTATGTACATGTGAGGTACCTGTGGTCCACTGAGGGGACTGGATAGCTTGTTAACAATGTAAATAAGGTGCATCGCACCCTCATGGGGTTGTTGTTGTTGTTATGTGCCGTCGAGTCAGCCCTGACTCATAGCAACCCCTCCTTGGGTTTCCGAGGCAGTATCACTACGGAAGTAGGATTGCCCAACCTTCCTTCTGAGGAGTGGCTGGTGGGTTTGAACTGCCAGCCTTCTGGTTAGCAGTCAAGTGCTTTAGCCACTATGCTACCAGAGCTCTTATGGGGTGGCACCATGGAAATAAGGTATATGGAACCCTAACGTGGGGATTGGTCAGTTTTGCTACTCCATTAGGCTTAAAATGAACCAACCCAGAGGCAGAAAAGGGGATCTCACTATAAGCAAGAAAGAACAGCCAGGAGTGGAGTGTGTGTTTGGACCTGAGATCCCTGTGCTGGACCTCCTTGGCAGAGAGACTGCAGAGAGATGGTGGTGGCAGAAGCAAATGAACCAAGAGGCTGGCAGGAGGCAGGTCAGTAGGCTTCCTGGCCCACAGAGTGAGGGCTGTTTCTCACTCTGTGGCCAGGAAGCCTGAACGCCCTCGGAAAGGAGGCTTGCTGGCATTGGCAGAGTGGGGTGCCGCTCTGGGCACCTATCGGCAAAGCTAAAAAAGCTTTGTAATACTGACCCAAGCAGGGCAGAGACCAAGAGGCTGCCGAGCTGAGAATCTGAAGCCAGAGAGAAGCGTGCCTGTGGTACAGCTGGGAAGAAGCTCTCCTGATTGAAGAACTGTGTTCTGACTTTCTTCTGATCCTGAACTGTAATCTGTTACTTCCCTAATAAGCCACATAATCATGAGTATTGTCTGTGAGTTCTGTATGGCCATTGCAATGAATTATTGAACCCAGCAGAGAGAAGTAGGGAGTGTCGTAGGAGGGAGAATTGGAGTCAGAATTGGTAAAAAAAAAAAAAAAAAAAGGCTGCAGGGTGGTAGCATGTTTGACTTCTGCCTCATAGGAATCAATCAGCCTTGGACTGATGTCGCTGATGGTGATTCTCTGTGCTCCCTGTCAGAGGACACCTCCTCCTTATCCTTTCTGCAGTCGGCATCAGGAGTGGAATTCATTGCGATGGCTTCAGACTCATGACACATGGGACTGTGTAACAGAAAGAAGGGGCCTGGGAAGTGGAACTTTTGATTCTTAGGTTGTTACTTTGGTAGGTATTACTTGTAATGGCTGAAAGGAACATAAAGGTGTTATGCTGCAGCTGGGGCCAGAGCCAGGCCCATTAAAGAAGATGAGTGATAGTGGGTCAGGGTCTTCTGGTTCTACCCAGACACAGATGCAAGGCCCTGTGCATATGGTAAGAAGGTAGCCAAGGTGTCAGGTGTGGAGAAGAGAAGACGAACCTGGAATGTTTTAAAAAGCATTGTGTGTTTTGTGTTATGTGTTTATCTGAATGCAGTATGGATATTGAAAGTTTCTCTCATTGATATAAATATTTCTCTTGTATGTTAGAAATGGATATTGTGTGTGGATAGTAGAGAGCATGTAACTCTGCCTTCAGCCAATATTAAGTTGATTTGCTAAAAGGGGAACTAGAATTTGCCTGTAAGAAACACAGGCTGTTGGTCTGAATGCAATAGCCCTGTGTATAGAGTACTAGGGGCTTAGGTGGAAAACCTGAGCCCCACCCGGAACACTTAGAGTCAGGAATTTGCATTTGAAGAGATGTGCAGACTCACCCAGAACTGCTGAGAGAGCAGGAAATTTGCATTTGAAGGAAGGACCTGCAGAGAAATGACTATTTTGTTTTTTGAATTTTGATGTTTGTCTTTGGGTCTGTCAAGGCAGAAACTTCATGGCCCTGTCAAGACAAACCCCTTCAGGACTGGAAGTTAAAGAAGCCCAGCAAATAGACAGCCTAATATGCTTGCTCATGTGACCACCTGAGTCCACTTGATGAGTGGAACTGGGAGAGGTGCAGCAATAAAGGAATGAGCTGAGTTAGGAACCCATTGACCTAGCCCATGGAGGCTAACGGTGAGAGGAAAGGCTAACTGGTCTGAATCAGTGTAGGGAGTCCTGTGGACTCCTGAGCCCCTGGGCCTCATGGGGGATGAGAGAGAGAGAAGGGACTAGCTGGTCTGAAGTACAGGGAGGTGTGTGAACTCCAAAGCTTGCAGCTAGAACGTACCTTGGATCACTAGGGCTGAGCTGACCAGAACCCAACCAAATGAAGAGAAAGATGTTTGACACTGTGACGTAAATTGTAGTAGTTTGATGGCTTGCTTGGGACTGGAATTTGCTTATGGATACAAATGCTCAAAGTTCCAACAGGAACAGAAGGTTCTTCAGAGAAAGGAACATGCTTGTCTCCTCAAACCAAACCAAACTCACTGCCGTTGAGTCGATTCTGACTCATAGTGTTTGATCTACGGTGGATAGATGGTTTT
The DNA here is from genome assembly GCF_000298275.1 of Orycteropus afer afer. NCBI lineage: Eukaryota > Metazoa > Chordata > Mammalia > Tubulidentata > Orycteropodidae > Orycteropus > Orycteropus afer. Next base: position 7,957,030 of record NW_006921670.1, read on the forward strand.
GGAGGCTGAAATCTTCACCGATGTAGATCGCCCCACCCTCTTTCTGCAGAGCAGTTGGTGAGTTTGAACCGCCAGCCTCGTTATCAGCCAATTCCCCACCCACTAGGCCAAGAGAGCTGGTTTAATAGAAATGGGCAATTTTGAAATTGGCTATCCAAAAAGGAGGGGGGAGTGTGCCCATGACCATGTATAGGGTTGGCAGATAATGTTTCCACATGCATATTTGTATGTGCTGCTGTAAGAATGTCCAGGTATATAGTAGAGCTGATGCAGGACAAGGTTGTGATGGCTTCTTGGCCACAGCCAGCTACCTTGAGGGAGTGAGTAGTTGGACCTGTGGGCTCGGGACCATGGTCACAGAGGACATCAAGCTCAACTGGCATAACATACTACACAAAAACATTGTTCTACATCCTACTTTGGTGAGTAGCAACTGGGGTCTTAAAAGTTTGCAAGTGGCTATCTAGATGCAACGATGGGTCTCTCCTTGTCCAGAGCAAAGAAGAATGAAGAGTAACAAAGATGCATGGAAACAATTAGTTTAAAGGACTAGTAGACTATGTGATCCTCAGCCTATATGACCATGAGACCAGAAGAACTAGATGGTGCCCAGCTACCACTGTCAACCACTTGGAGGGGGAATCTATGTAGGAGATCTTGGGTAGAGTGGGAGATCAGTGTGGAACAAAACTCAAAATCTTTAAAAAAAAAAAAAAAAAAAGACCAGGTTTGCTGGTCTGATAGAGCCTGGTGAGAACCCTGAGACTATGGCCCTTAGTTACCCCTTAAGTCTGGAACTGAGCTTACTCTCACGGCATATAAGACAGGCATATAAGGTGAACATTTACATCAGGTAGATACACTCCTTCGAGCAATCACTCGTGGGAGAACAGAAGGGCAGTGTTTGCACAGGGAGACAGCTCAGGGGGTGTGAGTGCATGGGAGGGAAGGACACAGGAAGAGGTAACTGCAGGGAGGAAATGGGAAGAGAACTGTTACATTGTGGGGAATTGCAGTCGATGTCATGAAACAAAATGTGTATAAATTACTGTATGGAAAATGAATTTTCTCTGTAAACTTTCACCCAGATTATAGTAAAATTTAATAAAATGGAGGGAGATAAAAGCATGAAGTGGCTGGCTTACACATTGTCATGGGTGTGCTTATATTTAACATGGTTGGGAAGGGGAAGTTAATCTGAAACTGAGTAAAGTTAAAACTCAACTATTTCCCCCACCCTGGTTTAGGCAAATAATTAGAACAGATAGGACTCTGGTTGGGAATAAATAAGTAAACATAATTACCCTCAACTATTGCCCCACCCCGGTTAAGACTAATAGCCCAGTTGGAGACAGATGAGTAAACACAATAAGCTCAGTTTCTTAAGAATTGAATGGAACAAAAAACATTCTTTCCTGCTATTTCCTTAGGCACAGGTGATAAATGCATTAATGTGTTTTAGAAAACAACTTGAAAATTAACTCTGGCCTGTGAACATGTGCAGTGGGACAGAGAGGAACAAAATTACTGGGGACTAACACTCTCCCCTCTGCCTAAGCCCTGATCAGCTGATGACAGGAAGGCAGAATGACTCATCCGGTATGCAAGCACACTCACTCAAAATGCTACTGTCCCTTTAAACTGAAGTGAAGGAAATCTCAGCCAAACGTCAATCATCTCACACCCAAATTCCTGAAATTTTTGTGAATATGCATAACCCTCTCTTCTGAAACCTACAAAACTAACTTGAAGGCGTTTTGGGGAGTCAGATCTGGGTGTGGACCCCTACTCCTTGCATTGACGCTTTGCAGTAAATAATTTTCTCTCCTCTTAATCATTCGGTGTGTAAACTGTTTTGGCCTCACTGTACACCAGGCAGGGACCCATGTTTGGTCCTATTTCAAATCTTTCTAGTATAAAAGGGTCATTGGCTAGAAGAGCCAGAGGGTGGCCTGTGGTGCAATGAATTAATATGGCTTTTCTAGCCATGGTCTTTGTGACTCCCACCAGATGACTGGGTAGAACTATGTAAATGTGAGGTGCTTGTGGCCCACTGAGGGGACTGGGTAGCTCGTTAACAATGTAAATGAGGTGCATGGCACCCTTGTAGTGGTGGGACCGTGGAACTAAGGTGTATGGACTCTAAAATGGGCATTGGTCAGTTTTGCCATTCCACTGAGCTTAAAACAAGTCATCCCAGAGGCAGAAAAGGGGAAAGGTTGGGCAATCTACTTCCATAGTGATCCTGCCTCAGAAACCCAAGGAGAGGCTGCTATGAGTCGGGTCCGACTCGATGGCAAATAACAACACTGCCCAGAAGAAAGAGCAGCCAGGAATGCAGTGCATCTTTGAACCTGAGACCCCTGTACTGCACTTCCTTGGCAGAGAGACAGCAAAGAGATCGTAGCAGCAGAGGCAGAAGAACCAAGAGACCAGCATGAGCCTGAGTGGCAGCCTTGCTGGCCACGAAGTAAGAAAGCTGAGTGCTTTTGAGAAAGAGGCTTGCTGGCAGAGTGGCATGCCTCTCTGGGCATTCATTCAGCAAAACTAAATGAGCTCTGTAACACTGGCCTGAGCCGGACAGAGGCCAAAGAGAAGCATGCCTGTGGCATAGCTGAGAAGAGGCGGTCCTGATTGAAGAAGGTATTCTGACCTGTTTCTGATCTTGAATTGTAGCCTGTTATTTCCGTAATAAAACACATAATGGTGAGGATTGTCTGTGAGTTCTGTGTGAATGATCCAACCCAGCAGAGAAGTCGAGAGAGCTGTGGGAGGGAGGGCTGGTGTCAGAAGTGGTAGGAAGGTTGCAGGGTGGAGGCGTGTCTGACCTTCACCTCACAGGAATCAGCCTTGGGCTGCTGATGCTGATGGTGATTCACTGTCCTTGAGAAGTTAGAGGAGGTCAGAGGATGCTGCTCCCTCATCCTTTTTGTTACTCCCTCTGGGCCTTGGGTTCCTCGACTATGAACTGGAGGATTGGTCTAGAATCCAGACAGAGCAAAGGCTGCAAACTTCTGGTCAAAGGGTCAGCATCCAGGCTGCCCGGGGATCTTTCCTGACTGCTCTTTGCTTGTGTTTTAGTTTCATTTCAATCCATTGTCAAGGTAGGATGTCTGGCGTCTTGTGAAAAAGTTCCAGACTCTGCACTAGCGCCCAGTCACTTCCCAGTGGACAGGCAAACCTTCCTGAGCTTGCTGCCCAGTTGGGGACCCACCCACTTGCAAGCCTGGTCCCACTGTCTGCTGGCCTTGCAGACACTGAATTTGCAACCCCTAAAATCTGTTGCCAAGGAATCTAACTCCTAGTGACCCTATAGGACAGAGTACAACTTCCCCATAGGGTTTCCAAGGCTATGGAAGCAGACTGACACATCATTCTCTAGTGGAACGGATGGTGGGTTCAAACCGCTGATCTTTCAATTAGCAACCAAGCATGTAACCACTGCGCCACCAGGGTTCCCTTCGCAATCCCTCATTCGACTGACTTCAAAGATCCTCCCCAGGTTTCCTAGGCTCTGTCATTGTCACGTGCTTTGCTCCCTGGGAAGAGGAGACTGGGACTCTCAGGTCGGCTCTGCCGAAGACTGAACTTGGGCCAACCACCATCCCTGTCCTGGCCTGTTTCCTCATCTATAAACTGGGGAGATCACACCCATGTCTGAAGCCTGTGGTGAGAATTAACTGAGATTAAAATGTGCTTTATAAAGCCAGCTCTGCAGACAGGTGGAAATTAGACCACAGAGCATTGTGACCTGAGGGCCGATGGTTCCTGAAGGCTAGCCTCAGGGCTGTGGGACCAGAGATGAACACAGTAGTCCTGACACACACAATCCCTGAGC
>NW_006921670.1:7961330-7966401 GCF_000298275.1 Orycteropus afer afer
TAAACTTGAAAATAAATATATCCTTCAATGAAAAAAAAAAAAAAAAAAGTGATGTGTGAGCTGCCCCCTGCCACCACCAGATTCATTCATTCACCTACATGTCATTACAGGGCACCCACCATGTGCCAGACACCCTTCTGGGAACTAGGGTACAGTAGTAAGCAAGACAGACGATTCTCCTTGCCCTATAAAGTTGACATTGTAGTATCCATGTGCAACCAAGAATGTTGAATGTACCATGGCCTGCCAGAAGAATGAACAAATCTGTCTTAGAAGAAGTACAGCTGGAATGCTCCTTAGACATGAGCATAACAAGATAGGAAGAATGGCCTGAACATCCACTTCCAAAAATTAGCCAGTATGAACTTTAGTGATCACAGCAGAACATGATCCAGTCACTTGCTTCGGACACAACATCTGGAGGGACTGGTTGATGGAGGAAGACACCATGTTTGGTAGTGAAAGGCCAGCGAGGATGAAGGCCACCCTCAGTGAGATGGGTTAGCACAACAGACACGACGAGGGACTTGAACATGGCGGCAATCGTCAGGACGACAGAGAACTAGGCAACGTTTCGGTCTGTCGTACAGAAGGTTGCCATGAGCCAGAGTCAATGTGACGGCAGCTATCCATCCATCCATCTATGTTGAGTTTAGTCCCCACAACAGCCCTGCAGCAATTTTAAACCATGCGTGCAAATTCTTTGTCACTCTTCTCATTGAGAGATGGGCTCTGTGTCCCCTCCCCTTGAATCTGGACTCTATGATGATGTGATCAATACAATACAGCAGAAGTGATGTTCTGTCATTTTGGGGACCCACACCCTAAGAAGTTAGTGGCTTCTACTTCCTGGCTCTTGAGATGCCTGATTTCAAAACCCAGCCACCACTGTGGCAAGAAACCCAAGCAGCCAGTAGAGAGGACCGTGTGGAGAGGAAGCGAGGTCTTGATTCTCAGCTCAGCAGAGCTCCCGGCCCACAGCCAGCACCAACTCCCCAGCCATGAGAGGAAGCCATCTTGGAAGCAGATCCTCCCAGCATCCTCCTCCCCGACACCGTGTGGAGCATCAGTAAGTAACCACGTCTAAGTCCTGCTCAAATGATCAACTCACGAGGAAAAGAAATGATTGCTGTTGTTTCCCACCACTGTGTTTTAGAACGGTTGGTCACGCAGTAATAGTTAACTGGAAAAGAACTCACGAAGTCCTCCCCATAGTACAGATGAGAAATGAGGCACAGAGGGTTGAAATAGTTCACGCAGGTTTTCACAGCTGGTGTAATTGATCAAACTGTGTCCCTCCAAAATATGTGATGGACAGTGGTACTGAGGAAGAGGAAGACATAGAGAGGTGCATGGGCGGTACAGGCAGCAAAGATGAACCCTTTTGCAGGTACAGTACTGTCTTGTCAGTGATGGCAAGTACTGATCTATGGGTGGATAGATGGGTGGAGAGGCTGAATGATTAGGCACGTCCAGGCAGGAGGGAGTGTGCCCATGATAGGCAGGCGATGTTTCTACATGCATATCTGTATGTGCTGTAAGAATGGCCAGGGGTATAGTAGAACTGACAAGGGACAGGGTTGTGGTGGCTTCTTGTCAACAGCCAGCCACCCTGAGGGAGTGACTAGTTGGATCTGTGGGCTCGGGACCATGGGCACAGGGGACATTAAGCTCAACTGGCATAACATACTACACGAAAACATTGTTCTACATCCTACTTCAGTGAGTAGTGACTGGGGTCTTAAAAGCAGCCATCTAGATACAATGATAGGTCTCTCCTCGTTCAGAGCAAAGAATGAAGAAAACCAAAGACAACCCAAGGTGGGTGTTCTGGTTCCCTAGGGCCACTCTGACAGGAATATACCACAAATTGGTGATTTGAGCAAACAGGGGTTTATTCTCTTACAGTTTGAAGGCTTTAAGTGCGAGTTCAAAGTGTCAGGCTCTAGGGGCTGGGTGAAAGCCCCTCAACCTTGGGCATCAATTCTGCCTCCTGCTCCCGGTCGAGTGAAGCTGGAGGCTTTTCTTCACTCAGACAGCTGCTGGCTGCTGTGGCTGACAAGCCCAAGGTTGACAAGTAAAAAGGCACAATCCCAATGTTACCAAACCATACTGCAGGCCATTGGTTCAAGTCCATTGAAAGTCCCAGGATCGGCAGGGCATGGCAGGCTGCTGAACAACGACACATGCAGAGTTCAAATGTTCCATAAGCTAGAGACTGTTTTCCAAGGCTTCTGCTTATATACAAGAAGCAGACGACATCCCTAAGGCAGCTACTCAGCTGGTCACAGTAGATTCGACCATGGAGTTGATTACCAGTTTCATCATACTATACCTCCAGCTGCGCAGCCACTCAACCAGGCCCAGCCAAGTTGACACACAATCTTAAGTACCACAGTGGGTTACATCTGGAGAACCCAAGTTCAGTAGCATGCTCAAGGTCATACCTTGTGGGAGGAGAAGACACAAACTCAGGAAGCTGGCTCCAGAGTCCATGCTCTTCACATGAGGTGCCACCACCTGGAACAGGCACCTAATTCAAACTGGCTGACAGAGAAGGGATTTTCCTGAAGACCCCTCAAGTTGCTCACCAATCAAAGGAAGGGCTCAGAGAAGCTGGGGTTGGCCAGAGCCAGGACCCTTCTCTCCACTACTGTGCCTCTCTTTTGAGCTCAGTCCCTACATCTGGACTGATCTCAGGTAGAAAAATCCTAAGGAAGGACCCTGATTGGTCTATTTTGTCATGTGTCTATCTTTGGACCCATCAATGCCACCAGTGTGCTGGAGCTTTCTAATTGGCCCACTATGGGTCAGGTGCCCACTTCTTAGCCAATCAGAGTGGGACGGAGGCAGAGTCTAGTGGGGATTTGCCCACTTCTTAGCCAATCAGCGTGGTGAGGGAGGCAGAGTCTAGTGGGGATTTGATCTGGTAATTCCCATTGGGAGGACAGAGCTGGGGCAAGGTGAGGACAGACGTGGTCCCAGGAAAAGAGGCCAGCACACCCATGACCACAGGGAAGTTGAAGTGAGCTGGCTGCCATCCCAGTGCTGGAGTTGGTCAAGGCTCCATCACAGACTTGCTGTGTGGCCTTGAAAACAGGGAGGACGGGAAGGGGCTTTGAGAACTTAACATCTCGTGATGCTGTGGAGACAGAGCACTCCAGGGGTGCTGTGCTTTGCATCTGGCAGGTGCCCCGTGCTTTGTGGAGAGACAGGAGCAGAGATGTCGATCAGCCCTCCGTTTTCCTTCTGTTTCCCAGTCTTCCCCCCTTCCGTTTCCTTGTTCAGGCTGGCTCTGCCCTGGGCTCCCTTCCGGGGGGAGCCTGTGGAGGAGCACAGCCAGAAGCTGGCCGGAAGAGCGGGAAGAAGATTTCTGAGCAAGGACAGTTCCCTGAAGAAAGTATCCCACACACGAGAGAGGGGCGCCCAATTACAAAAACGCTTTGAATCACGTGGCCCCGTCTCTTGGCTCTATGAGCTCAAACTGTTGCTCTCATTGCTACCAGATGGTTTTTGTTTTTTTAAAATTTTTTTATTTTTAATTGTGATTTGGGTGAAAGTTTACAGAGCATATTCATTTTTATGAATTTCAGCAGTTCCTAACACATTTTGTTTCATGACATTGATTGTAATTCCCCACAGTGTAACAGCTCTCTTCCCACTTCCTCCCTGTAGTTACCTCTTCCCTCTGTCCTTCTTTGCTATACATTCCTACCCCCTAAGCTATCTGCATGGACAAATACCACCCTTCTATTCCCCCATGAGGAGCTCTGGTAGCATAGTGCCTAAGGCACTTGACTGCTAACCAGAAGGCTGGAGGTTGAAACCCACCAGCTTCTCCTCGGAAGGAAGATGGGGCAATCTACTTCTGTAGTGATACTGCCTCAGAAACCCAAGGAGGGGTCGCTATGAGTCGGGTCTGACTCAATGGCACATAACAACAACAACATTCTCCCATGATTGATCTTTCTAAGGAGTGTATCTAGCTGATGTAAATATTCACCCCATATGCCTGTCAATTGTTTGGCTGTAAGTCACGGGAGTGAGTTCAATTCCAGACCTGAAGGGTAACTAGGGACCATAGTCTCAGGGGTCTCACCAGGCTCTATCAGACCAATAAACCTGGTCTTTTTTTTTTTTTTTTTTAATGAATTTGAGTTTTGTTCCACATTGTTCTCCCACTCTATCCAGCATCTTCTGCATTGATTGCTTTCTGAGCCGTTGACAGTGGTAGCCGGGTACCATCTAGTTCTTCTGGTCTCATGGCCCTGTAGGCTGAAGTTCGAATGGTCCACTAATCACTTGGACTAATTGTTTACACATGTCTTTGGTTTTCTTCATTCCTCTTTGCTCTGGACAGGGAGAGACCTATCGTTGCATCTAGATGGGTGCTTGCAAGCTCTTAAGATTACAGTTGCTAGTCACCAAAGTAGGAGGTGGAACAATGTTTTGTGTAACATGTTATGCCAATTGAGCTTGATGTCCCCTGTGACCATAGTCCCAAACCCACAGGTTCAACTCCTTGCTCCCTCAGGGTGATTGGCTGTGCTGCCAATGTTTTTATAGTCGCTGATTTTGTCAAATTTTCTGATGGTTTAGCTACAATAGTGTGGTAATTAGTAGTTGTGAACATAGACCAATAACTTCTTTGAGAATGAAGTTATAATTAAAGGGAAAGAAGGAGAAAAATAAAAAAAAGGCTTCCGCTCAGTTACTAATAATGCTGTGATTCAATGTGGAAAGATTTTACAAACCAGTTTTGAGGTTAGTACTCATATAAACTAAGAAATTTTACATTTAAGCAATTTATGACTATATTCATCACATATTATTCTATGATTGAGATTTATAATAAACTTTGCTGAGGATTCCATATGGCCTGGTACTAGAGAAGATCCATGGGGGCATGGTGACATTATGAGTTACCGAACTGGGTGACACCACTCCTGGTAATACACTGAGCTTTGGGATGCGAGACCATAGAGGTGAAGTGTCATTTTCATCATATCTTATCAGTGTGACTTATCACTGGTGATGTTGACCTTAATCAGCTGGCTGAGGTAGGCTGTCC
>NW_006921670.1:7967161-7968283 GCF_000298275.1 Orycteropus afer afer
AATTTCCCCACATCTTGCCAAGGTTCGTTATCTGGCTTATTTTGTTACAGCCATTCTAGTAGATGCAAAACGGCCTCTCTTGTGGTTTTGACTCATTTCCCTGATGACTAATGCTATTGAGTGATGTTCTTGGCCATTCGTACTTCTTTGGAGAAACATCTATGCAAATCTTTCGCCCATTGTTCCTGGGGTTATTTGTCTTGGTTACTGATTTTTGGGCGCCCTTTTCAGTTTTTCACCCAAGGTGATGACCTCTTTTGTCGTAAGCCTGAGTAACAGGACACCTCATCAATTCCCAAAAGTTTTTGGCGATCAGGTATGGGATGAGTGGGGCAACCAAGGTGAGGGGCCCTAACTTTGGGTAAGTGGATGTTCCGGTATGAGGAGGGGAGGGGCTGGAGGGCACACCCTGGTCTGGAGAACACGAAATATGAGGTTGTGGGGGGTACTTGGCTTTGCATGGGCTCTGCAGCTGCAGGGATGGCACCATGTTAATTCTGCAAGTGTGCTCCCAGGGTCCCTGCAGCCAACACTGAACAGAGGCAGGACTTGATCCCTAGCTGGCGGCCTGTCCCTTTGTGCCCTCAGGGAGCCAGGTGCCTGGCCCATTCTCTCAGGCCAACCCACGCTAGGGTTACATGCTTCCCACGATCCAGGGCATTTATTCCCAAACTGGTTTGTGCCTGTTGAGTTTTGCTCCCATGAGCCCTGGTGTAATGAAACTAGTTAGGTAAGCTACGGCAACATGAGGCAAAGAGGAACAGGGAGGCAGCGTCCATGAAACTAAACCTGAGTCCCGTGGAAAAGCTTGATGTAAACAAATAGCTTTTAACAAGGTCTGTGAGTGAGGTGCCTGAGAGGTCTGCTGGATGTGCAGGCAGCCATGAGAGTCAGGAAGGGCTCTGCGCTCAGATGGCTTCTTGAGCAGGGCCAGGTTCTAGGTCTGCTTTGGGGACCCCAAACTAGAAGCCACAGATGCTGCTTCATGGGGGTGGGTGTTCTGGTTCCCTAGTGCCCCTCTGACAAGAAATATACCACAAATGGGATGGCCTTATCAAACAGGAGTTTAGTCTTTCAATTTGGAGGCTATAAGCCCAAGTTCAAAGTGCCAGGCTCCAGGGG
>NW_006921670.1:7968614-7969864 GCF_000298275.1 Orycteropus afer afer
CCATTCCCCAAGGCTTCTGCTTATATACGAGAAGCAGACCCCATCCCAAAGGCAGCTACTCAGCTGCTTGTGGTAGATCCCACCATGGAGCTGATTGCCAGTCTCATCATGGGGAATAACTACCACCAGTTGCCCAGCCACTCAACCAGGCCCAGCCAAGTTGACACAGAAACTTAACCACCACAGTGGGTTAGGCACAAGGCACCATGCAGTCTCCAGCAGTGGCTCCCACTTCCCAGGGAAGGTCAGCAGATTCACGAGGGGACATCCACTCACAAACAGTTAAGGCGTGGGTGTGTCATTGATCGCTTCTTGTTGTGGGTTGCTGTCCAGTTGGCCCTGACTCATGGACAACAGAAGGAAACGCTGTCTGGTCCCATGTCATCCCCATGACAGGCTGTGAATCAGACCGTAGTGATAAACTGTGACTGTGGTGCGCCGGCCGGGAATCAAACCGGGTCTTCTGCTTGGAAGGGGGGACCTCTACCCTTGAACCACCACTGCTCCTATCCATGACTCCAAAAACCAAACTCACTGCCACTGAATTGCTTCTGACTCATAGCAGCCCCCACTGGATTTGCAAGGCCGTAAATCTCTGCGAAAGCAGACTGCCTCATCTTTCTTCTATGGAGTGGCTGGTGTGTTTGAACCACTGACCTTTTGGTTAGCTGCCAAACACCTTCTATTCATTACTCCAACCAACAAACCAACTCCCTGCCGTCGAGTTGATTCTGACTCATAGTGACCCCCATTGGGTTTCCAACACTGTAAATCTTTGCAGAAGTATATCGCCCCGCCTTCCTTCCATGGTGTGAACTGCTGACTTTTGGGTTAGCAGCCAAATGCCTTATCCACTAGGCCCCCAGAGCTCCTTCTGTTCATTACTCAAAAAACAAAACAAAACCACCAAACTCACTGCTATTGAGTCAATTCCAACTCATAGAGACCTCCTTTGGGTTTCTGAGGTGGTAAATCTTTATGGAAGTAGATTACCCAGTCTTCCTTCTGGTGGGTTTGAACTGCCAGCCTTCTGGTTAGCAGTCAAATGGCTTAGGCACTGTGGTAGTTATGTTTGTGTGTCAACTTGACTGGGCCTGGTTGAGTGGCTGGGCAGCTGGTGGTAGTTATTCCCCATGGTGACCCTGGCAATCAACTCCATGTTGGGATCTACCACAAGCAGCTGAGTAGCTGCCTTTGGGATGTGGTCTGCTTCCTGTATATAAGCAGAAGCCTTGGGAATGGTCTCTAGC
>NW_006921670.1:7970649-7972035 GCF_000298275.1 Orycteropus afer afer
CACCCACAGATCCCAACTTTGTAGAGCTCAACCTTACGGCCTACTGTGTGCCAGGTGCTGTGTGGGGAGGACGCAGAGCTGAACGGGACCCAATGTCAGGGAGAGGAGGGGAGTTGCCATAAGGGTCTAGGTAGGCAGGCCAGGCTTTCACCTCAGCTTATCTACTACGATCTCGACCCCACAGAGCAGCCTGGTTACTGGCGACAGGGCAGGGCTGTTGTAATAGCTGTGTGCTGTCAGTGAATTCCAACTCCTAGTGACCCTGTGTGCGGCAGAGTGGAACTGCCCCATGGAGCTTTCCGGCCTGGAATCTTCACAGAAGCAAATTATCGGGTCTTTGCTCCCATGGAGCCACTGGGTAGGTCCAAACGACCCAATTTAGTTAGCAGCTGAGTCCTTGACCACTGAGCACCCGGGTCCCCATTTCCCAGATGCTTAACTGAGGCTCAAGGGAGCATGTGAGTTGCCCCCACAGCTGATCAATGGATCTTCCATGGTTCTGGCTGTGCTCCAACAAGGAGCATCATGGGAATAAACAAGGCAGAAAGAAACGAGTCCAGAGAGAAACACAGGTGGGGCTCCGGCAGTCAGTCACCAGGATTCAAAGCCTTGACACAGCTGGGAGTTGGGACCAAAGCAAAGAACACAGGTTCTAGCGTCAGAGGACTTGGGTTCAAGTCTCAGGCCCTCCACCCACTGGCTGTGTGACCCTGAGCAGTTCACTCGACTGGTGCCTCTGCTTCCCCAAGGTCTCAGGTCCCTGGTCCATGCCCGGCATGGCACAGGGCTGTACTGAGGGCTCAGGGTCAGGGCAAAACGGACGGCTTTGGAGACGAACTGTGACTCAGCTTTGAGTGGCAGTCAGGGCAACACAAGGACTGGGCCAGGGGCCATGCCCCTGATGGATGGGGCTTTGTCATCTCAGTCCTCGGGACCCAGGCACCAGCAGTGGTATAAAGGGGCTGGGCTCTGGGGCACCAGACACGCCTGAGGTGGGGGTTGCTGGCACATCCCCAGCCCGGCCAAGGGGCTTCCTTTGTCAAGATCACTTCCTGTCTCAGGGCCTCAGTTTCCTTATCTGTGCAAAGGGTCAGTACCCCAGCCCGGAGCACCTACAGAGAGCTGGAGGGGGCCAGAGGAGCTGGTCTTCCATTTCCCAGGCGCCAGTCCGTCCAGGTGTTTCCCGAGTTTTGCCCTATGGGAGCCGCTCCTCCTCCGGTCCTCTTTACCACTAGTCCTTAAAGTGAACCATTTTTCTTTTTTCTTCAGAAAGAAAACTTTACATCATCACAAGCAGAAAACAAGTATCACTCGCCGGAAACAGAGAGTGGCCATAAGATCAGCTACAATAGGAAGAAAGTAATTAAACTCTCATGGGTCCCGTGG
>NW_006921670.1:7973240-7977605 GCF_000298275.1 Orycteropus afer afer
CACCCACCCACCTCAGTGGGCACACCCACACCCAGTGGCATGGGAAAGGGCTTGCTGGGTAAAGCCCAAGTGCCTCCATGGAATGGTTTGGGGTTTGCAGCTTAAACACCTGCCCCCCCACCCCAGCAATTCCCCTGGGCTGATCACCGCCACAGGCGTGTCCATCTGTGGAAATGAGGACCTGGCCTGTCTGGGTTCTTGGCCAGTCTCTTGAAGTCTGGTTAGGAGAAGTGAAGTGCCACAGTCAACTCATGCTGGGGACACCGGGGGCTCAGCCAGCCTGCCCTTCCTCCTCCGAGGTCCTGTCCCGGAGTCCTGCCTGAGTGGACACACCCCCTCTACACACAGGGATGCTGGCATTCATTCAACGAAGTTTATTCACCGTGTGCAGGCCTCCTTCCTGCTCCAGGGACCTCCAGGGCCTCAGGCCCAGAAACAGGTGTTTCCAGAGAGAGAGATGAGGTAGTGGGGGAGCACTAAGGAGGAGGGGAGACCAGACTGTCCCCCACAAGCAGCCTTTTAGGTCCTAGCTACCCCCTACCTGCCAAGGTCCCACACCTCAGAGCAAAGACGCAGAAGGGCAAAGAGGGCTTCCAGAGGAGGGAGGGGTCAGGAGGGCCTGGCAGGGGTCCCACTGCCCTGGGTGCCGCTGCACCTGGGGAGAGTCCAACGACGTCGGTGCTGGATAGCCTGGTCCTCTCACACTCAGGCTAGAGCTGGGCGTAGGGGACTGTGGGCCTGGGGTCTGCCAGGCTCCTGGGTAGGCGCAGATGTGGGGCAGGTACCGGCAAAGGCTGTGAGTTTGGAGGGAACGTGGGACCCCAGCGGAAGACGGCTCCTTACCATCTCAGCAAAGCTTGCGCCCAGCCTCGGGATCCGGCTTCAGGCCGGATTCCTTTGCTTCAAGAATCACGGCCAGCAACGCCCTCAGGTGGTTAATTTGAGAATGGCCGAAAACACTGAGAAAGTAAACCGCCATGCCCTCGTCTTCCCCAAGGTGAGGACATCACTTGGTGCAGCGTCAGCCCCGCCTGAACACTCAGCTTCTCAGTTTTTGCGTGTGTAAAATGAGATTACGTCCCAAGAGACCCTGAGCTAATTGGTCATCAAAGTTGTGGCCACCAGTTGTGGGGCTGGCTGAGCTGCACAGCAGCCTTGAAGCTGTCACAATACTGTTGTTACAGTCACAGGCAGGGACCTTGGTTCGACTCACATCCTTGTCACCAACCCTCTGAACGACCCTGGGCTTCATAGCACCTTCCTGAGCCTCAACCTTCTCGTCTGTGAAACAGGATAAAGAAGATGTAAAGCACTCGACAGGTTAGTCCTGTCCTCTTCCAAGTAGGGCTGGTCTGAGGACTGTTCTTGTGAGGTGCCATTTTGAGTTGGCTCCGAGTCAGCGACCCCAGGGACAACAGAACCGAACACTGCCCGGTCCTGTGCCAGCCTCACAAATCCTTGCTGTGTTTGAATCCATGCTTGCAGCCACTGTGTCAATCCATCTCTTTGAGGGTCTTCCCCTTTTTTTGCTGACCACCCACTTTACCAAGCATGATATCTTCTCCAGGGACTCAACCCTTCTGACAACTTGACCAAAGTACGTGACATGAAGCCTGGCCATTCTCTGAGGATCAAATGACAGTGAATGAACTGGCGTTAAATGAGACCATACTTGCAAAGCGGTGGCCTGGACCAGATTCTCAGGTCAATGTAGGCCCTACGGGAGATGCCTCCAGGTTCACCTGTCCCAGGTGGGACTGCAGAGAGCTGAGCCAGGGAAGGCAGGCCTCAGAGCAGAGAGGGCAGGGAGAGCGACTGGCTCCTCCCCTGCTCCCACCCCATGTGCCGCCCGTGGTAGGAAAAGAGACCCCAGATTCCAACATGCGCAATAGACACACTTTTATTAAGCCAACAGGACAGAGACAAACAATTTTCCAGGATGAGGGAAACCATCGGCATAGAGATCGTACAGAACACGGAAAGGAGTCCATTGGGTCACGACCATGGGGCTAATTATATGTGATTGAAAACAAAGGGAATCATCACAAAATTCTGATTGGTGGCAGAACAATTCATCATTGTCACAGGAGGGACCACAGAAGAGGGAAAGGACCATGATTGGGAGACGTAGGTATCTGAAGCTGAGAAAGGGTTACGGGACTGGTACTGGGGCTTGACTACCCGGCTAGGTGGTGCTTGAGATGTGACTCATGACCACACAGCCTGAGTCAGAGCCACAAGATGGCTACGAAACAATACCAAGACCCCAACCTTACTTAAAATTAGATAAGGACAAAGATGGCCGAACAGGAGACAAGCTGCACAGACCCTCTTCAAGAAAGAAAAGAGAAACCAATTGACACAGATACAGAAGATAATCCTGGAGCCCTGAGCTTTGAAAGGAAGGACACAGAAGAGGATTAAATACCAACTAGCAGAAGGGCCTGAATGAAAACAGTGAATAAGGAGACAAATGGAGCTGGCAGACTGTCAGCTATCCCAATGGTGTGACCAGTCTGAATGTTTATAAGTGGTGTTAGGGCCTGGCCAGTAACCTAAAAATCAGCCCTGCTTGCCAAGGGCCCCATGGACAACTGCACTGGTAGCCGACAACTGAAAAGGGAAACAGCAAAGAAGGAGACAAACTGAGCTGTGGACTTTGGGCTGTCTGGAGGGCAGAGGCGTTTTGGATATTTACAAGCAGCAGCCTTCTGATCCCAGTGACCTAAGAATATACTCTGCTTGCCAAGGACAGCATGGGCAGCACACTGGAGGCAGACGACTGGAACGGTGCAATATTCCCTTTGTTACTCTTACACCTCATGCCTTCTTGGTGAATGGAGGTGTGGCCACCCCCCACCTCCAGCCACCTTCTGGACCGGCAGGAATTCCATCCCAGCCTGCATGCTCTGAAGGAGCCTGGGTGTGTGTTTGTTTTTAAATTATTCTTTTTTTTCCCCTTCCTTTTTACTTTTATTCTTTCTCTCTCCCTTCCAGGGTTCTAGTTTTCTTTCTTTCTTTTTTTTTTTTTCCCTCTTCCCTTTTCTTGGTTCCAATCTTTTCCCTTTCTTTTGGTTCTTCCCATGCCTTGCTTTTCTTTTTGCATTTTTCTCAACTTTTTTCTCTATTATTCCTTTATGCTAGTTCTTTTCTCTTCTTCTCCCCTCCCCAGATATTGTTTTTTCCCTCTTTTTCTATTTATATTTATTTTGTCTTTTTAAAGCATTTCTTTAAATATTTCTTCTCATTTATTTATTTTTTTTTTTGGAGGGGGGCAGTCATTCCTGTGGGCAGTGAATTACTTGCTTTGTTTTTCTAGCCATAGTCTTTGTAACTCCCACCAGATTACTGGGTGGGAGCATGCAAATAAGGTGTGTAGAACTCTGATGTTGGGGTTGGTAAGTTTTGTCACTCTGCCAGGCTTAACATGAGCCCTCCTAGAGGGAGAAAGGGTATCTCACTGCCATCAAGAGAGAAGAGCTAGACGTGAAGTAGAGTGTTTCCTTGGACCCAAGATCTCTGCCCTGGACCTTCTTGGTTGAGAGATGCCCTGGCAGAGAGATGGCAGCAGTGGAACCAAGAGGCATGAGACAGAGGGACGGGCTTACCTGGCCCACAGAGTAAGAAAGCCGAGTGCCCGTGGACAGGAGGCTTGCTGGTGGAGTGGGGTGCACCTAGGTGTACCTACTGGCAGAGCTAAAAGAGCTTTGCAACACTTTCCCAAATGAGGCAGAGGCCATGCCCAGAGGCCAAGGGCCAGAGAGGTGTGCCTGAGGGCATAGCAGAGGGAAGACTGTCCTGATAGAAGAATTGTATTCTGAGCATACTCCTGAAACTGAATTGTAGCCTGTTACTTCCCTAATAAACCCTATAATCATGAGTATTGTGTTTGAGTTCTGTGTGGCCATTCTATATGGTAGTGTGGTGGTTAAGTTTGTGTGTCTACTTCGCTGGCCCTGGTTGAATGGCTGGACAGCTGAATGTAGTAATTCCCCATGGTGAGACTGGTATTAACTCCATGGTGGAATCTATTGGAGCAGCTGAGTAGCTGCTTTGGTTATGTGGTCTGCTTCCTGTATATAAGAAGCAGCTTTGGGAATGGTCTCTAGCTTATGGCACCTTGAACCCTGCATGTAGCCGTGTTGTTGTTTAGCAGCCTGCCATGCTCTGCTGACCTTGGGACCTGTAATGGACTTGAATCACCTGCCATGTGGTTTGGTAACATTGGGACTGTGCCTTTTTTACTTGTCAACCTTGGGCTTGTCGGCCTCAGCAGCCAGAGCTGTCTGAGTGAAGATAAGCCTCCAGCTTCAGTGAGCTAGGAGCAGGAGGCAGAGCTGAAGCCCAAGGTTGAGGGGCTTTCAC
>NW_006921670.1:7980930-7989964 GCF_000298275.1 Orycteropus afer afer
GGTGAGCAGTAACTAGGGTCTTAAAAGCTTAGGTGGCCATCTAAATGGCAACTCATGGTCTCTCCTCGTCTGGAGCAAGGAAGAGTGAGGGGTGGAGACAGTCCCAAGGACTAATGGACCATGAGAACCTCAACTTCCATGAGCCTGAGACTGGAAGAACTAGATGGGGCCTGGCTACCAATGCCAACTGCTCAGAAAGGGATCAAACTTAGAGATCCTGGCTAGAGTCGGGGAGAAACGTGGAACAAAATTCAAAAACAAAAACGATCAGGCTTACTGGTCTGGTGTGTTGTTGTTGTTGTTATGTGCAGTTGAGTTGGATCCGAATCATAGCGACCCCTCCTTGGGTTTCTGAGGCAGTATCACTATGGAAGTAGATTGCCCCACCTTCCTTCTGAAGAGTGGCTGGTGGGTTTGAAGCGCCAGCCTTCTGGTTAGCAGTCAAGCACTGGTCTGGTGGAGACTGGTAAAACCCTAGAGACTATGGGCCCTAGTGACTGCTCCGGCCTGGAATTGAATTCATTCCTGCGGCTTAACTCTCAGCCTAGCAATAGACAGGCCTACAAGCTGAGTACCTACACCAGGGAGATGCAGCCTTAGAATTGTCAGCCGTGGGAGCTCAGAAGGGCAGAATTTGCACAGGGAGGAAGGGAGGGAGGCAGGAAAGCACAGGCCAGGACCCTGGGGACGGGCAACCACAGGGAGGAAGCAGGAGAGCTGTTACAGTGTCGGGATTATAATCAGTGTCATGAAACAAAATGTCCGAACTGTTGAATGGAAAACAAATCCGCTTTGTAAAATTTCATCCAAATCATAATAAAAAGTTAAAAACAAAAGAAAAACCCCAACCTTCTGGGAGTTGGCCAGACAAACCCTGACAGGTGTAACCAGTGGATATAAGAGGCCGGCCTTGCCCAGATGTGGTTGAGCTGGGAAGGTTGGCCCTGGCGGCCGGATTGGGACTTTGCCTACAGGTGCGGGGGAGGGGGCTACGCAGCGGGTGGGATGGAGAGGTGGCTGCCAGGACTGGGTGTGTGGGTGCTGGGAGCAAGGATGTGGTGGTGGCCCTGGCTACCACGCTCTGTGGGTGCAGCCGTTCCCTGATGGTGGGAACCTCAGCGGCCCCCCGCTGCCTGGAGCGGGGAAAAACAAAACACCACCACCTTATGGACCTGCGGAGATGTGTATGTCGTCAAACTTGAGCTTGTGAGCACAGAGGCAGACCCATACTGTCAGGCCTCGCAGCCGAGTTGAGCAGCCAAGAGGATTTGACTGGAAGGTTGGGAGGGGGCTTCAGCCGGCCTGCTGATGAACTGGGTGACGTGAGGCGGACAGGAAGGTGGACCACATGCCCAGAAAGGGCAGTGTGCCTGTGTGTGCAAGCATGCACATGTGTGCACGTGTGCTCACGTATGTGCGTGTGTCCGACCAACATGGGAAGAGGAGGAGGAGTCCGGGACAGAAAACCCTGCCCCCTAGTGCTTTTGTAGCTAGAGGACGCCAGCCCCTGAGGCCCACTCCCTGTCTTGGTCCCCAGCTATTACCAAGGTGGCACATAGTGGTCACAGAGCCCCAGGGGTCCGCCTAGGCCGCAATGA
Organism: Orycteropus afer afer; assembly: GCF_000298275.1. Lineage (NCBI taxonomy): Eukaryota > Metazoa > Chordata > Mammalia > Tubulidentata > Orycteropodidae > Orycteropus > Orycteropus afer. The sequence continues at coordinate 7,982,529 of NW_006921670.1, forward strand.
TGCTAGGGAGGCTGGGGAAGGGAGAAACTGGGGTGACCTGCCTTGGGATGGGGCAGCCTCCTGGCCCTAAGGTCAGCCACGGGAAAAGCGCATAATCGGGCTGTGTACCAGCTGGGAGGCTCCGGCCTGCAGGGGGCGCCCTCGAGCCAGGAAAAAGCTCCCTGGCCCAGGATCAGGGCCTGCGGCGCTGCCTTGCAAGATACCCACCCCGCCCGGGGCATGCTTCTGCCCAGCTGAGCCTGGCATTCGGTCCCCCCTGCGCAGCCCAAGTCCAAGGTACGCCCTCCTGGGGGTGTCGTCTGTCTGGCTGTGGGGGCATGTCCAGCCCTGCCCTGGTCTCTGCTGCTCCGCATGTCCACCGGCTCCCGGCCCGCAGGGACCCTGGAGGCCCTGAGTCGGGGTGGGGTGGGGAGAGGGTCGGCCCTGCACCTTCGGGCCAGGTGGGCTGCAGGGAACCGGAGGCCAGAGCAGTAACTGCCCGGGGGAGGCCCAGAAGGAAGATTCCAGGCCAAGGTGTTGGATGCTCCGAGAGGCCCTGTGAGAAGCCAGAACACTCTACGTCAAGGAGCCCCCGGCGGGCTGGGTGTGTTCCCACGCCCAGCCTCGAGGCGGCAGCACCGAGCCTCCTGCACGCAAACCCCGCCCCTTTGCTCTGAACACCTGGTGCTGCTACTCTGAGCAAAGTGCCTCTTCCACCGCATCCTTGCACTCGGCACTCTGTCCTTGTCTCTCTGCTTCGTCCGCAGCGCCCCAAGGGGCTCCAGCTGTTGGTGGGCTGAATTGCTTAATGGAGGCCGAACTGGCATCCTCGGGCCAGGGGCTGTAGTTGGCCCCCAGCGCATGTCCCCGGGCCAACCGGAGTGAAAATAGCTCCCATGTGGAGGGTGGGTGAGTTCACGGCAGTTAGGGCTGAGGCCGGGCTGGTGCCAGGTATTGTTAATAGCTCCCGGTGTTGTTAATAGCAGCTCCCCCCCCCCCCCCCCCCCCGCCCCCGCAGGTGCCAGTCAACTCCCTCTCGACTGTCACGCCCTAGAGCATTAGTCCATCTCTTTCCTCCTCCCTTCTTTCAAAATAGACTCTACCTGCTTTTATTACACCGCCCTTCTCCTGTCTTCTCCCAGACCACTGAGGACTCTAAATCATCCCTCAGGGTAACCTCTATTTTACAAGCAAGTTCAGGCTCATAAAACCACTACCCACTGCCATGGAGTTGGAGCTGACTCATGGCGACCCTTCCTTGGGTTTCCAAGGCGGTATTGCTCTGGAAGTAGATTGCCCAACCTTCCTTCTGAGGAGTGGCTGGCGGGTTTGAACCGCTAGCCTTCTGGTTAGCAGTCAAGTGCCTTAGGCACTATGCCACCAGAGCTCCCACACAGCACCTTAAATCCAAGGAAGTGCTAGTGGAGGAATTTCAGGGACAGAGTCAGGCCCTGTAGTCAATCAGGGGAGCTGGAATAGGGAGCCATGGCTTGAGGGTGAGGCACTGGGGGTCCATTTTCCATCCAGCCAAGTTGGGGGGTGGGGATTGGACAGAAAGATGGGGGTCCTGAGTGTGAGCTCCAGGTTGAGCCATTTGCCAGGGGGCTTCCTGTGGGTGCTGACCAGGTGAGGCCTGAGCAGACCCGATCCGAGAAGCACCAGCTGTGGACAGACCCAGGACTTTCCGGTCACCGAGATCACCGGTGCGCTCTTTGAAGCTCTGTCCCATTAGTGGGAAATTCCAGAGGGGGTGTTACTGAGGGCAGAGCCAGCCTGGGGCCAGAGAGGCCAAGGCCTGGCTTTGACGCTGATTTTGATCTTGAGCTAGCTAACATAACTCTCTGAGCCACACTTTCCTCGTCTGTGAAATGGGAATTATACATGTTTTGTGATTTAATGCCTGAGGCCTCAATTTTCTCTGTACAATGGGGTTCAGCAAACCCTGCCTCCTCTGCCTAATAATTTTGCAGTTAAATCATCCTCCTGTTCATCGACTAAGGGACCATTCCCTGGAGAAGGACATCACACTTGGTAAAGTGGAGGGTTAGCAAAAAGGGGAAGACCCTCAACAAGATGGATTGACACAGTGGCTGCAACAATGGGCTCAGGTATAGCAGGGATTGTGAGGCTGGTGCGGGACCAGGTTTCTGTTGCTCATGGGGTCACAGTGAATCGTAGCCAACTCAACAGTTCCTAACAACAATGACAACATTCATCAAATAGCAACTCTGGTGGTGCAGTGGTTAAGATATTCAGCTGCTAACCAAAAGGTTGATGGTTCAAATCCACCAGCTGCCCCACGGGAGAAAGATGAGGCAATCTGCTTCCGTGAAGATTGACAGCCTTGGAGACCCTGTGGTGCAGTTCCACTCTGTCCTCCAGGGGCGCTGTGGGTCAGAATGGACTCCAGGGCAGTGGGTGTGGTTTGGGCTTTGCTTCTGTGAAGATTGACAGCCTTGGAGACCCTGTGGGCAGTTCCACTGTGTCCTCTAGGGGTGCTTTGAGTCAGAATCAACTTGATGGCAGTGGGTGGATTCATCAAATAATACTAATAAAGAAATGAGAACGCTTACCATCTGCCTGGGGCTGTGCCCACGCCTTAACTCCTTCATTACTCTTGGCCTCTCTAGGAGGTAGAATTCTGTATTACGACCATTCCACAGAGAAGAAAACCAAGCCCAGTGACTCAGGATCACACAGCTGAGTGAGTGTCAGACCCAGGAGGTCTGTACTCTGGACCGCAGGCTGCCTCTCTGAACATGACCTTTCAGGCCAGGCCTGGTCTGTTACAGGGGCAAGAACTCAGGGACTGGTACATGCAGTCCTCAAAAAAAAAAAAAAAAGTGCTGTGCAGAGAGAGGAGCATGCCGGCTTATCAGACAGAATCTGGGGGGGTCCATCCCCTCATTCTCATAGAAGCAGCCGAGTGGTCAGGCTTTTCCTTTACAACATACAAACGACAGTGTTTGCCATGTATTTTCACCCTCACCTGAGATCACAGGACAGTCACAGGGCAGGGCCATTGGGGGAAGCTGGGGATCCCACGGTGCAGAAGAAAGAGCATTGGTTTTAACCTTGGAGAGACCTGGGTTCAAATCCTAGCTGTGCTATTTCCTCAGTGTGTGATTATCTCTTTGAACCTCAAGCACCTCATCTCAAAAATGGGAATGTTTATGTTGACGTAGTTAAGTGATTCTAGGAAGTAAACAAGGAAATGTCTGTGAGAAACCTGCAGGGTGGCCCGGAGCTGTGGAGACCCAGTTGGTCTGCCCACTGACACCTCAGAGATTGATCACAACAACCAGCCCCCGGCATCCTCGACTTGACATCACAGACCGTTCTCTCTGGTGAGACAAATGCAGCTGTTTGACTGGCACCAGAAAAAACAAAACAATTAACTCTGCCTGGAAAGCGCCTTCTCGGTAACTGAGTGATCTCGGCTCCCAGATTCCCTGATTGTTCTGGGGCCATTGGCCCTGCTTCATTAGTGTCTATGGAAACAGACTGTCTGTTTGCAGGTAAAGGACTTGCCCAAACCGAGGCTGGACCGAGACAGGACAGAGGCACTGCATGGCTTCGACACACAGTGTCAGGCCCCGCCTTAGGCACCAGGCGGGGAAAGATATTTGTAACCTTTATTGTGAGATTATTTTTATCATAAAAGCCATTAACCTCATTGTTTTGAAAGTGCAATGATGTAATAGTTTGTATGTTTGAACCCAGCAAGTCCTGACTGTTCTGTTTCCTCTTAATGCTGCTTAAAACCTGAACAATCCCTTTTTGGTTCCTCATGATAGTGTTGTCAGGTGCCGTCAATTCGAGTTTGATTCACAGTGACCCCACGTGACAGAATGCAGTTGCCCCGTGGAGTTCCCTAGGCTGTCATCATTCTGGGAGCAAATCACCCAGGTTGTTTTCCCCACGGAGCCAGTGGGTGGATTCAAATCGCTGACCTTTCTTCTCCTCCCTGATTTTATCACAGGCAGCTGAAAGAAGATAGCTGGCGTTTTCTTTTTAATTTTTACTGTGATTTGGGTGAAAGTTTACAGAGCAAAGTCATTTTCCATACAGCAGTTCCTACATGTTTTGTTTCATGACCTTGACTACAATTCCCACAATGCACAGCTTTCTTCCCACTTCCTCCCTGTAGTTACCTCTTCCCTGTGTCCTTCTTTCCTATACATCCCTGCCCCCTGAGCTAGCTCCCTGTACAAACACTGCCCTTCTGTTCTCCCATGATTGATTGCTCCAAGGAGTGTATCTACCTGATGTAAATGTTCACCCCACATTTTGAACATTCTGCTTGGAGATCCCCTTAACCAGATTCTCAGGTTCATCAGGCACATTTTCTGTCCTCCACGTCACTGCAGGCAACAGACTTGCTAAATATTCTGCCGTTACCTACCTTGGGTTACGTTAATCAGATCCTATTTTCTCCAGCACCCAGTTTTCTCACTGCCCTTTAAGCCTTCATCAGTAGTTTCTTGGAGGGTCTTCTGGCCGCCTGGTCCCAAACCAGTGCCACATGTTTTAAGTTTACATTTTGACAACAAACACCCTACTTCATGGCAAAATGCCTTCACATCATCGGTTACTTACTGTGTAACAAACCACCCCAAGCATCAGTAGCCTGACACAACAATCATTTGTCTGCTCACAATGTTGTAAGTTTGGTTCAACAGAGTCACCTGTGCTCCAGGTATCGGCTCAACTAGGCGGGAAGAGCCACTTCACTTGTGTGGTTGGCAGCTCTGCTTCAGTTACCCTCCATGTGGGTTAGCCATCCGGCTGCCTGGGGTTCCTCAGACCTAGACCGGTATGGCATCCATTCCACTGCAGTCCTTGGCCCGGCCCAGGTTCAAGGGGTTGGACAACAGCTCCCCATCTCAATAGGAGCAGCGTGTATGTACAGACGGGGCTTTTTTTGAGCCATCTCTGGAGACTACCTACCACACACACCCTGGGTTTACATATGGGGAAACTGAGAGATGAAATGGATTGGCTTGGGGACAGGGTACCATGAGAAATTACAGCTGCTTTTCCTGTGTGCCCGGTGCTAGGCGAGGTGCCCCCACATGCAATCTCACAGTGGCCCTATCAGGCAGGAACAGTCATTAGCCCCATTTTACAGATGAGGAAACTGTGATAGTTGGAGCTGTGTGTCAACTTGGCTGGACCACAATTGTGTGTGGTTTAAGCAGTTGTGATGTGGTTATTTCCATGATGGGATCAGAGTGTATGTTTTGAGCAGCCAATCCATTGAAAGAGAGTTTCCCTAGGGGTGTTTCCAGTATATTTATGGACATCCTGGGAAAGGAGACACTCTTCTGTGGATCGGGATTCTGTTGTGCTGCCTACAACTGTCCATGAGCGAACAATCCACCATTCGGCCTGGAGATCTCGGATTCGTCATTTGTTGGAGTCAACAGCCTGTATACCGCCTGCCAACCTCAAGCTCCTCAGCCCCTGCAGCTGCGTGAGTCGGGAAAAGCCTCCAGCTTGACGTTTGATTCAAGAACTTTGGACTTGCCAGCTTCTATAAGCGTGTGAGCCATTTTCCTAAGATAAATTTCTTTCTCTCCCTATATAAGCTGTACTGGTTTTGTTTCTCTAGAGAACCCAGTCTAACACAGAAACTGAGGCACAAGGCAGGTGAATACCTTGCCCATAGTCACAAGGTTTGTAGGAAGAGGGCCCTGAGCCCGCCTTCTGAACCAGCAGCAAAGTCCAAAAACCATTACCTGTATGTCTTGGCATTAACAGCAAAGTGGAACAGTGCCCAAGATGGTGGTGAGTTCCAAACAAAACAGAATATGGCGTTCCTCACGCTTCAGCACGGTGCAGCCTGGGAGGAGTACCAGACATGGCCTTGGTTCTCCTGCAGGATCGCTGTGTGGCAAACTCTGCTAGTTCCTCCCCACGGCCATGCCTCTCTCTGACACAGTGATAAACTTGGTAGCTGGGCATTTGGCTCTCCACCTAATGACTTTTTCCCAGCTTCCCTTGCAACTAAAGGAACGAAATTCTAGCCAATGGGATCAGGGCAGAAGTGATGACGGCCGGCTCTGGGTCAGGCCTGGGGGTGCAATGGCCAATGGCAGGCACTGGAGCAGCTGCTTTGGACCACGAGAGAAGAGCTGATTGTGAGGGACAGAGCACGCTGGGAGGGCCCTGGGGTCCCTGGGTAACTTTGGGGAGTGGAGCAACCTTTGGTCCTAACTACTCAGGTCTGGGCTGTGAAGCGAGAGGAAAATAAAATCGTGTTTTCTTTAAGCCATTGTTTATTGTGAATGTTTCCACATCTGAAACTGTATTGTAACTTAGAGAGGACCTTGAAACAGGGAGCTCTGGTAGCATAGTGCCTAAGGCACTTGACTGCTCACCAGAAGGCTGGCGCTTCAAACCCACCAGCCACTCCTCAGAAGGAAGGTTGGGCAATCCTACTTCCGTAGTGATACTGCCTCAGAAACCCAAGGAGGGGTCGCTGTGAGTTGGGGCCGACTCGACGGCAAACAACAACAACAACAACAATGTGCTTCTCCAGGGATATGAGAGCTGGATCGGGGGTCCATGGCCCTCCCAGTCCTGAAACCCTGGGGTTCTGTGATGAGGCAGGTTGGGCTGGGTTGAGTGCCTCTCAGCTCTAGGCCGAATGCTGATTTTCTCTGTCCTCTCGTGAACCGTGAACCGTTTTGCCTCAATTAGTTCTGACCTTCTGTAATTGAACTGGGAGTTGAGCTCCATTTCAAACCCAAATGAAAATTAAGAAGCTGTTTGTGGAAGCACTTTCCTTCCAGTCAGTCGCTGTGGGAGGTGGAGTAAGACCGTTTTTGCAACGGCCAGAAATCCATTGTGTGGAATGCTGTCCTTCTATTTATTTATTCATGGGCTTTGAACCAAAACATAGCAGAGTCATTTAGGGGTTTTATTGACTCTCATTAAAAAAAAAAAAAAAAATTCCCTGTTCCCCAGCCTGTAAGGGGAATAGATTTTCAGGGTGAGGAAATATTCGGGTTTCTTCGGCCTCTGTGAGGTCTGTGGGGCAGGTGTGGATTTTCCTGGGACAGAGAAGAGGGGGCAGGGCTGATGGGAGACAAAAGCAGAACTGAGGTGGGTGGAGGGCGGCTGGGGGATGGGCCTTGAGCCCCAGCTGCCGGGAAGCTCAGGTTGAGGCAGAAGTGGTAGGTGGAGAGGAGAGGGCAGCATTAGCCAAGGATGCAGGTGAGGACGGGTAAGCCAGGTGGGTGGTCCCAGGGGCACAGCTCCCGTCCCCAGGGCTTCTTTGGGATGAGGTGCTCGTGTTGAGGGGGTCCTAAGCCCCTCTGCAAAACACAGATGATGCAGTCTTGCCTTGCTGACAATTAAGACCATTCGAGGCTCTTACTGATGAAGCTCAAAGCAGCCTTCAGTAAGGATTACACCTTGTTGTTGTTGTTAAGTGCCGTCGAGTCGTTTGC
>NW_006921670.1:7990809-7994025 GCF_000298275.1 Orycteropus afer afer
ACAACTGGACCGATAAACAACATCAAGATCAATAGAGAAGAAATTGAAGCTGTCAACAACTTCGTTCAACTTGGATCGATCATCAACAGCCATGGAAGCAGCAGTCAAGAAATCAAATAATGTATTGCATTGGGCAAATCTGCAAAAGACCTCTTTAAAGTTTTGAAAAGCAAAGCTGTCACTTTGATGACTAAGGTGTACTGACCCAGGCATTGTCTCTTCAGTGGTCTCATCTGCATGAGCAAACTGGACAACGAAAAAGGATGACAGAAACCACTCGGAGGGGGATTGGTGGGAGAACAACGTGGAACAAAACTCAAAATCATAATTTAAAAAAGACCACCTTTGCTGATCTGATGGAGCCTGGTGAGATCCCTGAGACTATAAAAACCAAACAAACCAAACTCACTGCCATCAAGTTGGATCTGACTCATAGCGACCCCTCCTTGGGTTTCTGAGGCAATATCACTACAGAAGTAGATTGCCCAATCTTCCTTCTGAGAAGTGGCTGGTGGGTTTGAACTGCCAGCTTTTGGCCCCTAGTTACCCTTCAGTTCTGGAGCTAAACTCACTCCTGTGGCTTCCAGCCAAACAACAGACAGGCATGTGAGGTGAACATTTACCTTGGGTAGATACACTCCTTGGGAGAACAGAGTGGCCATATTTGCACAGGGAAACAGCTGGTGGGTGGGTGGGGTGAGAGTGCACGGAGGGAAGGACACAGGGAGAGGTAACTACAGGGAGGAAGTGAAAGAGAGCTATTACACTGTGGGGAACTGCAGTCAATTCGGGAGACAAAACGTGTATGAACTGCTGTATGGAAAATGAATTTGCTCTGAAAACATTCACCCAAACAACAATAAAAATGGGAAAAAAGAAAAGAAAAAGGATGACAGAAGAAGAATTGATGCATTTCAACTGTGGTATTGGTGAAGAGTGTTCAGTAGACCAATGAACTGTTTGTTAGAAGAATGAGGAGCTCTGGTGGCATGGTGCCTAAGGCATTACACTGCTAACTAGAAGGCAGGTGGTTCAAACCCACCAGCCACTCCTTGGAAGGAAGATTGGACAATCTACCTCTGTAGTGATACCACCTCAGAAACCCAAGGAGGGGTCTCCATGAGTCAGATCCAACGTGATGGCAGTGAGTGTGCTTTTGGTCCGAAGAATAAACAAAGCAGTCTTAGAAGAAATGCAACTGAAATGGTCCTTAGCAGTAAAATGGCAAGACTTCAGCTTGTCTGCTTCACACGCGTCTTCAGGAAAGACGAACTGATGGAAGAGGACCTCGTGGTTGGTGCGCAGGGCATCAGGAAAAACCAGGGGAACTCCGTGAGGTGGCCTGACACAGGAACCGCAGCCCTGAGCTCAGGCAGAGCAGCAGTCAGGAAGATGACCGAGCGCCAGGAAGCGTTTTTAGCATGTGAAGTTGCCGTGACCCAGCGCTGACTCCACGACACCCGGCAACAACACATTTTCATATGTAATAACAGCTTTATTAGGATATGATTCACATACCATAAAGTTCACTTAGTGGTTTTTAGTCTAGTCATAGAGTCATGCAACCGGTACAACTAATTTTAGAACATTTTCATTGCACACACTCTCAAGAAAGGAGCTGCACCCCTTAGCAGTCACTCCCCACCCCTCTCCTCCCCTTGTGCTGGCAACCACCACTCTAGTTTCTGTCTCTATAGATTTGCCTATGAACATTTCATAAATGGAACTATACCTCATGTGATCTTTTGTGTCTGGCTTCTTTCACTTAGCATGTTTTCAGGGTTCATCCATGTTGTAGTGTGTACTACTACTTCATTTTTTTCATGGCTGAATAATATTCCATTTGTTTATCCATTCATCAGTGCATGGTTATTTGGATTGTTTTCAGATATTGGCTATTATGAATTGAGCTGCTATGAATATAATATTCATGTTATGCTATGAATATTCATGTACATGCCTTTGTGTGGACGTATGTCTTCATTTTTCTTGGGTAGATATCTAGGAGTGGACTTGCTGGGTCATACGTTAATTATTGACTGTGCAGAGGCATTTGACTGTATGGATCATAACAGATTATGGATAACATTGTAAAGAATAGGAATCCCAGCACTTAACTGTGTTCATGAAGAACCTGTACATTGATCAGGAGGCTGTCGTTCGAACAGAACAAGGGGACACTGCATGTTTTAAATCAGGAAAAGTATGCATCAGGGTTGTATCCTTTCACCATACTTATTCAATCTGTACGCTGAGCAAATAATCTGAGAAGCTGGACTACATGAAGAAGAACGTGGTCTCAGGATTTGAGAAAGACTCATTAACCTGCCATATGCAAATGATAGAACCTTGCTTGTTGAAAGTGAAGTTGACTTAAAGCACTTACTGATGAAGATCAAAGACTACAGCCTGCAGTATGGATCACACCTCAACATCAAGAAAACAAAAATCCTCACAACTGGACCAATAAGCAACATCACGGTAAACGGAGAAAAGGTTGAAGTTGTCAGGGATCTCATTTCATTTGTTTCCTTAATCAACATCCGTGGAATCAGCAGTCAAGAAATCAAACAACATACTGCACTGGGCAAATCTGCTGTAAAAAGACCTTTAAAGTGTTAAAGAGCAAAGATGTCACTTTGAAGACTAAGGTGCGCCTAACCCAAGCCATGGTATTTTCAACTGCCTCATATGCATGTGAGACCTGGGCAATAAAGAAGGAAGACTGAAGAAGAGTTGATGCATTTGAATTGTGTTGGTGAAAAATATTGAAAATACTATTGACTGCCAGAAGAATGAACACATCCGTCCTGGAAGAAGTGCAGCCAGAATGCTCATTGGAAGCGAGAGTGGCCAGACTTGGTCTCACCTAGTTTGGTCATGTTGTCAGAAGGGACCATTCCTTGGAGAAGGATGTCATGTTTGGTAAAGTGGAGGGTCAGTGAAAAAGGGGAAGACCCTTAACGAGATGGACTGACACAGTGGCTGCAACGATGGGCTCGGGCATAGCAGGGACTGTGAGGCTGGCGCAGGAGCAGGCAGCGTTTCGTTCTGTTGTGCACACGGTCACTGTGAGTTGGAACCAACTCAACGGCACCTAACAACAGCGACAACAACAATGGTAATTCTGTGTTTAACTTTTTGAGGAACTGTTGGACTGTTTTCCAAAGTGGTGGTACCATTTTACATTCACCACAGCAGTGTGTGAGCTTCCAA
>NW_006921670.1:7995271-7996650 GCF_000298275.1 Orycteropus afer afer
ATGGAGTTGATTGCCAGTCTCATCATGGGGAATAACTACCACCAGCTGCCCAGCCACTCAACCAGGCCCAGCCAAGTTGACACAGAAACGTAACCACCACAGCCATCCTAGTGGGTCTGAAAGGAGGCCAGGTGGTGCAGCGGTTAAGTGCTCAGCTGCTAGCCAAAAGGTTGGCAGTTCAAACCCACCAGCTGCTCCATAGGAAAAAAATTTACAGTCTACTTCCATAAAGATTTACAGCCTTGGAAACACTATGAGCAGTTCTACTCTGTCCCATAGTGTTCTTGTAAGTCAGAGTCAAGGGGTTTGAAGTGGTGTCTCATTGTTGTTTCAATTGGCATTTCCCCAATTACTACAAAGACTGAGAATCTTGCATGTGCTAATTGGCCATTTGTTATCTTCTGTAGAGACATGTCTATTCAAAATCTTTGTTTGTTTTTCAATCGGGCTTTTGTCTTTTAATTGTTGTCAGAGTTCTTTATATACTTCAGCTATAATTCTCTTATTAGATATATGATTTCAAACGATTTTTTTTCCCTTTTGTGGATTGTCATTTCACTTTTTTTGAAGCACAAAAGTTTTTAATTTTAATGAAATCCAACTTCTTTATTTTTTTCTTTTGTCCCTTTTGCTTTTGGAGTTGTATCTAAGAAACCACTGTCCAATACAAAAACATGAACATTTATTTACTCCTCTGTCTTCTGCTGAGATTTTTTTTTTTATTTTAAAATTGTGATTTGGGTGAAAGTTTACAGAGCAAATTCACTTTCTATACAGCAGTTCACATACATTTGTCTCATGACATTGACCACAATTTACCAAAATATAACAGCTCCCCTCCCACTCCCTCCCCAGAGTTACCTCTTCCCAGTGACCATCCTTCCATGCACTACTGCCCCCTGAGCTGTCTCCCTGTGCATGCACAGCCCTTCTTTCTCTCATGATTGTTCTCTCCAAGGAGTGTATCTACTTAGTAAAATGTGCACCTCATATGCCTGTATTTTGTTTGGCTGGAAGCCACAGGAGTGGGTCCAATTCCAGACCTGAAGGGCAGCTAGGGGCCATAGTCTCAGTGGTTCCACCAGCCTCTAACAGACCAGCAAACCTGGTCCCCTCCCTTTTCTTTTCCAAATGCTTTTGAGTTTTATTCCACATTGTTCTCCCTCTATATCCAGGATCTCCTACATAGATACCCCTCCGAGTGATTGATGGTGGTAACCAGGCACCATCTAGATCTTCTGGTCTCATAGTCATATATGAAGATCACATGGTGTACCAGTTGCTTGGACTAATTGTTTCCATGAATCTTTGGTTTTCTTCATTCTTCTTTGCTCTGGACAAAGAGAGACCCATCGTTGCATCTAGATGGCTGCTTGCAA
>NW_006921670.1:7997165-8016980 GCF_000298275.1 Orycteropus afer afer
GGACTGATTGTTTCCATTAATTTTGGTTTTCTTTTTTCTTCTTTGCTCTTGACGAGGAGAGACCCATCATTGCATCTAGATGGCAGCTTGCTAGCTTTTAAGATCCCAGTCGCTACTTGCCAAAGTAAGATATGGGACAATGTTTTGTGTAGTATGTTATGCCAATTGAACTTGATGTCCCCTGCGACTATGGTCTTGAGCCCACAGGTTCAACTACTTGCTCCCTCTGGGTAGCTGACTGTGGCCAAGAAGCCACCACAATCTTGTCCCTTGTCAGTTCTACTATATACCTGAGAATTCTTACAGAACATACCAATACACTTGTAGAAACATTGTCTGCCAATCCTATACATGGTCTTGGGCACAATCCCCCCTGCATAGACATACCTAATAGTTCAGCCTGTGCACCCATCTATCCACCTGTATATCCATGTTTGCCTTCACTGACAATGGAGTACTGTATGTGCAAAAGGGTTCATCTTTGTTGTCTGTACCTTCCATGTACCTCTCTATGTCTTCCTCTTCCACAATGCCACCATGTTGATCACTCATATTTGGTACATTGGCCTTCTCTTCACCCAAATCAATACTTGTCTCTACCTATCTAACACTGTTCCCTCCCCTCTCCTTCCACCCCTTTGTTGTTGTTGTTGTTGTTATGTGCTGTCGAGTCGGCCCTTCCACCCCTGGTAACCAACATATAAAATTTCCTTCCATATATAAACCTTTCCTTGACTTTTACAATAATGGACTAATACAATATTTGTCCTTCTGTGATTGACTTATTTCACTCAGCATAATATTCTCCAAGTTCATCCATGTTATGTGGTGTTTTGCAGATTCTACATTATTCTTTAAGGTTTTTGCTAAGATTTTTATCTTTCCAGCTTTTATATTTAGGTCTTTGACCCATTTTGAGTTAATTTTTGTATGGTGTGAGGTAGGAGTCCATGTTCATTCTTTTGCATATCGGTGTCCAATTGTCCCAGCACCATCTGTTGAAGAGAGTATTCTTTCTCAATTGAATGGTCTTGTCACTATTGTTCAAGATCAACTGATTATAAAAGTAAGGCTTTATTTCTGGACTCTCAATTCTATTCCATTGCTCTTTATGTCTATCCTTATGTCAGTACCACAACATTGTTGTGTTGCTGTTGTTAGGTGTTATGTTGCTTATTGGCCCAGTTGTGAGGATTTTTGTTTTCTTTATGTTGAGGTGTAATCCATACTGAAGGCTGTAGTCTTTGATCTTTGTCAGTAAGTGCTTCAAGTCATCTTCACTTTCAGCAAGCAGGGTTGTGTCATCTGCATATCACAGGTTGTTAATGAGTCTCCCTCCAATCCTGATACCACATTCTTCTTCATATAGTTCAGCTTCTCAGATTATTTGTTGTTAATTCAACTGTTATTCAAATTTATGCACAAAGCACTAATGCCAAAGATGAAGAAATAAGATTTTTATGAGCTGCTGCAGTCTGAAATTGATCAAACATGCAATCAAGATGCATTGATAATTATGGGTAATTGAAATGCAAAAGTTAGAAATGATGTCAGAGATCACATGATATAATTTTGCAAGACCAATGACCTATTCATTGGGGATTTCTTTTTTTCAACAACGCAAGCGGCAACTGTACATGTGAATCTTGCCGGGTGGAATACACAGGAATCAAATCGACTACATCTGTGGAAAGAAAAAATGGAGAAACTCAATATCATTGGTCATAACAAGGCCAGCAGCCAACTGTGGAACAGACCATCAATTGCTTATATGCAAGTTCATATTGAAGTTGAAGAAAGTTAAAATTAGTCCACAAGAGCCAAAATACAAAGTTGAATACATCCCACTTGAATTTAGAGACCATCTCAAGAATAGATTTGCTACATTGAACACTAATGACCAAAGATCAGATGAGTCATGGGATGACATCAAGACATCATACATGAAGAAAGGAGAAGGTCATCAGAGGGACGGGAAGGAAAGAAAGACTGAAACGGATTCCAGAAGAGACTCTGAAACTTGTTCTTGAGTGTACAGTACGTAAAACAAAAGGAAGAATTAATGAAATAAAAGAGCTGGATGGAAGATTTTGAGTACGGTTTAAGAAGACAAAGTAAGGTATTGCCACAAAATGTGCAAAGATCTGGAGTTAGAAAACCAAAAGGGGAGAACACACTTGGCGTTTCTCAAGCAGAAGGAATTGAAGAAAAAAAATTCATGTCTCGAGTTGCAATACTGAAGGATTGTATGGACAAAATATTGGACAATTCAGGAAGCATCAAAAGAAGATGGAAGGAATACCCAGAGTCACTGTACCAAAAAGAATTGGTCGACCTTCAACTATTTCAGGCTGTAGCATATGATCAAGTTCTAATCATGTTGAAGAAAGAAGTCCAAGTTGCACCGAAGGCATTGGTGAAAAGCTCTAGGAATTGACAGAATACCATGTGAGATGTTTCAATAAATGAATGCAGCATGGAGGCACTCACTCATCCAGGTCAAGGGATTTAGAAGACAGCTACCTGGCCAACCACCTGGAAGAGACCCATATTTGTGCCCATTCCAAAGAAAGGTGATCCAACAGAATGTGAAGATTATTGAATAATATCATTAGCACAACCAAGTAAAATTTTGCTGAAGATATTTCAGAACCAATTGCAGTAGTACATTGATAGGGAACTACCAGAAATTCAAGCTGGATTCAAAAGAGGAGGAGGTCTGACGGTATAGTGGTTAAAGCATTTGACTGCTACCCAAAGGGTCGGTGGGAGAAAGATGAGGCAATCTCCGTCCATAAAGACTTCTACTCTCTCTCTCACTGCTGTGGAGTTGGATCTGATTCATAGCAACCCCTCCTTGGGTTTCTGAGGCAGTATCACTGCAGAAGTAGATTGGCCCAACCTTCCTTCCGAGGAGTGGCTGGAGGGTTTGAACCACCAGCCTTCTGGTTAGCAGTCAAATGCCTTAGACACTGTGCCACCAGAGCTCCCCCCCAGCTTTTTTTTTAAATAAAGACTTCCCATAGTGATACTTCCTTGGAAACCCGATAAGGGGTCTCTATGAGTCAGATCTGATTGGATGGCAGTGAGTTTGAGTGCTGCTCCGATGGAAAATACCACAGGTGGAATGGCTTGAATGAATAGGAGTTTATTCTCTTATAGTTTTGGAGGCTAGAAGTCTGGGTTCAAAGTGCCAACTCTAGGGGCTGGGTGAAGGGCCCTCGACCTTGAGCTTCAGTTCTGCCTCCTGTTCCCGGCCCACTGAAGCTGGAGGCCTCTCTTCACTCAGGCAGCTGCTGGCTGCTAAGGCTGACAGACCCAAGGTTGACAAATGAAAAGGCACAGTCCTGATGTTACCAAACCACACGGCAGGCCATTGATTCAAGTCCATTGAAAGTCGGCAGAGCCTGGCAGGCTACTGAATGAAGACTTGACTATATGCAAGGTTCAAAGGTGCTGGGAGTCACAGATGAGTCAGACATGCATCCTTTCCTGCAGGAGCTTATAGACATGGACGCTCTGTCAGAGCGTCCGTGAGTGGAGCTGCGGAGGAAACAAGGGCCTTGAAGGCTTAGGATGGATGCTTCGCTTCCTTCCTCCTCCCTTCCAGCCCTAGGGGGCTCGGTAACTCCCCACGAGGGCAGTTTGCCCTCCCCACCCTGGAAGCAGCTATAGGAGTGGGGACAGATGTGATTGGCACCCTTACTGGCCCACGACAGGCTTAGGGAGCAAGATGCCTCACTGTTGGAGCTGGCAGAATCCAGGCCAAAGCCTCCCAGAGGGGAGCTGGGGCTGGGCCAGGCCCCAGCATCCCTCCCAGCTTCACCCTGCCTGTTGTTGTTATGTACTGTCGAGTCAGATCCGGCTCATAGCGAGCCCTCCTTGGGTTGCCGAGGCAGTATCACTAGGGAAGGGTTTGAACCACCAGCCTTCTGGTTAGCAGTCAAGTGCCTTAGGCACTATGCTACCGGAGCTCACCCTGCCTGGATTCTCCCGTTTGTGAGTCAGTCTCTGGGCTTGTAGCAAACTTTGGTTGCCCGATAGACTTACCTGATGGGATGGCCCTGACAATGGGCTTGACTCAGGGTGGAAGGAGGCGGTCCTGTGAGCCTTCCTGCGTCCCTCCCATTAGCACAGCAGCCTTCCTCCTATCTGCACGATCATTGGTCAGATCCACCTGGGTTGAGTCCCGCCCCCACCCTCCATTAGCGTGGACTTTGGGCAAGGTTATTAAATTCTGGAGGAGCGCTGACGGTGTTGTGGTTAAAGCACTTGGCTGCTAGAAGTTCAAACCCACAAGCCACTCTGTGGGAGGAAGCTGAGGCGGCATGCTTCCATAAAGATGAAAGCCTTGGGAACCTATGAGGCAGTTCTACTCTGTCCTATGGGGTCACTATGGTCAGAGTCGACTGGATGGCAGCGGGTTTTTTGGATTAACTTCTCAAGGCACCAATGTTCTTCATAAAAGGGAGGATAACAATATTTGCCTCATAGAGTTCTGGGCAGTTAGGATAAGGGAGCATTTTATGAGACTTAACCCCCTACACATGTGAGAGAGATTTGATTCTATGACCTTGACCTTGTCTTCAAGACAAAGGAAACAGAGGCAGACAGAGGACGGATGGGGTGTGTTTGCCCAGGCTGGAGGACGAATGTCTGTGTCCACCAGGTCATGCCGTCCGGCCAGCAGAGGCTGCAATGACCTGGCAGCAGCTGAGTGCCTGGAGGGCATGCTCTTCTGTCTGAGCATCTATTCCTCTTTGGCAAAGTGACAATCTAACATCCTCCACAGGGTTGGATGAGGTGGCATATGGTGGTTACTTTGTCCTGGGGGACACCATGTGGGCCTCCCAGGCTTCGAGGTGTGGCTTCCTGGCATAGATGCCCCATTGTGGTTCTGTAGGCTACAGCCAGAGCTTTCCTCTCAGGCACTGATATGGGCACCCTCCAAGGCAGCTAACTGGCCCAGAGCCTCGTTGCCGGCCCGGGGCTCACAAAGGGCCCGTGGTCACCTGCCAGCTCTGGTCCCGAGCACACCGGAGATCCTCATCCAGTTGGGTATTTTAGGGCCAGAAATGCTTAATGGTTCCCTGCTCCCACTTTGGGAGCTCTGGTGGCGTAGTGCCTAAGGCATTTGACTGCTAACCAGAAGGCTGGTGGTTCAAACCCACCAGCCACTCCTCGGAGGGAAGACTGGGCAGTCTACTTCTGTAGTGATACGGCCTCGGAAACCCAAGGAGGGGTCACTGTGAGTTGGCTCCAACTTGACAGCAGTGAGGTTTTTTTTTTCTAGCTCCCACTTTGGTGATGAAGAAACCGAAGTTAAGAGAGGATGTGATTGGCTCAAGTCTCTTAAGAAATTTGCGGCCCAGGTCCATCACCCCTAGAACACTACTCTTTCCACCACACTGCAGACAGCCCCCCAGGGGCCTCTCTGGATTTGGGCTGGCACAACTCCAAGGGACTTTCTCTTGAGATTCGAAGGTAATTTTGTGGCTGAAGATCCCAGAGGTCCCCAAGCAGCCAGGTCCCAGGCCCAGTCTCTCCCTTCCCCTCCTGGCTGGTTTGGAGGCCTCTCACATTCCCATCAGCCCCTGCTCCAGGGAAGCCGGAAGTCTTTTGGGCAATATTAAATGGGTTTGAGCAGCCCAGCACAGGGCCTGCAGCTCGTTGGGGCTTCTGGGAGGGCAAGGCTGCTGCCACATGCTGTGGGTCCCTGGTCTTCTGGGGACGTGAGTTTCTAGTTTACTTACCCTCAGCAGGCATGAATGTTCCGTTCAACCCCAGACTGGGCTGAGGGCCAAGAGGGGACCTTGCCCTGGGCTCCAGGAGGAGTGCACGGTCTGATGGCAGAGGCCTCCTCAAGTGAGGAGGGCAAGATCCAGGAGGAGAAAGAGTTCGCTTGGCCCTTGAGTACCTACCAGGACGGTTGCTCCTAGGCCCAGCTCTGTCCTCGGCCTGCCTGTGTCTGGTCCAATCACCATGGCCCTGCCTGCCCCCTGGAGGGGCCCTGGGCCAAGCTGCACCATTACCGTCCACCAAACCCAAGCCCCACAGCAGCTCCACCCAACCAGGATCTCTACAAGGTCTCCCCAGTTGCTTCCTTCTGTAAATGAGAAGGTGTGGCCTGCTCCCTTCCTGTACCCAAGGGGAGAGTGCCAGGCACTGCTGCCTTGAGTGCCTCCTAGAGTTCCAGAAAGGGGTCCAGTTACATTCAGACACCGCTGGCTTCTGGTCCTCCCCGCTCTCTTCCAGCCCCTTCTCCGGGACGCACTCCCTGAGAGTTGGCCTCCTCTGAAATGGGTCCTTGGCCTCTGCACGCTGGGCCAGCTTGTCCTTTCTGTGGCTTCACTGGTCACTGACTTGGGCTCGACTCCCCATTCAGTTGAGTCATGGGTGCATCCCACGTTGTGCCCGGAGGCCCTGGGTCCTGAGTCTTTGAGCCTCAGCTGAGCGCCTCGTCCGCTCGCCCTCCTACGGCCACCCCTCCAGCCACCACACAGGTCACCCTGGTCTCCCCGTGTCCAGTTTCTTGCCACCATCCAAAGGTCCAGTGGCCTCTCCCACTGGCTCCCATCCACCCTCCTCACCTGTGCTGTGTTGTTCCGTGTAGATGTGATTGAAGTACACACCAGTGTTACATCAGTAATTTTCACAGACGACACATCCGTGTATCCAGCAGCAACCAACAAGAATAAGCAGAGCCCAAGAGCCCCTCCAGGGGCAGCCATGCTCCAGGCTTCCAACAGCATGGATTACTTGTCTCCTTTTGAACTTCACCTGAATTGAATGGTACAGTTGTGGGGAGGATGCTGTGAGGAGCCACCCACGTCTGCCTTCAAGAATGAAGGACTTAATAACCTAATTGTCCATCCACAGATGAATGGAGAAACAAGATGTGGTACCTACGTACAATGGAATACCACTCAGCCAGGAGAAATGAAGTCTTGATACATGTTACAGTATGGGCGGGGCTGGAAGACATTATGCTGAGTGCAACAGGCCAATCACAAAAGGACAGTATTTGTACATCCTCATTTATATAAAAAGACAAGAAAAGGCAAATGCATAGAGAACAAAGCTTACTCTTGGTTACCAGGGGTAGGAGGGAGGGGGAAAGAGGGAAGTTAACAATGATGGAAACATCTCATCGATTAAGGGTAGGGTTGAATTATTGCAATTGCTGTCAGTAAGTTGTACACCTGTAAAAAGTCAAATGGGCAAGAGCTGTGTCACAGATGTATTTACAACAACAACAACAACAGACAGTAATTGCTGAGGCTGCTTGTGTACAACCAAACACCCCATGGGATTTGGTTTCTTGGTTTGGAGGTTCAGGGTCATGGTTTCATGGGACATCCCAGTTAACTGGCCTAATAATGAGTTTAGTGTTTCTCTTCTACCTCCTAGTTTGTTGTGTGGCGCCTGGGGTCTTACAAGCTTGCAAGTGGCCATCCAAGGCACAATTGTCTCCATTCACCTGGAGCCATAAAGGGAGAAGACTCAGGAACAGGAAGAGGGTCTAGAATGTGTGGCTAACTGCCTCCATGAACAGCTGCCTCCTTGTCATGAGACTGGAAGAACTGGGTAGTGCCCAGCTACCATTATTGAATATTTTGATCAAAAGTTCTATAGAAAAATCCTGATCAAAAGGGAGAAAATGCAGAACAGAATTTCAAATTCTCGTAGACTCTAGACTTTCTGGAGCCATGGAGGGCAAATGAGCCCCTGAAGCTATTACCCTGAGATCATCCTTAAACCTTAAACCAAAAATATCCCCTGAAATCTTAAAACCAAACACTAGTTCAGCTGAACTGGTAAATTAGGCCTACCTTGAGTACTGGGTTCTTTCAAGATCTCCGTGTGGGATCAAAGTGACAGCAGCAGCTGGAAGGATTAGACCTTAGCGGGCAGTGAGTTTATGCTAATGCGGGAGGAACAACTCGCAAAGGAGGGGAATGGCCGTACAACTTGAAGAAGGCCATCAATGCTACTGACCTGTCCATGGGGTGACTGTTGAAACGGTATGTGTTTTGCTGTGTATTCTCAACAGGAACAACAAAATACATAACATTTTTAAAGAAAGGAGTGAAGTGTTTATTCCCACATGTGCCGGGAGGGCTGCCTCCTTCTTTGGGGATTGCCTGCGCTGAAGACGTCATCTTGTCCAAGATCTTCAAGCCTTCTCCTGGGGGCAGCCTGCATCTGGGAGCTGATGGAGGCAGGCTGTGTAAAGAAAGGCCCACCCCTCTCTCCAGCTCAGGACCACCGGCAGAGAAGGGGGCTTCTGAGAACGTTTGCCTCTCCCAGGAAGGAACGTTCTCTTTCCTGCCTTTTTGCATTGGTGTATAGAGTGTAACTAACACTCAGAGCCGTGGCAGCCACTTTGAGGCCATGAGGGGGGACATGCCTGAGAACAAAGGTCAAGACGCTGGATCCTAGAAGACGTGAAGATGCCAGTGAGTGCTGAATTAACTAATCCTAGAGCCACCCTAGGAGCTCTGGTGGCGCAGTGGTTAAGGCATTCGACTGCTAACCAAAAGGTCGGTGGTTCGAACCCACCAAGCTCCTGCAGGGAAGGAAGATGGGGAGATCTCCTTCTGGAAAGATTTCAGCTTCAGAAACCCAACGGGGGTCACTATGAGTTGGAATCAACTCGATGGCGGTGAGTTTGGTTTTTTTGGTTTAGAGCATCTGGAAGCCACATCTTGGGGGTGGCAGAGTGGCTCCCGCAGCCTCAAAGCACTCACCTGGGGGCTGTAGGATGAGAGAGTGAACCTTTCTTAAGCTACTCCGTTTGGGGGTCTCTTTGTTTCAGTAGCTGCCCATGTACTCCCAGTAATATATCGGGGGGATAATGAATCCCCTCGTGGTTTCAGGTAACAGCAACAACAACAGACAGTAATTGCTGAGGTTGCTTATGTTCAACCAAACACCCCATGGGATTTGCTTTCTTGGTTTGGAGGTTCAGGGTCATGAACCTGAGTTAGGGCTCTTGTTCCCACTTGTCTGGTTTCTGTCTTTGGGAGCTGGTAGGGTCCAGGGCTGGATTCTGACTTTTGGGTTCAGTTACGAGGGACAATGTTTCTGCGGACTGCCTTGTGCTGTGAGAATACCATCATCCATCACCCACTGACGTCACAGCTCACCGGCCTCTTGGTTCCCTCCTGCTGTTACACCCTGCCCCTCCCCCTTGGTAGACCAGGTCCCACCTGAGCCCATGCCTAGTGTCAGATCCCAGAGCCTCTCCAGCCTGACCCCCTCCACACACACACACAACAGAACTCCCAGCATGCCCCACACGGAGCTGGCTCAGTCAAGAAAAGCGGAGATGGGGGACAAGCGAACCATGAAAGCCGACTTCCAGGAACAGGGTCCTGAGGTGCTCACGAACGCTCTGTCTCCGTCAGGCACTCGGACGAGCACTTTCCAATTTAATATTTAAACAAGAAGTTTAATATTCACACAGCAGTGAGGGGAATGGTTTCCCCGGCCTCAGAGCTGCTGGGAACCTCTCATTACCAGACTCCCTGGGGGTTGGCCAGCCAGGAATGTGCATTAAATAATTGGCTGCATGCCTGCCTTGGACCCCTGCTGGGTCACTCGGGGGGTACCCCAGTAAAGGGATAACAGATGAAGGAATGGATCTTTATCATTTTCCCTAACTCCAGGGATGAAACATCTCTAAACTCACCAGCCAAACCCAAGCCAAACAAACTCCAGGCTGGAGCATCTGATTACATGTCCCCAGGGCAGGTTTCCACCGCAGCCTGCCCCTCCCTTCCTCTTTCCCAGAAATGTTCCGGCTGCCACTCCTACGAGGGGGGTGGCCTGAGGCTGCCAGGGCATCGGGCCACTTTGCCACGCTGGGGATGGGGCAGGAATCTGGAACCCAGCCCCACAGCTTGCAGACTCCAGGTCTCCCTCTGGGCACAACCCCACCCGCTCCTTCTCCTTCCTCTTTCTCTTCCTGGGGAAGAACACACACAGAACGGGCCACTCCCACCACTTTCTGGGATGTGGGGCACTCCATGTGGAGTTCAGGCCAAGGTGGCTCTGGGTGCCTGTAAAACGTGGGTGACGCCGTCCACAACACCAGCTCTGCAACGGCCGACACACGGGAGACCCTCAGCACAGTATTGATCCCCACCCCAACCCCAACCCCAACCCCAACCCCAACCCCAACCCGGTCCTGGGGCTGGGAGAGGCAGACGAGAGTCCCCCACCCTCATACCTGACCAAAAAATGTGGGCTGAGGGCTTCCTCTTTTCCAGAGGCCCGGGGTTTCACCGTCACTCAACAAACACTGATTGGGAGCCTGCTAAGTGCAGGTGTGGAGTGGGGCTAGCCAGGGCTGGGGACGAGGGAGAGCGGAAGCCATGAATGCTACCCTGTAACTCCTGGCTGTACCGTTAGCTGATCACCTGTGACGGTGGGAGTTCCTGCCCTGAGAACCTCTGTTTGCAGGCCTATGAGATGGGGATACAGAGCCACCCTGGTTGTGAGGACCCAGTGAGGTGCCATATATGAGCATATGCCCAGAGAGAGGTCTGGACACAGAGTGGGTCCTTCAGAGGTGGGGAAAGAGATGGGTCCTATCGGAGCCCCCAAAGCCAAGAGAGTGACTGGACTATCCCTAGGCAGTAGGATGTCCTCTTCCTGTCCCCAGGTGTGATGGACATCCCTGGGCTGGGCACTGAGCCAGACAGGCAGCACCGGGGACCAGGAAGTCATCTCTGCAGGCACTCTGCAGACAGGCCATCCTGGGAGGAGTTATTCAGGGGAGAGTCCAGGGTCCACCTGGGGGAGGAAGAGCTGAGGACCCCAAGAGGGATTTGACACGGCTCTGTCCTTCAAGCCCTTTGGGGAGACAGGACAAGAGTCTGGTGGAAGCCTGGGAGCTGTGGGGTTGGAGGAGGGGGCAATCGGGGAGGGCTGCGTGAAGGGGACATCAGATTTATCAGGAGAAGAGTTTGTTGTGAAGACAGTTGCCAAGGGCATTGTAGGCAACATAGCAAAGCATGGGGGGTTCGATATGTGGCCAAGAGGTGAGGGTGAGAGTTAAGGAAATGTACTTTAGTGTGGATGGAAGGTTATGCTTAGTGCTGGAGGAGGAGGAGGTGGGCTGGATCACGGAGAGTCTTGAAGGCTGGGCCCAGGAGTCAGACGACTGGGAGTTATGGAAGAGTTTAGGCTGAGGGAGTGACATGTGTCGACCTCCTATCTGTATCCTGGCACACAGTTGGCACTCACTATATAAGGGCCAAGTGACTAATCAAACAATGCTTGGCCCTAAGAGGCCATCCAATTTGGCCACAGTCTCTGTGGTGCAATTGGCACGTTTGGCTATTAACCGAAAGGTTGGTGGTTTGAATCCACCCAGGGACACTGTTTTTAAGGAGCTCTGGTGTTGCAATGCCTTAGGTATTTGACTGCTAACCAGAAGGCTGGCAGTTCTAAGCCCACCAGCCACTCTGCAGAAGGAAGACTGGGCAATCTACTTCTGTAAAGATGTACCACCTTGGAAACCCAAAAGGGGTCGCTGTGAGTTGGAAGCCACTCAATGGCAATGAGTTTGGCTTTGTTTTATCTACTATTTGCATTACAGTGAGGCCTGTGGCAGCCAGAATTCAACAAGACTGCCTTGCTTTTCTGAATCTTGCAAGTTTTCTCCTTTGACAAGGTCTTCCTACTTAGCTATTGCTAGCTATAGTGGAAAGTATTTGAATTTTCCTTCTCTGACATGTTTCCGTCTTATAGAGGTTTTACTGATTAAAGTAAAGCCTGCTCATGCCAGAACATCTGAAAAAAGTTCCGTGATACTGCGTTTGGAAAATAAGTTACCTACGACCCATTGCTTCCATCAAAACCGTCATCCACTCTTGAATACCCCTAGAACCAGGGAGCTCAGCTCCTTACCAGGCTGTCAGGACCAACTGCAGGCTGAATGTGGAGGCCGCAGACGTTTCCTCTCTCGGCTGCTCCTGGCAGCAGCCCCAGTCCTGCCAGCTGGCTAGGGTTACTCCGGCCTCCTGGGAATGCCTGGCTCTGCAGGCGGCTTCCTCAATGCAAACCAGCTGGCGCCTTGGCCCACTGAGAGCTTCTCCTCCACCCAGCGCCAGGCTGCACAGCAGGGCACGTCTGACCCCAAAGGCCCTCCCACCTCCACTCTGGTGGTGGACTCCTTGGGGGTCCTCGTTTGGCCCATTTGGGTATAAACAGATTCAGGGGCCTTATGGGAGGGCAGCAGGCCCTTACCCCCACCCTGGGCCCCAGGTCACTGGGGAACTGGGAGCCAGCACGGGTGCCAGGTCCCTGGACCCTCCTGGCCTAGGCAGCAGCAGGGAGAACTGGGTGGGCTGGGTGGCCCCCCAGCCCAGCTACCTCCCTCTGTAGAAAGGGGCCAATAAGGGCTGTGTGAGTGGGTGTTTCATTAACTATAAACCACGGGACGTTGCTTAGTTAGTTCTTTTATTATAAGCATCATTTTTCCTGTGTTTATCATTGGGGTGGGGTGGTGCTTTCTTTAAAATGCTTTTCCTGAGCCAGAATTTCCGTGCTGGGGGGCTGTGGTCAGACACCACCCTGGCAAGATCTCCAGAAAGAAGGAAGGAGGGGGTAGGCGGGCAGAGCCTCTCCCAGGGTGCCCCCAGGCCTGCTTTGCCGAGGCCCAGTCTCAGCCCCTCTGAGAAGAGTCAAAACCAGGTAAGAGCAACACACCCCTTCGCTCAGGGGGCTGGCCTCTGCTTCCTTACTCCATTCCCAGGCCTTTCCCCATGCCCCCTTCATGGTCACCGACCCCCCGACCTGCCTGGTTCCCTGGCTGGCAGAAAGATGCTTTGGGGTCTACTATTCTTTCCCGACACTCATTAGACTGGGGTGCTCACACCTGGGGACACTGATTCTGGCTGGAGGCCCCCGCATCTGAAGTCTTTACCCTGAGAGTGCAGTGACCTGGGGGGAGGGTGTCCCACTAGCCTCACACTGGCTGTGGGGGCACTACCCCAGGCCTCTAGCCACACCTGCCGGGGCTGGAGTTCTCTGTGCCCTTCCCCACAGCCGGCCCCAGGCCAGGGCTGCAGCAGCTCACGCCTGCCTCCCTCCCTCACAAGTACATCTTCATGGCTCCGTGGGTGGTGGGGCAGTAGAGGGCGTGCAGCTGAGCCAGGAGTGCCCGGGACGTGGCCTGGAAGTGGGTACCCTGGCTCTTCTTGTTCCACACGTGGACGGCATAGGTGGCGTTAAGCAGCCGGGGCAGCTCCTCGGGGTTGACATCCTCAAAGTACCTCTTCCAGTTCTGCCAGGCGATGGGGTAGAAGGCCTCGCGGGGCAGGGTGGTGACCCCGCGGCAGGCGTGGCGCTCCCCCAGGCTGCGGATGGAGCACCACTTCTTGAAGACCCGCGTGAGCAGCTGCGGGCCCTGGTGGCCCCAGACCCAGCCGTTGTAGTGGGCCACGAAGTCCTGCATGCACAGCGCCATGAACTCATGCTGCCGCTCGAAGGCCAGGAAGGCGCCGTTGAGGACGTAGCGGGACTGGGTGCCCAGCGCGTTGGTCAGGTTCCGCAGGCTCTTGAGGACGATGAAGTCCGTGTCCAGGTAGATGCCACCAAACTTCCACATGAGCGCGATCCGGGCGGCGTCGGAGAGCACGGGGAGCAGGTAGGGCTCCCACCGCCGGCGCACGGCTGCGTACCAGGCGGCCAGGGGCGTGCCTTGGAACAGTGCCTCCAGGTCGAGCGGGAGCATCTGCACGTTGGAGAAGCAGCTCAGAAGCGCGATGCCCAGGTGCCGAGGCAGGGACGCGTTGCCCCCCACCAGCCCCTTCATCAGGACCACCACCCGGGACTCGGGGTGGGCCCTGGCCGCCGACTCCACCGAGCACATGAACAGGAAGTTGGGGTTGGTCCGGTCTGACGTCTCCAGGAAGAAGATATTGCCAGGAGAGGGGCTACTGGAAGGCGGCGTGGGGGGTGCCAAGGAGGGGCAGGGGATGTCGGCCGGCAGGCTGTAGGGCTGTCCTTGGCCCTTGGGCTCACCCACAATGTGCCAGTAGATCACGACGGAGACAAAGAATGTGAACTTGAAGCCGATGATGAACAGGGTGCAGACGCGCTGCCTCGGGGCACCTCGGAGCAGCCGCAGAGGGCAGTCGGGGGGGCTGGACATGGTCTCTCCAGATCACAGCAGGGGTCTCCAGTGACACTGGTGGTCTGCAAGAAAAAGGTACCATAGGGGCTGAACGATGGAATTCCCGGCCCACCAGAAAGTAAGCTTTCCAAGGGCGGATGTGGCTACGCAGCCCACCAGGCTCTGGGGCCAGGCAGGCCTGGGCTTGAACCCTGGGGGACTGCAGGCAAATCTCCTCCCAGAGCCCCATCTCCTTGATCACCCACTTGATGAGGACAGTGACCTGTGGACTAAGGTGATGTGCAGGTCCCCTTCCTTCTCACAAAAACCCCCATGAGCTCCCCCAAAACTGGCAGGTGCCACCCACAGTGGATGGTATCATGGACCCAGGCCAGGGCCTGGCATGTGCTGGGGCTTCAGAAGTGATGCCTCTGCCAAGGGCCACAGGCCCCTTGCTTGGCCTGGCAGGTCCGGTGGACCCACCCCTGAGGCCCAGCCCTCGAATTCCTTACTCCACTTAGTTCCACAAACCAGCCTGGAGTCCATCCAAGAGCAGAGAGCCTGGCAGCCTCAGGGACGACTCTAACCATCAAACCCGGGGCTCAAGCAGGCCTGGTACTGGCCGAGGAGGTAGGAAGGCAAACCCACTCACTGTCAGAACGGGCTGGGGCCCAGGGATGCCAGATGCCTGCTGGGCCCCAAAGCTCTTTGCCCCCACCATGATGGGGTCTCTGGCCCCTGCTTCCTGATCCTGCTCTGGGCTGGGGTGGACAGGGCCAGGCAGCATGCACCTGTGACTCCTAGTGCTGCCCTTGGACTCTCCCTCTCTTTTGGTGATGTCTACTGAGCTCTGGTAGCGTAGTGCCTAAGGCACTTGACTGCTCACCAGAAGGCTGGCGGTTCAAACCCACCAGCCACTCCTCGGAAGGAAGGTTGGGCAATCTACTTCCGTAGTGATACTGCCTCAGAAACGCAAGGAGGGGTCGCTATGAGTCGGGGCCGACTCGACGGCAAACAACAACAACAACAACAACTGAGCCAGCAGCCAGCAGGTTTCTGGTTGCCCTGCAGATGGCGTGGGGAAACAAGACAGGCTTGGTCCCTGTCCCTGAAAACAGGGCTAGCAAATGCCTGGAAGGCTTGGGACCCCAGCTCTGCTTGGCCGGTGCGAGACCCTGGATAAGCCACTTAGCTCTCTGAGCATCATTCTTTCAACTTCAGGAAAGGAACAATGGAAATCACCCAAGGGTTGTACTCATTCATTCATTCATTCAATAAATACTGACTGTCTGCCAGGCAGGTGCTAGGTGACCTCAGCATTTCACACATACGAAGTCATTAGATCCTTACAACCAGAGTTATGGACTGAACTGTGTCGCCCAAAATATATGTTGAAAACCTAACCCCTCACGCCTGGGAATGTGCCCTTGTTTGGAAACTGGGCCCTGGAAGATGTTCTTAGCACGAGCTCATACTGGAGTCGGATGGGTCCTGATCCAGGCTGAGTGACTCCTAAGGATAAGAGACTCAGGGACAGACCCCGAGGGACTGGGGCTGTGTGAAGCCACAGCTGTAAGCTGAGGAGTGCTTGGGGCTGTCGGAAGCTGAGTGACAAGAAAAGACCTTTCCTTAAAGGCTCTGCAGAGCGGGACCCTGCGGAACCCCGCCTTCTGTCTCCCGGCCTCCTCCGGAGTTGTGAGACAATACTTCCCTGCTGTGGTAGGCCCCCCATTTGTGGTGTTGTGTCAGGCCAGCCTTGGGACACACACACAACCATCCTATGGGGTGGAAGTCAGTGTCCCCATCTCACGGATGAGGACCCCGAGGCACAGAGAGGCCCGGAGTGAGCCCTGAGTCCACAGCTGGTAAGTGGTGGTACACGGTTTGAACCCAGGCCAGGGGGCTGCAGGGTGTATGCTTGCAACCTCTGTACCCCCTACCTGGGAGAGATGTGCCAACGGGTCCGTCACAACCTGGAAGAACCAACATACACGGACCTGTTCTTACCATGGCGGCAGCCCCAGCCACCACGCCCTCAGCCCCATCTAGGGACCTGGTACCTGACTCTCACTCTCCGACCCTCAGGAACCCCGGGGGCAGGTGCCATCCTTTCTACTTTAGAAGCACGAAGGGGCTGGGGGCTGGATGTAGCCTCAGGCTGATGGGACGGATGGGAGGCTGATGAGGCCTCCATGGAGCCTCATCACCAGGGAGAGGTGCCTGGAACTGGGAAACAACCAAGTGGTGGGCCTTCCCCAGGGTCTGAGGTTGGGCACTGCCCTGTCCTTGGCTAGTAACTGACCAGCCTGGGTGGTCCATGGTTCGAGGCAGGATCCCAGCGGGCTCCTGGAGACACGCCCGGCTCAACACCGACACAGCTTCTCCATGTGCACCTTATGTCTGCAAAGCCATCTGCAAAAGACGGAAGAGAGAGGGTGAGGCGAGCCGTCCGAGCCCAGAGCCTGGTCCTCGCCACCTCCCTGCCTCACGACTGGCCGAGCCCAGGGTTCACTGGTTCTCTGCCTCACCCCACAGGGCTCGGGCCTGCACTGGCGCTTGGGAGACAGGAAGAGTCAGACGGCCTTGCCCTTGAGGTGCTCCCAGCCTGTGGGATAACACTTGGAAACTGACAAAGGCAGAGTGATAGCTGACACTGAAATGGAACAAAGGGGACAGCGGAGCTGAGGCGGGGCTTCCTGGAGGAGGTGGTGCTTGAGCTGAGCTCAAGGTTTACAGAGGGAAGCCAGATGGAGGTGGTGGTGGTGGTAGCTAGGGACCGCATAGGTGCTGTGGCCTCTCCCCAGTGCCTGGCACATAGTAGGTGCTTAAGCAATACCTGTGACTGACTGGCCCCTAAGGACAGGGAGCACATTCAGGTGCACGGCAAGGGTGAGCAGTGGGTCAGAAGCAGGGTGTGGGGGGCTGGGGTGCTCAGGAAGGCTTGACTGCCTGGCTCTGTGGGTGGGCTTTGTGCGGTGGACAGAGGGTTTGGTGGGAGAGTGAAAGACCCTCTCCCTGTTCTATGGGAGTGGTAGATGTGTGTGGGTGGCCAGAGTGGGTGCCGGGAGACCGCAGGAGGGGTGGGAGATGGGAGGTGATGATGGGGTGAACACCGGCATTCGGGAGACCCCCGTTTCCCAGTGGCTGCAACAATGAGCTTAAACATAAGACCATGAGGATGGCGCGGCTCCCCGCGGTGTGTCCTTCTGCTGGACGTGGGGTTGCTATGAGTTGGAAATGACTCAGTGGAACCTGACAACAAGAAGTAGGTGAGGAGGTGCCCACAGGGGGCATTTCTAGGCTCGATACCCTGCTAGAGACAGCCATCTCCAGGTCTCAGTCTGGGCCCCTCTCTGAGTGGTTCTGGGTGGTGATCCAGGCCACCCCCCTCTGCTGGGGGGAGGTGTGCTCTTCTGACAATGGCTCCCAGCAGCCACCCTGCTCCTCTACCTCGCCTGAGGACTGACGAATAGTCCACATCGCATCTCTGCTCCTGGCCTGTCTCCTGTGACTCAGGCAGGGGTCACCCTTGGTGGCTGTCGGGCTGCGGGGTTGGTCCTGCTGACAGTCCCTCTGGGGACAAGCCCTGCTCTTTTCTCAGTAAAACCAGCCCCATCCAGTAGTAGCAGCACATTGCTGGGGACATCCAGGCTGGCCTCCTGTCCCCTCAGGGATCTCTAGGGATCTCTGCTGCCGCAACCAGGCTGGCCTTGGGCTGCCGCTTCTTGGGAAACTCTTGGACCCGAGCGTGGGTCTGACCTTCCCACCCTGCTTTCTTCCTGGCCCAGAACATTCCGGAGGAGATGCTCACAGTCCTGGGCTCATGGAAGGGACCGACGCTCAGAGGGGAATGGTGATGACCTGGGGGGGTGACTGCTCATCCCAGTGGGATCCTCAACAGGGCAGCACCCCCTTCCCAGCTCCTGGGGGCGGTGCACAGATAATGAGCGGTCAGGCAGACCAGGCCAGACCCCTCAGTGACTGCAAAGTTAATCCTCATTTGACCTACCGAGGTGGGTACTGGCTTGGTCCCAATGGAGAAACAGTGTTATGGATTGAACCATGTTCCCCAAATACATGTGCTGTAAATCCTAATCTCTATGCCCTTGGTTAATGAGCTCTGATGGCATAGCGGATAAAGCATTTGGCTGCTAACCAAGAGATCAATGGTTCAAGGTTTGTTGGTCCGATAGAGCCTGGTGGAACCACTGAGACTATGGCTCCTAGCTGCCCTTCAGGTCTGGAATTGAACCCACTCCTGTGGCTTCCAGCCAAACAAAAGACAGGCATATGAGGTAAACATTTACCTGAGGTAGATACATTGCTTGGAGAGAAGAATCATGGGAGAAAGAAGGGCTGTTTGTGCACAGGGAGACAGCTCAGGGGGCAGGAGTGCATGGAAGGATGGACACAGGGAAGAGGTAATTATTGGGAGGAAGTGGAGGGGAGCTGTTGCATTGTGGGAAATTGCAGTCAATGTCATGAGACAAAGTGCATGTGAACTGCTGTATAGAAAGTGAATTTGCTCTGTAAATTTTCACCCAAATCACAACTAAAAAAAAAAAAAAAAAAAAAAGATCAGTGGTCGGTGGTGTTCAAACCCACTGGCCGCTCCACGGAAGGCAGATGAGGCAATCTACTTCTGTAAAGATTTATAGGCTCGGAAACCCAGTGGGAGTCGCTATGAGTCAGAATCGATATGATGGCAGTGAGTGTGTGAGTGAGTGTGCGTGTGCGTGTGTGCGCCCTCGGTTATGATCACGTGTAGGAAAGGGTTGTCTTTGTTATGTTAATCAGGCAGGCTTAGTTAGGGTGTGTCTTGAGTCGATCTATTACAAAATCTAAAAGGAACAGATAAACAAGTAGAGATGGGGATGGGAGATGCCAGGCCACATGGAGATCTCCAAGGAGCCAAGGAGTAGAAGCTGAAGAGACAGACCTCCCTCCAGAGCCGACAGAGAGGAAGCCTACCCCGGGAGCAGAGGCTCTGAATTTGGACTTCTGGCCTCATAAACTGTGAGAAAATAAAGTGCTGTTTGTCAAACTCCCCCCTTGTGGTACTTCGGTGACAGCAACACTAGATAACCCAGACACTGAGGGGTGTGGAGTTAAGGGACTTATCCGAGGTCCCACAAGGCCTGCTGATTCCAGGCAGGGTGGTCTCCTTCCCTCTAGCTGGGTCCTGTGACCTGAGTAACAGGGCCGGGTCCCTCTGAGCTGAGGGCAGGGACCGCCACTGGCTTGTGACCGAACAGCCAGGGTGGCCCATTGCGGCTGAGCTCTTAGTCAACTCTGAGCACTCACACCCCCACCGGTGTCAAGTTTTGCAAAGCTGACGCACAGTCCTGTCTCCCAGAGGACTGTGTGGGTCCAGACAGACCACGGCTGAGAGCCACAGTGATGAGGGGTAACACCACAGCTGTGACTTTGTTGAGCCCCTACTATGTGCTGAGACAGCATTACATTTAACTCTTCCCACAAACCTCTGGGAGCCCCTGGGTGGTACAAATTGTTCAGCGCTAGGCTCCTAACAAAAAGGTTGATGGTTTGAAACCACTCAGAGGTCCTTGGAAGAACGTGCTGGGAATCTACTTCTGAGAGGCCACAGCCATTGGAAACCCTATGAAACACAGTTCTACACGTGGAGTTACCATGAGTCAGAACTGATTCAACCCCAACTTGTTACT
>NW_006921670.1:8017710-8025357 GCF_000298275.1 Orycteropus afer afer
TCTCCCTCCTCCTGTGACGCTGCGGGCCCGACCTCCACCCTCTCTGGGCCTCCTCACTGCTCCCGCTTCCAGGCCACCCCGGTGCCAGCTCTCCTCCACAGAGGCCACGTCATTCCTCTGCTCAGGCCCCGAGTGAAGCGTGTGTCCCCAGCCTGCCATTGAGGGAACTGCAGTCCCACTTCTTCTGGCCTCTGCTCTGCCCAGGCCGCTCTGGCCTCCTTGCTCTCCACCCTGCCCCTGCTGCAGCCTCCTTGTGGCTTGGCCCTTGCTGCTCTCAAGTCTTCACTTGAAACCCATCTTCCACCAGAGCCTTCCCACCCCCGAGTGCAAATGCCAACCTCCATCACGTCATAGCCCCTACCTTTTCTCCCTAATACTTATTCCCAACACTGTGTATTTTACTTATTGGTTTTGGTTGTTTATCTCTCTTGCCCCATTAGAGCCTAACTCCATGAGGAAAGAGATATTTTCATGTTTTGTTCAGCACCTGGAACAGTGCTGGGTTCTTGGTATGTAGTCAATAAATATTGAGCGAGTGAATCGGTGAGTGGGTGAGTGAGTTGATCCATGAGTAAATGATCAGCGAGTGCACAGAACTTGGAGTAAGCAACCAAAGGCTGAGTGAATCAATAACTGAGCAAATCCATAGGCATATCAATGAGTGAGTGACCAATGAGTGAGTGGTCAGTGATGAGTGGGCCAATGACTGAAAGGCTCAATGTGCAAATTAATCAATGGGTGAGTAGGTCAGGGAGTGAGAATCCATGAGTGTCCAAGTGAGCCAGTGGGTGAGGAAACTTGGGGTCAGAGAGGTTGTATGAGCTTCCTGGCTGCCTCGACCATGGGCAGCAGAGCTGGGAAACTCAGAGCCGTCTGGCCCCCCCAGCCCACTCCTGCAGGGAGAGGCTATTTTGGTTCTGAGTATTTTTAGTCCAATGTGAACAATGCTGACGGGTGGATAGACTGCTGGATGGACAGGCAGCCACAGAGTGAGGCCCTGACTGCTTGTGGGCTGGAGAGCTAGAGTGATTTGACTCCAGTTTGCTGTGGGCCAGGACCTGGGCTTGTCCTGGAGGTAGGATGGGCCGTCAGAGCCCATGCCCCACAGTTGGGGGTGCCAGGCTCAGGCTGTGCCATATTTGGTTGTGAAGCCCAAGATCCAGGAATAGAAACTAAGTGGGGCCAAGTTGGCTGCAGCTCAATACCCGCGTGACCTCAGGCCCAAAGCACGTTCCTGGCCCTCTGACTAGGCCTCACAGCTGCAGACCAAGTTTGGGCCCTCGTCAGCCCACGTCTAGCTTGTCACCGCCACCTCCTCCGGCTTCCCGGCCTCCAGGCTTACTCCTTCCATCCCTGCCAGAGACATGTTTCCACTTAGCACGTGGGCTATGATCACTCCCCACCCAACACCCTTCTGTGGCTTCCCACTGGCAGGACCTGCCACCAACCATCTCGGCAGGAAGTGAAGGGTGGGTATGAAGCACAGGACCAATGGGGACAGAGGGCCAAAGGCTGACCCAACCCTGCTGGCCTGGCCAGCTCTGCAGGCCCCACCCTGGGGAACATCAGTATCAGAGGACCACGCCCGAGTACGTGGAAAAGGCCCCAGCCTGTGCTCATCACCTGTACCTATGTCTGACCCCGCCCCATGAGCCAGGGCCGACCTCTGACCTTCTCTGGGCCTCTGGATCCACCTGGTTTAGCCCAGCACTGGTAACCATCAACCAGACAGGGTCATGGTGATGGTCAGACCTGCCATACTGAACCTTGCTGCCAGGCTGGGTGCTCGCCAAGGGGCTCCCAGGTTCCAGGGCTGAGGCCTTGGGAATTCAGATGCTCTGATGGGGCCACAGAGGCCCAGAGAGAGAAAGTGACTCAGCCAGGATCACACAGCAATGCGGGATGTAGCCAGGGATAGAGGCAGTAGGGACTCAGGCCTCTGGCCAGGGGTGGCTCAGGGAAGCGTCTCCTGCTGGGCATTGTGGGGGGCGTGCCCTGTCCTTGGGAGGCCTTCTGGCAGGAGGTTAAGTGTCCCGCTGGAAGTTTCAACCCAGCAAACGGAGCAACCTGCATGGAGACAACCCGGTCCCTGTTCTGTGCCTCACCCCCTTCTGTTCCTCTGTCTCGGGTCCTCAGAACCAGTCCGTGAGGAAGGAAGTTCTGCTCTCAGGGTAGAGGTGGGAACACAGAGGCTCAGGGCAGTGAAGTGACTTACCCAAGAACAGCACCAGAGCTGGGATTGGAACCCAGGGTCTGACCCAGACTCTCTGTCTTGGGGTCTCAGGGACGGACTGGACAGGGAAGGGCAAAACCAGACCTGGGGCTGGGAGCATAGGATCTTATTTAAGAGTCAGGCATGGGGAGAAGCCCGGGGTGCAGTGGTGTTCAGATCCGCGTCCACGCCTGGACCTGCAGGGCTCGGGCATCCACGGCTGCATCCTGTTGGCTTTCCAAGCTCCCAGCTTAGAGCTGGCCAGTGTGCAGGGCCGGGCTGAGGCAGAGCAAGCCCTGCTACCTGTTATTCATGACTCCAGACCCCTGAGGGGGCAGGATGTAGCCCTAGGGTCAGACTGAGGTTCTACCTACTGTGCCATCACTGGCCGCATGACCTCCTCAGTTTCCCATCCGTAAATGGGATTAATCTCCTACCTTGGGGGGGACTGAAGGAGGCTGTGTGCATCCAGGGCCCAGCCCACACAAAAGCAGCCCTCGGCCTCAGGCAGGGTGACCATGTATCTCCCAGGTGGGAGCCTGAGGAGGAGGAGGAAGGGATGGGCAGGGTGGCCGTTAGGCCCCCGCTGGCTCTGCTGTAGCCATGGAGGGGAGGGCTTGGGAACATGGCTGCTGTCACCAGCTGAGAAGTCAGAAAGCAGATGTGTTTAAGGGGCACGGGATCCCATGTGGGGGCAGCTCCCAGTCCAAGTGATACAAGGCGTGTGAGCAGGTTCTTCCCTTCGTGGCTGAGACCCTCTGATGAGGCCCACGTGCTGCTGGGAGGCAGCTGATGGGCCCTCTTCCCTGAACGGAAGGGCACACCCCAACCCAAGAGGAGAGGGAAGCCTAAAAGCAAATACCTGTACCTTCTGAAGACTTCTCCAATCAACTAACAACAAGCCAAACAACCAGCAACCAGCCAGCCAGCCAACCAACCAAATAACCGCTAACCAACAACCAGCCAACCGACTAACAACCAACCAGCCAACCAACCAACAACCAGCTAACCAAGCAACCTACAACCAGCCAGCCAAGCAACCAACAACCAGCCAACCAAGCAACCAACAACCAGCCAACCAAGCAACCAACATCCAGCCAACCAATCAACAACGAACAACCAACCAACTAACCAACAACCAACTAGTCAACCAACCAAATAACCAGCTAACCAACAAGCAGCCAACTGACTAACAACCAGCCAGCCAACCAACCAACCAACAACCAGCCAGCCAACCAACCAAATAACCAGCTAACCAACAAGCAGCCAACTGACTAACCAACCAGCCAACCAACCAACCAACAACCAGCTAACCAAGCAACCTACAACCAGCCAACCAATCAACAACGAACAACCAACCAGCCAAGCAACAACCAATCAGCCAACCAATCCACCAATCTCCCCACCTCAGTCTTGTCTTCCTGCATTACCTTTCCAGGCCTCTCTCTCACGTCTTTCTCACCCTGCTGCCTCTCCAGGTCTCTCTCTCCCTCCTTCCCTCCATCTCTCCCACTCTCAGTAGACACCAGAATGTCTTTCTTGGTCCCTGATCTCCTGACACTACATGGGTGACAGGGCCACAATGGAAGGAGAGAGGCAGTGTCCAGAGAGTGGTCTGATAAGGGTAAAAGGACAAGAGGTGAGGTGGAGTGGGGTGGGAGCTACTGCTAAGGACTTGTCTTCACTCCTCTTCCACAGAGAAGGTGCTCCCCCAGCCAGAGAAATGAACTCCCCACCTCCAACTGATACCAGGGCCCCATGCCAGGAAGGGGAAACCTGGGTGGACTGTGTATGAGGGGGTTGGGGGCTGGGGACATGTGGGGGAAACCTGTTGCCATGGAGGAGGTAGAGGGTGGCTGTGCTCTTCCACTTGGTGAGGAAGCATCTAGGGGCTCAGGACGCCACTGCCCTGGGCTGTGACTGGGATCAGTGTGCCTCTTGGTTCAGCCTGAAAATCCAGCGAGGGGGCAGGTATGACTCCAATCAATCCCAGCTCTGTTCCCCTATTTAACTTTCAGAAAAGTTCAGTGGCTTGTCCAAGGGGCCATAGCTAGTGGCACTGGGGCTGGTGTGTATCTGTTGGCCATGGCATCCCTGCTCCCCAGGGCAAGACCACTGACTGATGATGTAGTGGACAAGGTATTTGACTGCTAACCAGAAGGTCAGCAGTTCAAAGCCACCACCTACTCTGTAGAAGGCAGATGGGGCAATCTACTTCCATAAAGATTTACAACCTCAGAAACCCAATGGGGGTTGCTATGAGTCAGAATCAACTCAATGGCACTGGATTCTTTTTTGTTTTTTTTTCTGCAGTGTGCCTGCGCTGTGTGTGTAGGCACATATGTGTGTGCACATGTGTGCATGTTTGTGTGTGTGGCCCCCACCACGCTGGGAAAGCCTTGAGGGCAGAGTCCAGCCTAGAGGCTTAGGCACTGTGTGTTGAATGAGTAACAAAAAAACGTTTTCCACACTGAGGTGCTGAACTAAGTGATCCTTAGCTCGGTCCCAGCAGAGAGACCTTCAAAGCCTGCAGGGCCTGCAGGTGGGAAGCCTGATCTTGCTGTGACTTGCCTCTTCTGGGCCTCAGAGTCCAGTATGTCCAGTGGGGAGAAGGGCAGGACTAACCAGTGCTCTGGAGGACACAAGGACTTACGCAATCATATCTGGGCAGATACCTGAGGTTCAAAGAACCTTGTGGTTTCTGGGGAGGAAGGTCACATAAGGAGGAAATAGCACAGAGCATAGAACTCAAACCCATGTTACTCCCGGCAGCCACTAATTGGCTGTGTGATCTTGGGCCCATCTCTGCCCTCTCTGGGCCTGAGCTTCCTTGTCCACAAGTACGAGGGGGATGAGCTCTTTGGTGTTGTGACTCAGACCCTCCTTGGTATGAAAACCAACTCCCAGAGCTTCCAGAGCCTGCTCAAGGAATCTGCAGTTCTTGTTCCATCCCAGCTCTCGTGTGTCTTGTATGGCCTGAATAAATATATTATTTCTACCCAAGAAGTAAGAGTGACGGTGTTGAGGAGGTGGGGGGAGCAGTGGAAGAATGGTTGTTTTGTCAGAAAACAGTCTTCAAGATGTTCCAAGGCCAGAACCCAAGCAGCACTGCTTGCTCTCTGTGAGAGAACATAAGCAGGGAGACTGGGGAGGTGGGCTTGACGTTTCCAACAGGAAAAAGGCAGCAGCTCAGCTCAGACTCTGCCCTCCTCTACGGAGGTCGCACAGAGCCACCAGGGGACACAATGAAGAAAGCCCAAGGAAGCTAAAACCAAAACAAACCCAAACTCACTGTCGTCACATCAATTATACTCATAGCGACCCCTCCCTGGGTTTCCGAGGTGGTATCTTTACTGCTCAATCTTCTGGAAACTAGCGGGCAGGAAAACTCCCAAATTCCAAATCCTTATCAAGCGTGGGACAGAGGCCATCTCAGACCAGCAGATATGGCAGGGAGGTAGGGAGGAGTGGTGGTGTGGAGGAGATAGTGACAACAGAGCTCAGAAAGCAGCACTTCTCAAAGAAAGGTGTGTAAGTTAGAAGGCAGGATCTGTGGCCTCAAGAAGCCAGGAGGGCTCAGGGCTGGAGGCAGGTGAGCTCCTGAACCAGGTCAGGTTCTGAGAGGCAAAGGTGGAGTGGGTAGAGACAAAAACAAACAAACAAAACCACGGCCATGAGTTGATTCCAACTCATAGTGACTGCCCCAAAAGTATTTCCAAGGCTGTAAATCTTTACAGAAACAAACTGGAACATCTTTCTCCTGCAGAGTGGCTGGTGGGTTCAAAGAGGCCTTTCAATGAATAGCTGAGCGCTTAACCATTACACTCTTGTGAGGACAGAGAAGGGCTACATATTAAGGTAACATTACCATCATGATGGAGGAAGGATCCTTCAAGCAGAAAAACCTGAAGAATTACCCTGACTTCACTTCCAATTTCCCCCAAGAACTCCTATTAACTGCTGGTCCAGGAAAATTTAACTAATTCAAATGTGAATATTTGAAACATGAGTAAGCACAGCCCCCATAGAAAAAAAAAAGGGGTGGTGGTGGAAAATGGTGTGAATACTCCTTTATGTACAAAGAAAACTCACTATAAAAATACTGTCACACACGAACATTTTAATACGAAATTCCAGCGTGAATTCAAAGAAACAGTTTTAAGGAGCTATTCTAGCTATAAAGGAAGACCGAAAACAGAAATCCAAGAACTTGGTGGAAGAAATGGCTAAAGAAAGATGATGTGTGAAAATGGAGAGGTTTCAGGAAAGAAAGAAAAGACAAAAGCATTTCAGAAATAAAGACCAAACTACAAAGAACACACGAGGAAGACTCCAGATTCAGTACAGTAAGAGAGAGACGTGGAGTGAAAATGAGAAAAGTCAGCAAAACGAAACATAGACAATAAAAGAGATAAAAGGATTCAAGAAGGAGGAAAGAAAGGTACATACAAAAAATCCAACACATGTATAACTGAAGTCCCGAAAGAAGACAACAAAAACGATTGAACAGAATAATTATTTAAAAACGGAATTCAGGAAAAGCTTCCTGACATAAGAGAGACGTGATCTCATGAACTGAAAAGGTAAACCACGTACCAGAGAACAGGGACCCAGCGCAGTCACTTCTGAGACACCCCAGTAAAAGGATTGGCCTCAGGCAAAAACAAACCTTTGGGCAGCAAGACAAAAACATCAAGTAATTATAAAGGAGAATCAGGTTGGCCTCAGACTTCTTAGCGAGCAACATGTAATGTCAGAAAAGACTGAAGCCACACCTGCCCACAGGAGCCGCCAGGAAAGAACTTAACATACAGCTGAGCTGTCCGTCAAATACAAAGGTTACACATCACCAGTTTCCTTGAGGAAAACGGAGAGCACGTGTCAGCCAACCAACCAAAGAGGGAAACAACTTCAGCAAAGGGACCAGTGATGAGCACTGAGTCTAGTTAACTGCATGCATTTTTAAAAAGTAGGAGTAAGGACTACAGAATGAAGGCAAATGCTACTTGCCCTGATAATTTAGAAGTAATACAATTAATAAGTTGGGAGGGAAGTGAGAAAGAATGTGGGGAATGGAATAAACTCTGTGGCCACCTCATCTATAATAGTTAGGAGTAAAGTCCAACAGTACAAGTGTAGGCATATTTCAACTACAAAGGTGACTGATGATTCTGTATTTTTACACAAATAACGCATGCAAATAATGCACATTTTGTGTGTTTCTTTTGCCAACTGTGCCCACCCTTACAAGGTCTTTTCATAAATGCTATGCTATTTTTTTTTTACAACAACATGTAAAAAAAAATTAGCAAGGTATAACTATGAAATTACCTCTCTGGAGGAGGAGAGGAAATGGGGGGCAAAAAAACGTATAACACATGTTATTTGCATAAAATCTGGTACTATTCTATTTTATTGAATCTATTTGGCCATCA
>NW_006921670.1:8029607-8049704 GCF_000298275.1 Orycteropus afer afer
GGAAGTAGATTGCCCCATCTTCCTTGTTAAAGTTCAGTGGAAAGATTTGAAAAATTGCATGTCTTAGGCCTTGGAGATCCTGGTGGTAAAGTGGTTGTGATCCCTACAACCTATAACAGGAGGATGAGGGGAAAAACAATGCCTTCTGGGTTTGGGGTCAGACGTCACCACCACCCAGACCCTTGCCCCAATCTGACCATGGTCAGATGACTATGGTTCCCCTTTGGGGCTCCTAAAGCCTCTATTGTATGGTCCCTCACTGAATGTACCATTGGGCTGGTGGGTTTCACACATGCTTCTGCTACACCTGCCCCAAGTCCTGATGCAATCAGGGCCACACTGAAAGGGCACGTGAAAAACCGTGAACCTGTCTGACCCATGGACTGCGGCCAACAGTCTGGCCTTTTGATTGGCCACTGACAAGCCTCAGCCTGACACTGGAAACAAGCCCCCTGTGGGGACGAGACATTGGGATAAAAGTCAGTCCTGCTCCTGATAGGCTTCTGGACCCATGTGGATGTTCACTGGAGGAGGAGAAACCTGCAACCTAACACCTCAGCAGACTGCACTTGTCAGCTAAACGCAGAGGCCCAAACATCCTTTGCCAGAGCAAACCAACACACAGGGATCTATGAAAGGATGCTCTGTGGGGCCCCAGACACCATCCTGGACTGGGCCTGCACGCATGGACGGCCACTGGAATCAGAAGACGTCAAGCAGTGCAGAAGAGCGGTCCTGGCTGTCAGACCCTGGCCGAGACTAGACACGTTGCCAGGGACAGGTTCCCACTCGTGGAGCCTCCGGTCCCATGCCAAGCAGCCACTGACTGCATCCCGACTGCAGGTGACACTTTCTTGGGGTTTGGCCCGGCCAGCCCTACATACTCCACCGACTCGGGCCACACCATCCAGGCCCCACAACACTATTCTGGTTTCCTGAGCACTCGGCGTCTGACAATGGCCCTGGATTTCTAACCCGAGCTCCACGTCAGTGTGTCCAACGTGAGGGCGTGCAAAGGACTCCAACCCCAAGCCATAGTGGTGACTGAGCACTTTAATGGACAATTAAAAGACGGCTTAAGTGGCTGAGAAGGTAAAATAACTCCAGCCTGTTCTACACACCCCAGGCAAGCCATCTGTTCCCCAAAAGGGCACCTCGTGTTTGATCAGGCCGCACCTATGAGAGAAAAAACCTGTTTCTGTAAAAAGGGCTTTGTCCTTCTGGCAACGACTATTCCAGAAAAAAGATCTGGACGAGATAAGAGATGATCAGAAACAATGATGTAAAGCTTTGATTACTGAATGGGACACGCTGCTAACAAGAAAATATCCCCATACCCTGGTGCCTGAGAAGACACTGGAAAAGCAAAAACAACGAACCAAGCTCAATGCCATCAACTTGACTCTGACTCCTGACCCCACGTGTTACGGAGCAGAACTGCCCCATAGGGTCTTCTTGGCTGCCATCTTTACAGAAAGGAGCCTTGGTGGCGCGATGGTTCTGTGCTCCACTGCTAACCAAAACGTTGGGGGTTCAAATCCACCAGCCGCTCCACAGGAGAAAAAGACCTGGCCCTCTGCTCCCGTAAAGATTTCAGCCTAGGAAACCCGAGGAGACAGTTCTACTCTGCCCTCCAGGGTCGCTAGGAGTCGGAGTTGACTTGACGGCACCCAACAACAATCTTTATGGAAGCAAATCACCAAATCTTTTGACTGTGGGGTGGGTTCAGACCACCAACCTTTGGGTTAGTCATTGAGACAAGCTGTTTGCATCACACAGGAGGCAGAGAAGGAATGCTGGTAATCTCCGTGCCTTTCCAAGCCACTGGGAGTGTTTGGGGACTGACTGCTGAGCCCACCCCCACCCTGACAGTGCAGCCTATGAGGCCGCTGGGAGCCTCCAGACATGGTCTACACTCATGAGACCGACAGACTGATGTCATGGGAAAACAGAGCTGTATGAAACTGACTGCTCACAGACCAAACTGAGTTACTTGCAATGGAAGTAACTGTGGTGCCAACAGATTGTGCTCAACTACTCATCTACAGAGGTTGGTGGTTTGAACCTACCCAACAGTGCCATGGAATAAAAGCCTGGTGATCCAGTGACGATTACAGCCAAGACAACCTTCTGGAGCAGTTCTGCTCTGTAACACAGGGGTCACCATGAGTCGCAATCCGTTTGATGGCAATGGGTTATTTTGGCTTGGAAATCCCAGGGCAGGAGACCGCAGTGCGGGCCCTGCTAACCTGGCTGCTTAATGAATGTATGGCCTGCTTGGGGCGCCCTGGCATCGTAAACGTTTTGTTTTCTGAGGGGCCACATGGGCTGTCCTCCTTGTGTGTGGACCCTGACTGTTGTCACAGTGTCTCACACCCGGAAGGTGTTCAGGTCGGCTTCCTTTCACTGGCCCGAGTGGTGCTGGGCCTGAGTTGATGCCTTGGGCCAGATGAGAGTCACACAGAAAGTGAAGGAGAATGTCTCCTGGTTCAGCTCTGTGATGGGCTGGCCTGTTTCTCTCTCTCGGATTCTGGAAAATCAAGGCTAAACCTTGAGTGAGTGTTCAGGCCCAACCACAGGCTGGACCTGCCAGGCTGCAGGGAGAGCTGCCCTCCCTCACCGGACCTGGTGCACAGCCAATTAGTCTCTGACGGGAGCTAGCCAAGTACCAAGCCCCCAATGGCATAGGGAAGTGGTGTCCATTAGAGTCATGCTCCGGGCTATGGACATGCAGCTCACCATCCAGAATGGGCACTGGGCATCCAGGATTGGGGACCGACATGTTTCTCTTTTCTGGTATCCCAGTGGGGATTGGGGTTGGGCTGCCATGGCCCCTGCGACTCTTAACCACCACCAACAAAGAAATCGGTTGTTGTCTAGGCAATCCTGACTCATGGTGACCCTGAGCAGAACTGTGCTCCACAGAGTTTCTGATGGTGTATCTTTCAGAAGTTGGTGCCAGGCTTTTAT
Source organism: Orycteropus afer afer (assembly GCF_000298275.1). Classification (NCBI taxonomy): domain Eukaryota; kingdom Metazoa; phylum Chordata; class Mammalia; order Tubulidentata; family Orycteropodidae; genus Orycteropus; species Orycteropus afer. The sequence continues at coordinate 8,032,578 of NW_006921670.1, forward strand.
TCTAAGCAACGTGGACTTGAACCTGCAACCTTTCGGTTAGCAGTAAATACATTAACCATTTGCACTGTCTGGGACCCCATGACTCTCACCTGGACCAGAACCAGAAGTCTTGGGCCTAGGATACTCCCTGATGATGAAGCCTGGGAACTGAGTCTCTCTCTCTCTCTCATCCCTCCCCCCACCCCCCCATTTATTCTCTCTATTGGGGAAACTCCCTCCCTGTTCTGGGTATACAATTAACTCTGTGTGTCACATGGGACTTGGCTAATCCCACTTATCTCTCTGTTCCCAGCAGGGAGGAAACTATATCCTTCAACTGCATGGTGAAAGGGGTGCACACAGACCACCAGACCTGCATCAGCTGCGAGGGGTGGCCCACTGGCTGGGGGGGATCAACACCCACTACTGAAATTGACCTTGTTCTGTCTCTTCTCCATCTAAGTAAAGCATTGCTCTATCCAGTGCCTGTGTGCAAGTCATGGCTTTCTTGGTGACCTCAGACCTTGGCTCAACGGTTTGGTGCAGCTAGCAGGGTTGACACACATCCTTTTGGCAGAGGCTTTGGGGAAATAGGCAAATGCTCATACATGGTTGGGAGGCATGCCAAATGGTCCCGGTCTAGTGGAGGACAATTCCACAACCCCTACCAAACATATGTGTGTATTTACCTTTCACTAAGCAACCTCTGATGTATCCTCTAGATAAGAGAAGTTGGACAAGGTCACGGACATGCCTGTAATTGTAAAAGATTAGAAGCCAGCCAGGGTCTTTCTCTAAAGGATTAAATAAACAATGATACTGACACCAGAAAAAGGAATGTTGGCTCCTGGGAGAAAGAGACCAGGGCTAACTTCCCCGCCTCCCTCCAAGTCTGTTTTCACGTCTCATTGCACTCCAGGGCCTAACATGGTGCCTGGCATATTGTAGGCTCAATGTACAGACATACCTCGTTTTACTGCACTTCACTTTATGGATATTATGGGTTTTTTTTTTTTTTTTTTTTTAAACAAATTGAAGGTTTGTGGCAACTCTGCATTGAACAATCTATTGGCGCAATTTTTCCCAACAGTAGGTCCTCACTGCGTGTCTCTGTGTAATATTTTGGTCACTTTCAAAATATTTCAAACCTTTTCATCATGCTATTGCCCACTTCATTAACTACAGTATAGTGTAAGCATAACTTTTACAGGCACTGGGGAACCAAAAACTTCGTGTGACTGGCTTTATCATGCTATTTGCTTCACTGTGGTGGTCTGGAACCAAACCCATGCTATCTCTGAGGTTGGCTGTAAATATAGGTTGCCGTGTGCTGTTGAGTCAATTTGACTCATAGTGACCACAGGACAGAGCAGAACTACCTCACAGGGTTCCTTGGCCTGTTTCTTCTCTTTATGAGAAGAGATTGCTGGGTCCTTTCTTCCACAAAGCCCCTGGCTGATTCGAACTGCCAACCTCTTGGTTAGCAGTGCAGCACTTAACCATTATCCCATCAGGGTGTGCGCTCTCGCTCTATGTTTCTGTTTAACACAATTTAATAATTTGGGGGTTTTCTTTATTTTCAGCCAGGAAATCACATATTTGCACTCCAGCCAAACATGATTGCAACATATCAGGGAGTATACAATATTCGGAATGAATGAATAAACGAGCTCTATCCAGATGACGTATTGCATCTATCCAAATGTGCTGCAAAAGACCCCTTTCAAGTGCTGAAGAACAAAGATGTCTCTTTGAAGACTAAGGTGTGCCTAACCCAAGCCATGGTATTTTCAGTTGCTTCATATCCATGTGAGAGCTGGACAATGAGTAAGGAAGACTGAAGAAGAGTTGATGCTTTTGAGTTGTGGTGTTGGCCAAGAGTCCTGAGAGTACCATGGACTGCCAGAAGAACTAACAAATCTGTCCTGAAGAAGTACAGCCAGAATGTTCCTTGGAAGCAAGAATGGCCAGACTTGGTCTCACCTACTTTGGTCATGTTGTCAGAAGGGACTGTTCCCTGGAGAAGGATGTCATGCTTGGCAAAGTGGAGGGTCAACGAAAAAGGCGAAGGCCCTCAACAAGATGAACTGACACAGTGACTGCAACGATGGGTTCGGGTATGGCAAGGATTGTGAGGCTGGCACAGGACCAGGCAGCATTTTTTTTTTAACCTTTTTTTTTTTTTTTAATTAGGATTTGGGTGAAGATTTACAGAGTAAATTCACTTTTCATACAGCAGTTCACATATACTTTGTCTCATGTCATTGACCAAAATTTACAATGCAGCAGCTCCCCTCCCACTTCCTCCCCATAGTTACCTCCTCCCAGTGTCCATCCCTTCATACTCTTCTGCACCCTGAGCTATCTCCCTGTGCATAAGCAGCCCTTCCTTCTCCCATGATTGTTCTCTCCAGGGCGTGTGTCTACTTGAGGTAAATGTTTAACTCACATGACCAGGCAGTATTTTGTTCTGTTGTCCACAAGGTTGCTATGAGTTGGAGCCAACTCAACAGCACATAACAACAACAACAACAACAACAACATCCTGTCCCTGGGTGGTGTGAAAGTTAATGCTCTTGGCTCCTAATCAAAAGGTCAGAGGTTCTAGTCCACTGAGAGGCACCTCAGAAAAAGGCTTGGTGACCTACATCCAAAGAACCCACCCCAGAAAACCCCACGGAGCACAGTTCTGCTTTGACACACATGGGATCACCAGGCGTCAGAGTCACCCTGCCCACCCAGCCAGGATCAAGTGCGGTAACTACCCCAGTGGAATGCCACTTTCAATGATAAACCATGTGCAGATGCAAATTGCAACTGTTCAAAAACGTAACTGACATATCCCTGGCATATCCGGCCTCACCACCTGGGGGCACGGAATCAAGCTGCATGCCTTTGACGCTTCCTATTAAAGCAACTGCACATTCACTATTCCAAGAGCACTTTTCTTCCCTCCGTGGGCCATCCCTTCCTCCCAGGAATGAAGATCGGACCGCTGGGCTGGCTTCTCAGGGGCAGGGCAGAGAAGTCATCCTCCCTGAGTTCCACTCTCACTTTAGGCAGCAGCTGGTGTTAGGTGCCATTGAGTTGGCTCCGAATCATAGTGACCACTCGTACAACAGAGTCTGTGCTACTGCCATTCTCTGGGCCCATGTGTGCGCTCTGCCATGTGCACGTGCACTCCCCCACCCCCAGGCCCTGCCCACGCAGGGTGGTTGACTGTGCACGAGTTCTCAGTCTTGGTCACTGGCTCTGATCAGAGATCACAGTAGTGGAAGTAGCGGTGACAGCTTCTCATCAAATACAGTCCTAACTGGCAACTGAAATGCCCAGGACGAGGCATGAGAAATAGAAATCCTAGCCTGAGCTAGGAGAGTCCTGAGGTCGCTCTGCTCGGAGGAAAGGTCCACCTCCCCGAGCTTCCTCCTTTTTCATAGTCTTAAAGATTAAAATTCTGTGGACAAATGAATAAACTCATCATAGAATACAACCAGAATGTCCCTTAGAAGCAAGGTTGGCAACACTCCATCTTGATTGCTTTGGACATGCCATCAGGAAAGGCCAATCGTCGCAAAAGGGCATCATGTTTGGTGAAGTAGACTTGAAAAAATGAAATCCATTGCCACTTGATTCCGTCTCATAGCAACCCTAGAGGACAGGGTGGAACTGCCCTACAGGGTTTCAAGGCTGTAATCATTACAGAAGCAGACCGCCTCATCTTCCTCCCGCAAAGCAGCTGGTGGGTTCAAATCACTGAGCTTTTGGGAAAGCAGAGGATCAGCGAAAAGGAAGGTAGCCTCCAATGAGATGAACTGACACAAAAGCCACCACTATGGACTCAGCCAACCATTGTGAGGATGGCGCTGGGCCAGCCAATGTTTGCTCTGTTATCCATTAAAGTTGCCACCTTCCCAACAACAAAGATTAAAAATAACTGGTAGCACTGGGGTCTTAAAAGCTTGTGAGCAACCATCTAAGATGTGACTATCGGTCTCTCCTCATCTGGAGCAAAGAAGAGTGAAGAACATCAAAGACTCAAGGAACCAATTAACCCAAAGGACTGATGGCCCATGAGAGTCACAGCCTCCACGACTAGCCTGAGACCAGAAGAACCAGATGGTGCCCAGCTACCACCACCAACTGCTCTGATCAGGCTCTCAATAGAAGGTTCTGGACAGAGTAGGAGAAAAATGTAGAACAACGCTCAAAATCGTAAAGACGACTAGGCTTGCTGGTCTGATAAAGACTGGGGGGAATGGAACCCCCGAGACTATGGCCCTTACACACCCTTCAAGCTGGAACTGAACCCACCCCTGGGGATCACCTTCCAGTCAAATGGCAGACAGGTCTATAAAGGGAACAGGGACACCTGTGAAGGCGTGCTCCTCAGAGCAATCAACCACATGAAACCAGAAGGCAGCATGTGCCCCAAAACAAAGTCCAGAAGGAGGAAGGGGCAGGAAAGAAGGGCGAACAGAAACAGGGAACCCAAGGAGGAAGCAGGCAGAGCTCTGTCATATCGAGGGGACAGCAACTAATGTCACGAAACAGAATCTGAGTAACTTGTTGAATGGAAAACTAATGCGCTCTGTACACTTTCACCCAAATCACAGTAAAATGTTCTCCTAAAAAAAGCTGGTAGCCAAAAAAAGACCGACAAGCCTCCTCAGCTTTTCCAACATGGCATATTATTCTTCTCAGCAAGCATTGCTAATGACACAATGCCTGACCAAGAATTTGATGTCCATCTTCCACCCACTTACTGTGTGATCTTGAAGTACGGCATAACACACCCCAATTCTGAGCCTCCATTTCTTCACCTCAAAAATGAAAGGCTTGAAAAAGACAATCATTGAGCACCTTTCTAGAAAGAGCCTTCTAATCTAGCCTCCTTGGTACCAGCTCTGCCCATTCTATCAGAGGCAGCCATTGCTGACCTGTTGAGACAGAGAGTCTCAGGTGCCACCTGCCCCTTGGGGACAGGAGCCAGGGCACAGAGAATGAGGTAAGAAGGGATGACAACTCATGGAGAGAGAGTTCCTGCTCAACCTAACACACAAATAAAGCCAACTTGGAGAGAAGCCAGGCAGCCCTCACCATTTATACACCTCGAATGTTTGTTCCACGAAGGTCTGAGCACCAACATTGTGCTGGGCTCCCCTCTAAGATCTGAGAATCCATGTAACAGTGAACAAAGTCCTTGGCCTGATGGAGCTGATGTTCCAGTGGGAGAAATTAACAAAGAAATCCATCAGGTGGTGATGTGTGCTACAGAGAGCAGAGCAGCAGAGTAGGTGGGCTGGAAGGACCATGGTGGGCAGTGGGAGTGTCATTTGACCCAGAAAAGTTAGCTACAGCCTCTCTGAAATGTGACATTTGTGTTCAGATCTCAAGTCACGAAGTGAGGGAGCAAGGCCTAGGCCTATCTGAAGGGTGTCTTGGGAGGGAGCTTGGTGTGTGCAAAGGCCCTGGGGCACGTGCACCTGGGTGTTCATGGAACACACACGAGGCTACGTGGCAGAGCAGAGCAGGGGCAGCTGGGAGAGCAGGTTGGAGAGGTAACGGGGACCAAGCCACAGGGACCTTGAGGGCCACTGGAAGGTTTTGAGCAGGGGTGTACTATGGTTGCCTTACATCTGGCTGCTGTTTGAGAATAAACCACAGGGATAAGTGTAGCAATAGGAAGGCAGTTGAGGCTATCATTAAGTGGGGAGGTATGGGGGTGCAGGGCAGGGAATTAGGAAACAGGGAGGCTACTTCCCTTTGGACAGATTTCTAATGTCTCCCCCTCCTTCATTAATCCCACCACAGCCACAGTCCAGCTCAGGCCAGTCTTGGGAGGGGTGTGGGTTTTGTCTGTCATCTCTATCTCTCAGGATCTACCATCCCAGCCTCTTCCCTGCCTGCCTCAGGCCCAGCCAGATCCCCTGCCCCACACGATGCTGAAGCCCTTTGAGGACTTTCTGTTTAGCCCCTCCCCTATTCCCAGCCACCACACCTGGCGGCCAGCCAAGCCAACCGCCTCCCCATTGCTCAACGCACAAGGCTCTAGCAATTCCAGGATTCTGCAATACCCGCTTCCCAGTCTCAAAATATGTACCCCTCAAAAAAAAAAAACAAAAAACAAAAAAACCAAACCAAAAAACCCTCCTCACCACAGCACATCTGCCATCTGCCAAGAACCCAGCATGTCAGGCACAAGCACTGAGCATTCCCATCTCATTTGCCTTCACATCAACCATGAGTCCCCATGTTGGAGAGGAGAAAAGTAAGGTGCAGCAAGGAACAGTGACTTCCCCCAAATCACAAGGCTGGTAACCATGAGAAGCAGGATGAGAACCCAGGTACGTCTACCTCTGAGTCTCAGACACTCCTTGGGAGTCTCCCGACCTTGGTGAGCAAGACAAGCCACCTCCACAGAGTCTGCCAGGTTCCAGGACCACTCCCGTGTGGCCAGCGTGCACACGCCAGTACACAGTAGGAGCTCACACCTACCTCCCAAATGAGCACGTATATGAGCAGCATCCCCCAAACCCTGACCTCACCCACAGCCTAGACCACAGCCAGACCTCAGAGTGGTCAAAAGCAGCTGGCCTCCTGGGCACGAATGGATTTCCCACATGCTTAGGGCATCAAAAAACAGGCACCAGTTGTCCAAAGCAAAGATACACAGATGCCCAGCAGACGTGACTCAGGAGACGCGACAGCCATAGTGAAAGGGAACAGGCAGGGTACTAAATGAAATTGATACCGTTTTTAAATTTTGTGTAAGATAATAATTACATTTTCCTTTTCATTTTGGACTGATTGCATATAACCTCACATTCAGTTCTCTCTTGTAGACCACCAAAGTGCACCAGTGGCACTATAATCACGTGACTTGCAACCTCTGTGGTCCTGTGCAAAGCAAACAAAAACGTGTCTTCAGATGGACCTCACCCTTGTATCTGTACCACGCTCCTTGTGATCCTTCATGCCCCCGTTGGGCACCGCCAGTCATCCAACACACAGGTCACAGACCCAGTATCAAAGGATGGAAAGTGAGTGCACAAGTTGTTAAGTATTATTGCAAGAGGAGAAACACTTGTGGAGATCTGTGAAGGGCTCACCAACAAGCATCATATGAAGAATGAATGCAATGACTCTGACTGCCTTGTAAGCACAACTTCCTCTGACTATCTCAGACCTGAAGAACAAAATCACATGTTTTCAAATCAATTTTTTTAAAATTACTAATTTCCAAATATAAATTTTTATGTTATGTCCAAATTAGAATGTAAATATTGCTTTAAAAATATTAATTTCATAAATTATTTATTTCCAATTATTCAAATTTATTTGCTCCAGTAGAACCAAATTTAAATAGTGACATAATTTTATACCCAGGTAAAATGTAACACCAACACCTACATGGAGGGTAAACACGAAAGCTCGCAGAAGATAGAAAAAGGATTTGCGAATCCCTAAAGACAATTTCAAAATTAACTTCCTATTTAAACATAATGCATCAGAAGAGATTTCTTCCATTGAATGATCTTGTTTAATGGGTGCAAATCATTGTGCTGGTACCACTAGTGCTGAAACTGCTAATAGCAATACAAATATAACAGAATCTGTCCAAATTCTGCATCCATTCCTTGCTGTAGTAAAGAAATTAAAAATGGTGCAGAAAGTAAAACTCTTTTAGAATCTTAAATTGTTGCATCTGCAGACCCCATAAACAACAGATATACAGATTCTGCTTTGTGGAACAATTTTTCTTCTAATGATTTAAATGATTGGATCAAAAGAAGGCCAAGTGATTGTCAACATCATAATGGACCATTTGAAAATGCAGGTCAAAAATTTCTGGGTGGTAAACAAGGTTGTATAGCCAGAATATAGTTCTAAGATGCAAAGTTAATGGTGAAAATTTTGAGGGGGTGGCTATTGCATTCTCCACTAGTCAGGTCTGTAAGGCTGGCAGTTCAAACCCACCAGCTACTCCTTGAAAGGAAGGTTGGGCAATCTACTTCCGTAGTGGATACTGTCTCAGAAACCCAAGGAGGGGTGACTATGAATTGGGTTCGACTCTACGGCAGTGAGTTTGGTTTTGTTTTTTGGTATATTGTTTGCAAACTATCGAGTCCTAAATCAATTCTCAATTTATGATGGATGGATTTAACGCTTGGTGCAAATTGAGTATGATTGATAAACATGAAAACAGTTCAGTTCACAGAGATTGTATGTTGTCTGTCATATTTAAACTAAAGACATGGTTTTGGCTTAATTCATAAAATGGACAAATTAATGAAGAATACCAGTACTGAAAAGCCATTTTGCAATGAGTTGTTGTCATTATAACTAACACTGAACATGGACTATCTTTTCAAGGAAGAAATTAAATTTATGAGTCTCCATAAAATGGGAAATTTTGGAGTTTACTTGAACTTGTTGCTCAGTTTGATCCATTTTTAGCAGGTCACATCTCAAAACGTGAAAACACAGGTAAGGGCAACCCATCGTATGTCTAAAACAATGCGTGAAGAATTAATCAACTTAACAAGTGACAAAGCTTGATCAACTATTTTCAGTGAAGTAAGTATAGCTTGCTATCTCTGGATTCCACTCCTGATCTTTCCCATGAGATCAGCTAAGTGTTGTTTTAAGATACATCTCCTCCAACAGATGGAAAAACATTTGGGTGATTTATCATATTTACTAGCTTAAGAAGTCACACTGGGAAAGAAATTGCAAATCAAGTACTTCACTACATGACGCTTGCAAAATCAATTTTTCTAAGTGTAGAGACCAATCTCATAACAACGCTGGCAAGAAGTCAGGGCATTATAAAGGCATGCAATGGAAAATTTTAGAATGTAACAAATATGCCATTTTCATACTATGTGCTGCATATTCACTTAATCTTATAGGACATAGTACAGTAGATGTCTGGAAGCAGTTGATTTTTTTTCCCCCCTACTGTTCATTTTTCTACTCACTGACTTTGGTCATGTTGTCAGAAAGGACCATTCCCTGGAGAAGGATATTATGTTTGGTAAAGTGGAGGATCAATGAAGAAGGGGAAGGTACTCAATGACATGGATTGACACAGTGGCTGCAACGATGGGCTCAGGTATAGCAAGGATTGTGAGGCTGGCACAGGACCAGGCAGTGTTTCATTCTGCTGCGTAGTGTCACCATGAGTCAGAGATGAACCAATGGCACCTAACAACAACTGTTCATTTACTCTACACATTTTTGCCACCTCCACTTACTAATGGGCAGTTCTTAAAACATATTTTTAATGGTTATTAGAATGTCTTTCTAATACCTGTTGGGAAGCACATACTGAAGCAACAAGTGCAATCCTGGAATTGTACACTTAGATTCTAGATGTCTTAGAAAGGACCGCTGAAGACCAGGCATTAAAAAGGAGATACCAAAAGAGAAGCTGAAAACATCACCAACAAAATGCAAGTACTAGTCTATGTATTTACATTGTTGTTAGGTGCCATCAAGTTGGCTGCGACTCATAGTGACCTTACGTTCAACAGAACAAAACACTGCCCAGTCCTGAGCCAGCCTCACAATCCTTGCTATACTTGAGCCCATTGTTGCAGCCACCGTGTCAATCCATCTTGTTGGGGGTCTTCTTCTTTTTCGTTGACCCTCCATTTTACCAACATAATATCCTTCTCCAGGGAATGGTCCTTTCTGACAACATGACCAAAGTAGGTGAGACAAATGCTTTCAAGGAGCATTCTAGCTGCATTTCTTCTGGGACAGATTTGTTAATTCTCCTGGCAGTTCGTGGCACTTTCAGTATTCTCCAACACCACAATTCTAAAACATCAACTCGTCTTTGGTCTTTGTTATTCACTGTCCAGCTTTCACATACATATGGGGCGATTGAAAATACCATGGCTTGGGTTAGGTACATCTTAGTCTTCAAAGAGTCATCTTTGTTCTTCAGCACTTTAAAGAGATCTTTTGCAGCAGATGTGCCCAGCGCAATATATCATCTAATTTCTTGACTGCTGCTTCCACTGATGTAGACTGTGGAACTAAGCAATATGAAATCTTTGACAACTTTAATCTTTTGTTCATTTATTGTGATGCTGCTTATTGGCCCAATTGTGAGGATTTTCATTTGCTTTATGTTGAGGTGCAATCCATACTGCAGACTGTACTGTTTAATCTTCATCAGTGAGTGCTTCAAGTCATCTTCACTTTCAGCAAGCAAGGTTGTGTTGTCTGCATATTGCAGGCTGTTAATGCATCTTCCTCCAATCCTGACACCATGTTCTTCTTCATATAGTCTGGCTTCTTAGATTATTTGCCCAGTGTACAGATTGAATAAGTATGGTGAAAGGATACAATCCTGATGCACTCCCTTCTTGATTTTAAACCATGCAGTGTCCCCTTGTTTTGTTTGAACAACAGCCTCCTGGTCTGTGTACAGGTTCCTGTGTGAATTCCAGAATCAAGTGTTCTGGAATTCTCATTCTTATCAATGTCATCCATAATTTGTTATGATCCACACAATCGAATGCTTTTGCATCGTCAATAAAACACAAGTAAACATCTTCCTGGTATTCTTTGCTTTCAGCCAAGATCCATCTGACATCAGCAGTGACATCCCTTATTCCACATCCTCTTCTGACTCCAGCTTGCATTTCTGAAGTTCCCTGTCAATATCCTGCTGTGACCACTTTTGAATTTTCTTCAGGAAGATTTTACTTGCATGTACTATTAATGACATTTTTCGAAAATTTCCACATCTTGTAGGATCACCTTTCTTTGGAATGAGTACAAATATGGATCTCTTCCAGTCAACTGGCCAGGTAGCTGTCTTCCAAATTTCTTGGCATAGACAAGTTAGTGCCTCCAGTGGGGCATCCATTTGTTGAAACCTCTCAATGGGTATTCTGTCAATTCCTAGAGCCTTGATTTTTTTGCCAATTACTTCAGGGCAGCTTCGACTTCTTCCTTCAATACCATTGGTTCTTGATCATATGCCACCTCCTGAAATGGATGAACATCAACCAGTTCTTTTTGGTACAGTGACTCTGTGTATTCCTTCCATCTTCTTTTGATGTTTCCTGCATCATTCACTATCTTGCCCACAGAATCTTTCCACATTGCAACTTGAGGCTTATATATTAGTTATGTGGAATAATACATTACAGCATTTTCATTGGAAAAGTCAGGCTCTGATTATCAAACAGTTCACCATTGCAGAAGAATTAGAAAGAAACAAGTAAATGATGAAAGGGCTCCAGAAGTATCATTGCGTGCCAGAGACCAATTTTGCGTAACCATATACCATAGCAGCACAGACACACTTGAATCTTACGTGAAAAGAAGGATGAAAGTGCATGAAGTTCTTTCAAATAGATTTTGCTTCTTAAACACTGTGGGTATATCTGATGAAGAACGCATGAAGGCATCCAAGAAATTAATGCAGGCTTATCTCGATGATTTACATACAAACCTTTATGGAGAAGTGTGACAACTTCATTCTTACATAAGAACTAAGTCACATACTCAGGAAAGACATACTTTACTCATTGCAGTGTAGGAAATCACTTAATATGGCTCTTCTAGCATTGTCTCTAAGGAGCTCTGGTGGTGCAGTGACTAAGGCATTCAGCTGTTAACCAAAAGGTTGGTGATTTGAGCACACCAGTGGCTCTGCAGGAGAAAAATGATGCAGTCTGTGTCCCTAAACATTTACAGCCTTGGAAACCCTGCAGGGCAATTCTACTCTGTCCTATAGGGTCGCTGTAAGTCAGAATCAATTCAGTGGAAGGATGATTTTTTTTTTTTTTTTTGGTTTAGCTGCAGTCTTTATGACTCCCACATAATGATTAGGTTATTGTTGTTAGGTGTTGTTGAGTAGGCTCCAAATCATAGCGACCCTGTGGACAACAGAACAAAACACTGCCCAGTCGTGCACCATCCTCACAGTCCTTGTTATTCCTGAGCCCGTCATTGCAGCCACCTGTGTCAATCCACCTTGTTGAGGGTCTTCCCCTTTTTTGCTGGCCCTCCACTATACCAGGCATGAGATCCTTCTCCAGGGATTGGTTCCTTCTGACGATTGGGTGGGACCATGCGAATAAGGTGCATGGCACCTGTGACAGCTGGGGTTGAGTGTCAACTTGGCTAGGCCATGAACTTGGCTAGACCACGACTGACGGTATTGTGCGGTTGTCCTCCATTGTACGTGCTGTAAATCCTGAGGTCTGTGTGTTAACGAGGCAGGATTAGGTTATATTGATGAGGATTTGGTTACGTTTGTTCTATTGATGAGACAGGATCAGAGCGCTATGCACTCAAGTCGCCATCCTTGCTTGAGTCACACCTTTTAATCTTACACGAGATAAATGGAGAGAGAAGAAAGCAGAAATGGGGGCCTAACCATCACCAAGAAAGAAGAGTCAGCAGCAGAGTGTGTCCTTTGGACCCAGGGCCCCTGTGCTGAGAATCTCCTTAGACTCAACCAAAAAAACACTAACTCACTGCCACTGAGTTGGATCTGATTCATAGTGACCCCTCCCTGGGTTTCCGAGGCGGTATCACTACGGAAGTAGATTGCCCCATCTTCCTTCCAGGGAGTGGCTGGTGGCTTTGAACCGCCAGCCTTCTGGTTAGCAGTCAAGTGCCTTAGGCACTATGCCACCTTAGACCCAGGAGACAGAGAAAGCTGAGCACCTTCAGGCAAAAGGCTTGCTGGGGAGCAGGGTGCTTCTGGGCACTTGGCAGAACCAGGTTCGCTGACTCAAGGCGGGGGAGAGGGGGAGAAGGAGGGAGAGAAGGAGGGAAGGAGCTGAGGCCTCCCAGCCCAGGCCGGCTGGTGAAGTGGGGGGCCTCTGTGCCCATATTGGCAGAGACAAGTGAGCAATGTAACACTTGCCTGAGCAGGGCACAGGCTGGGAAGAGGGTGTCCTGGCCGGAGAACTGTAATCTGACTCATTCTGGATCCTGAATTGTAGCCTGGTGCTTCCCTAATAAACCCCTTAGCTGTGAGTATGCTCTGTGAGTTCTGTGTGGCCACTGTAATGAATTATCAAACCCAGCAGAGGAGGAGAGAGGGCCGTGGGAGGAAGAGTTGGTGTCAGAATCAGTAAAAGTGGAGGGTGGAGGCCTGTCTGACCTCTGCTTCATAGGAGTCAGCTTGGACCATTGATCTTGGTCCTCCCCTCCTCCCCCTGAAGTTAGAGGAGGTCAGATGCCTCTACCACACTTTGTACACTCATGTGGGTATGTATAATTCCGTAAGAGAAGATAAAATACAATGTGTGTTTCCCAAAGTTGGAGTTGCTTCACACATGTTCCTAACTTGAATGATCACAGACTGCACAACAGAATGCCCATTGTCATCCCTAAAGAGACTCAGAAACCCTCAGTGCTCAACAGTGACTCAGGAAAGACTCCGTTCATTATCCTTATCACGTATGGAAGTAGTTATTGGTTGGCAGCTCGACTGTGGTGAAATAGTTAAAGATTTGTAAGAGCAAAGAACAGAGATGTTTCTAATGATGACATGTTAGAGACGAAAGAGTGAACTAAAAATAAAAGATAGCAATTTGTCCTCTGATCATTAAGTCTTCTTTTCTGACACCTCTTCATGAGTTCGTTCACGATTAGTGCATTTATCACAAAACAAGCATCAACCTTAAAGAAGGAACCATTTAAAATAAAATTGGTGAAAGTCAATTTTTTAGTTGTGGGAGATCAACCGAATTTTACATTGAGTGTTGAAACAACTAAGTTCACGGACTCATTTTCTTTATCGTTGAGTATGTGGAATATTCTTTTTGCAGAACACGTGGTATGTAGTAAAAATGTTCGTGCCCCGCGTGCAGTAAAATTGGTATAATCCAAATCAGCTCATTCTGCTAAAATGGCATAGCACTTGCATTCAGCCGCTCATATGACTGTCTCATTTACAAAGGAGCTACAACATCGGTAGCTAACACACACACACACACACACAAAACTCGCATATCTAGTTCAGACGGGCAAGTTAGCAGAGGAGGTCCAAAGAATATCAATGCTTAGGGTCCTCACATTGCTGAATCCAGCCCTGCCCCCAGGCATGAGTCCTGCACGGAAAGACCAGGGCGGGTTTAGCCTGAGAGCGCAGCGGGGAGCAGAAACGGAGCTCCCCAACTGGACGCTGGTCACCTTGGCTTGGTAAGGGATCCATTCAAACGAGCAGGGACTTAAACACCCCTGGAAGACATATCAAGGGCCTGGTGCACAGTAGGTGAGCCCGTATGGGTGCTGATAAGTGACGAGGGATACGGGGAGGCTACCACCTGACAGGGAAGCTGCCTGCCCCTCCGTGGCTGAGATACACCTCCGAGAACGCCAGGCTCCTGAAGTACACTCAGGGGCACGTGGGGACACACTCGGCTACTAAAAGAAAGAACGAGGGTTCGAGTCCACCCAGAGGGCCTCAGCAGAAAGACCTGGAAGCCTTCTTCTGAAAATCAGCCGCTGAAAACCCCAGGGGTGCGGCTCTACTCTGACACGCACGGGTCGCCATGAGTAGGGATGGATGCCATGGCACTATATCCACTCCTCCTGCTTCCCAAAAGGTCAGTCCGTTCTCCACTCCTGTCCAGGAACCCCCTCATCGTAAGAGGTAAGAATAGCTCCCATTTGCCAGTAATTCACCACAATGCAACAGGGTTATTCCTGGTTACGGGGATCACGGGAGAGTGTGATATATGTAGAGTGGATTTTATGTGTGAGAATAAGTATACCTTGTGTGAGGGTGTAAGGTGTGAATATGCATAAGAGTGAACTGTGTATGTGTTAGGATGTGAGTGTCCGTGAGTGTCAGTGAGTATGAGAAACCCACTGCCGTGGAGTCGATTTAGACTCCCAGCATCCCTAGAGGACAGAGTGGAACTGCTCCAGGGAGTTTCCAAGGCTGTCAATCTTCACAGAAGCAAAGCCCAAACCACACCCACTGCCGTGGAGTGGATTCTGACCCACAGTGCCCCTAGAGGACAGAGTGGAACTGCCCCACAGGGTCTCCAAGGCTGTCAGTCTTCACAGAAGCAAAGCCCAAACCACACCCACTGCCGTGGAGTCAATTCCAACCCACAGCGCCCCTAGAGGACAGAGCAAAACTGCCCATAGGGTTTCCAAGACTATCTACCTTAATGGAAGCAGACAGCCTTGTTTTTGTCCCATGGAGCAGCTGGTGTGTTTGAACCACTGACCTTTGGGTTAGCAGCCAAATGCTTTAACCATGGCACTACCAGCACTCCTCTACGTTATTATATAACTGCCAAATTACATCATTACATAACTGCCAAACCACTGAGAATCATGGCCCAGCCAAGTTGACACATAGCCTTAACCATCACAAACAGTGTGACTCACCTCACACCTCGACGTTCATCACCGCCAGATCTACGTTGTTAATTCAAGAAACAGTAGATTTTTTACTATCATTGTAAATGTGAAATGTCCGATAACGAGATGGTCGGTAAGTGAGGAGAAAAGCAAAAAAAAAAAACAAAACAAAACTCACTGCTGTCAAGTTGGATGTGATTCCCCTCCTTGGGTTTCTGAGGCTGTACCTCTAAGGAAGTAGATTGCCCAATATTCCTTCTGAGGAGTGGCTGGTGGGTTTGAACAGCCAGCCTTCTGGTTAGCAGTCAAATGCTTTAGGCACTACGTCACCAGAGCTCCTCCCAAGTGAGGGGAGGGCAGTTTAATCACAACAGTAATAATAATACCAGCAGGAATTTTTTGAGGACATACCACGTGCAACCACGGTCTTCATGGTTTTTCTGCGGTCACTTGTTTAACCTTGTAACAACCCTGTGAGGCAGGTGCTCTTACTAACTACAGTTCCAGGGTGGAGGAAACTGAGGCAGAACGGGAAGCGGCAGACCTGGAACGCAAGCAGCCTTGGCCAGGTGGAAAGAGTCTATCAGTGGCCTGAGCCAGCTCACCTGGGACTGTGCTGGGTGTAAGGGCCCAAGACTCACTGCAACAAAGACACCTGACCGGAAGCCTCAGTTTTCTCATCTGTAAAGTGGGAACAAGTGGGCAGGATGGCGGAGAGGGTTAAATGAGGTCAGGTAACGAAGTGTCTGGCACCCAGTGAGGGCTCCATACATAGAAGGTCCCCTCTAACTCATGGGTTGCCTTGGAGATGGAGAAGGAGACAGACAACTGGGGTGGGAGGTGTGTGCTGCTCATCCCAGGGGAGCCTGTTCAGAAAGCGAGTCAGACCCACAAAGGCCATACTCCCTGTTTCACTTCTGCACTTCCGTCCATCCAATTCCTCTGTGCCCTGCCCACGCACGACACCCAGAAGGTGACAGCAGCCTGCTGGCAGCTCCGACTCCTGTGTGGCCCCACAGGGAAGAGGCTCCCAGGCCTCTGACCCACTCAGCAGAGCTGGTGGCCCTGGACCCATTGGGAAGACAAACAAAAGTGGACGGGAGAGGAAAGGACACTAGTCCCCAAGGACCAGACAGAGTAGGAAGGGCATCACCTCCCCGCATTACAGAGATGGAGGCCGGGTGGCAGCTGAGCTCATTCATTGCTTGCACCCCCCGGGGACTCTCTCTCTCACTGTTGCTGTTCGGTGCTGTTGAGTACATTCTAATTCACAGCGAGGCCACGTACAACGAACCAAACAGTGCCCGGTCCTGCACCATCCTCGTAATTGTTGCCATGTCTGAGCCCATCGCTGCAGCCACTGTGTCAGCCCATCTCCTTGAGGGTCCTCCTCTTTCTCCCTGACCCTCCACTTTACCACATGATGTCCTTCTCCAGGGACTGGTCCCTCCTGATGACAGCTCCAAAGTAAGCGAGACCAAGTCTTTCCACCTTCGCATTTAGAAGGCACTTGACTGCTAACCAGAAGGCTGGCGGTTCAAATCCACCAGCCACTCCTCGGAAAGAAGGTTGGGCAAACTACTTCCGCAGTGATACCACCTTGGAAATCCGAGGAGGGGTTTCTATGAGTCAGGTCCGACTCGACGGCAAATAACAACAACAACTGGCTGTCAAAGAGAGTATATATATGCGAGTACGTATATGCATACATACATATGTCTCCTATGAATATGCGACACAACCACTGAATTGTGTCCCTCAAAAACCTGTTGTGAATCTGAACCTCCT
>NW_006921670.1:8051219-8054905 GCF_000298275.1 Orycteropus afer afer
GGAACCTCCCCCCAAAGACAAAGCCTTGGCAGCCCCACCCTGACCACGGCTGATTGGAAGGGGGAAGGGATGGGCATCTGAGCCAAACTAAGCCAATCAGACGGGGTTTGTTTTTTGAATTCAAAACTGGGACTGAAAGGGACATTTTCTATATGACTGAAGCTGTGAGGCTATCACAGGCTGGCCTGTGGACTGATGGAGGTGGCACAGCTGGTGGCAGAGAGGAGCAGGAAGCCCGCATGACGAGGTTCTTCCCGCTGGGATACTCCAAACAATTCCCAGTTCTGCTCAGCCGGCTAGGGTAGGTTTCTGTTACTTATAAACCCCAGGAGTTTGGTGGAGACAAGTGAGCAACTGTTGACCACCCATCCCGTCAGTGGAAAGACCTTTAAACTGGTAACACTCAAGCTTGACACCCCTGGCTGAGGTAGGTGTGCTCATTTACAGCCCAAGGAAGTGTCCCTAGCAACGTCCCTCCTGAAAGCCAGCTGGCTGTAGGTACAGCCATTCTAGAACTTGATACACACTGACCACCAGGCAATTCTCTTTCCAGGAAAAACTCAGCAATGCAGAAGTTTATGCACAAATTCAATGTCATGTTATTTTAAAATGCCAAATAGAAAAATACCCTAAATGCCAAAGGAGATCCAGTAACAAAATGATGATCAAACAAAAACCAAACTCACTGCCACTGAGTTGATTCTGACTCAGTGACCCCCACTGTGTTCCCAAGGCTGTAAGTCTTTACAGAAGCAGACTGCCTCATCTTTTTTCCACAGAGTGGCTGGTGGGTTTGAACCACCGACGTCTTTGGTTAGCAGCCAAATGCCTTAACCACTACACTACCAGAGCTCCTTCACTGATATGTGAGCAGTGAGAAATAGAAAAAAAATAATAATGACTGAGAGAGGTGGGACCACTCATGAAATTACACTAATTGGGAAATAACCTATATACCACCCAAGATATTCAAGTATGTAAACAAGTGCTTAGGAAACAAGCCTGGGGAAAGAGGCGAATGTGAGTGATGTGAATATGGGATGTTTGCCTTCTTTCAGCTCATTCAGTCAAGCAGTATTTAGTGAGCACCTACTATGTGCCAGACCCAGCACTGGGATTCAGACAAGGTTCCTTCCCTCAGGCAGCTTCCAGTCTGGAAGAGAGGAGGAGGGGGGATGAGACAACCATAGGGCTGTGGATAGAAACACAGAGAGCAGATCCTGGCAGAGGTGGGGGAGAGCAGGAGGAAGTGCAAAGGGCAGGGGTTGGAGGCTCAGGAGGGGCAGGAGGCATTTGGGGACAGTGAGAGGTCCTTTCTCATCCACCTCTCGTTTCAGGTCAGTCTCCAATGTCCCCTGGCTGGTATCTTGTCTCACTCTGCTCTGGTCCCAACTCTGACTCTGGGGGACCTACTTTTCCTGGAGTCTGGTCCCAGAGCCCCTGTGGCTCTGTGGGTTTGGGAGCCACTGGCTGGGGCTGGTGTGGTGGGTCACAATCTCCCCATGTCCCACGTGACTCACCTCTAGAGGTATTGCTAACGGTGCTAGGCCCATCACACATGCTGAGGCACCTGACTGGCACATGGAAACCAGGGCTTCAATCTGGTTCAGTCATGGCCAACAAAGTGAAATCTAATCAGACCCAAATTTTTAAGATGTGGAAACGAGAAGGAAAAAAAAATGAGTCTAAGCCCTAGAATGGGAGACTCAGAATAGATGTAGAGTCCTTCCAGGAGCCTCATAGCAGAGAGGAGACTATTGCAAGGACTGTGGAAAGTGACACACATTCAAAGTGGTGAGGTCAACCGCCATCTTTGAGTGGAGCACCGTGGTTTCTGACTCTGCCAGTCAAGAGATTTGGTTGTTAAGCAACGTGCACACTGCCCTTATTTTCTTCCTTGTTTTCTAAGAGGGAGATTAAATTTCTAACCAGGGGTCGACCTGTAATTTTTCCAGTTATCATTTGGGTACCATTCCTTGGAGAAGGATGTCATGGTTGGTAAAGTGGAGGGTCAACAAAAAGGGAAAGGCCCTCAATGAGATGGATTGACACGGTGGCTGCAACGTTGGGCTCAGGTATAGGGATTGTGAGGCCGGGCAGTGTTTTGTTCTGTTGTACACAGGGTCGCTATGAGTCGGAGATGACTCGATGGCTCTTACCAATAACAACAACAACAATAACAACAAACATTTGACAAATTCAATTATTCAATTATGACTGAACTGGGTAAAACTAGTTCGAAGCCCTGGAGGAAACAACACACAATTTTCAGAAGAATCTCGGTTTGAGTTTGTCCTCTAACACTGAGATGTCCCACCAGATAAGCAGGAACACGTACCCGGAAGAGGCACTAGGAAAACGTTCCAGAGGAAAAGGAACAGAGAGGATTCGGCCTCCACTCCCCTTTTTTTTCCCTCTGTATTCTGTAAACCCCTTCCCTTAGGTTACTGTGCTGTGAAGACACTGGGGTGTAGCTGGGTTGAGAGGCCTGCACAAGGTTTGGTGCTAGGGAGGCTTGGGGGGGGGGGTGCGGACTGGAAGGCTGTGGTCCTGGCCCTGCTGTGTGACCCTGGGCAGGGTGACTTCTCATTCTCTGGGAGGAGGTGACAAAGGGAAGTCCTTGGGCAGGTGGAAGAGCGGACAGGAGGACAAAGTGGGCTTAGATACATAGGTGCTAGTTGATGAATGACCGGATAAACCCAAAGCCACTGCATCGAGTCAATGCCAACTCATAGTGACCTTAGAGGACCCAGCAGAACTGCCCCATAGGGTCCCCAAGGCTGTCAATCTTTACACAAGCAGACTGGTACATCTTTCTCCCGCTGGGCATTTGGGTGGAACCCCTGACCTTTTGGTTAGCAGCCAAATGCTTTAACGCTGTGCCATCAAAGCTCCTTGAAAAACAGAATAAATGACTCCAAATGGCCCCTATGGCCCCAAGGAGTCTGCAAGCAGCACTGGGTGTGCAGGGGGCAGCAAAATGCGTGGGAGTGGGGAGATGCTATTTAACCCTCTCAGAGGCTGAGGCCCAGCGGCTTCTGTAAAGAGGTGGGCATTTCCACCTCCAGGTAACAGAGGAAGGCAGACAAGGGGCTTCTCCCAGCAGCGCTGGAGGTGGACGTCTTACTGCACCTCCCAGCCCCAGCCTCTTCCCAGCACCTCCCAGCTTCCACTTGGACTTCAATCTTTCCGTTTGGGAAAGTGGGAGGGAGAGGGAGTCGTCCCCCATCCCTGCAAGGGCGCACTTTGGCCCCGGCGACTCCTCCCGCGTTCCCTAGTCCCCTGCACCTGCAAGGCTTGCCCAAAGGTGCACTTGTGAACCCTTCCCATCCCTAATGGCTCCTTCAGCCCAGCACCTCCCGACTTCTCCCCAGCCGGACTCCTGCCCGGCAGCCAGGCCTCCAGGGACAGCTCGCGGTGCCTGACGGACGCAGCATGGGGGCCGGGGCGGGGCTGCCCTCGGGCCCCTCTCCAGTCGCAGGTCCCCCCTCCCACCGTGCGGCCCTCTCCCACCCGGAACGCCCTCTGCCGCCGCGGGGACCCAGCTCCCACCGTGCGCCGCCTCCCACCTGGAGCCCCTCTCCCACCTGGAGCCCCTCTCCCACCTGGAACCCCGCTCCCACCTGGAACCCCGCTCCCACCTGGACCCCCCTCTCTCCCGCGAGCCCCTCTCTCCCCCGGACCCG
>NW_006921670.1:8055340-8058037 GCF_000298275.1 Orycteropus afer afer
CGCGCGGGGAGCCCGAGGCTGCTGCTACCCGGGCTGCGGGCGCACCAGCGGCTTCTCGTTCCCATTTAGCGGAGGAGAAAACTGAGCCTGGCCGCAGCCAAGTAACTGCAGTGTCACACCGCCGAGAAGGGGCGAGGGCCCCGCCCGGGTTCAGCCCCGCTCCCGGCCGGCCCCCAGCGCTTGGCCAACCCCGGCCCTGGGCTGCTCCAAATGTCAGTTGTTTTTGCTTGAATCTTCACAGCGTGTGAGGGGCCTCAGTGGCTTCGGGTCCTTCACCCTCTGCCCACCCCAACCGGCCACGGTCCATTCCTGCTACATCCTCACTTCCTCCATTCTCCTCCTCTGTCCTCTCACCCAGCGCCGGACCTGCATGCCAGAACCACTGTGTCCAGCCCCTAGGACAGTGTCTAAACCAAAAAACCAAACTCACTGCCGTCGAGTCGAATCCGACTCATAGCGACCCCTCCTTGGGTTTCTGAGGCAGTATCACTACGGGAGTAGATTGCCCAACCTTCCTTCCATGGAGTGGCTGGTGGGTTTGAATCTCCAGGCTTCTGGTTAGTAGTCAAATGCCTTAGGCACTGTGGTGGTTAAGTTTGTGTGTCAACTTGGGTGGGCCTGGTAGAGTGGCTGGGCAGCTGGTGGTAGTTATTTCCCATGATGAGACCGGCAATCGGCTCCATGGTGGGACCTACCACAAGAAGCTGAGTAGCTGCTTTGGGTGTGTGGTCTGCTTCCCGTATATAAGAAGCAGCTTTGGGAATGGTCTCTAGCTTATGGCATGCTTGAACCCTGCATGTAGCCGTGACATTGTTCAGCAGCCTGCCATACTCTGCAGACCTTGGGACTTTTAATGAACTTGAATTAATGACCTGCTGTGTGATTTGGTAACTTAGGGACTGTGCCATTTTATTTGTCAACCTTGAGCTTGTCAGTCTCAGCAGCCAGCAGCTGTCTGGGTGAAGAAAAGCCTCTAGCTTCAGTGGGCTGGGAGCAGGAGGCAGAGCTGAAGCCCAAGGTTGAAGGGCTTTCACCCTTTCACTCTAGAGCCTGGCACTTTGAACTCGAACTTCTAACCTCCTGAAGGATAAGAGAATAAACTCCTGTTTGTTAAGGCCATCCTATTTGTGGTGTATTCTTGCTAGAGAGGCACTAGGGAACCAGAACAGGCATTGTGCCATCAGAACAGAAACCAAACCCAACCCACTGCCGTGGAGTCCGTTCTGACCCACAGCGCCCCTAGAGGACAGAGGGGAACTGCCCACAGGGTCTCCAAGGCTGTCAGTCTTCACAGAAGCAAAGCCCAAACCACACCCACTGCCCTGGAGTCCATTCTGACCCACAGCGCCCCTAGAGGACAGAGTGGAACTGCCCACAAGGTCTCCAAGGCTGTCAGTCTTCACAGAGGCAAAGCCCAAACCACACCCACTGCCCTGGAGTCCATTCTGACCCACAGCGCCCCTAGAGGACAGAGTGGAACTGCCCCAGTGGGTTTGCAAGGCTGTCAGTCTTTAGGAAGCCCTCTGCTTCATCTTTCTCCTGCAGAGTGGCTGGTGGAACTTAGGCACTGTGGTGATTAAGTTTGTGTGTTAACTTGGGTGGGCCTGGTTGAGTGGCTGGGAAAAGGTTGGAACGCCTACCTTTTGGTTAGCAGCTTTAATCACTACATCACCAGCGCTCCTTTCATCTACAAAAAATCCCAAAAACCAAATTCATAGCAATCCCGACTCATAGCGAGCCCTCCTTGGGTTTCCGAGGTGGTATCACTAAGGAAGTAGGTTGCCCAACCTTCCTTCCGAGGAGTGGCTGGTGGGTTTGAACCGTCAGCCTACGGGTTAGCAGTCAGATACCTTAGTCACCACCAGAGCTTCCTCCTTTCATCTAGTACATGGCAAACCAAAAACCAAACCTGTTGCTGTGGAGTTGATTCTGACTCATGGCCACCCCACGTGTGTCAGAGAAGAACTGAGCTCTGACGGTTTTCTTGGCTGTCATCTTTACAAAGGAGGTCACCAGGCCTTTCTTCTAGGTGCCACTGGGTGGGTTCAAACCATCAACCTTTAGGTTGTTGTCAACTGTAAAATGCCTGCACCACCCAGCGATCTGGAACATAGTAAACCAAAAACAAAACAAAACAAAAACCAAACTCAGTGCCATTGAGTTGATTCTGACTCATAGCAATCCCCATTGGGTCTCTGAGGTGGTAAATCTTCACAGAAGTAGATTGCCCCATCTTCTTCTGGTCGAATGGCTGGTGGGTTTGAACCGGCAACCTTCTGGTTAGTAGTCAAATGCCTTAGGCACTACACCACCAGAGCTCCTTTGGCACATAGTAGGTGATGATAAATATCCTTTGAGTGAGTGAATCAGAAGAAAATTACCACCTTCTGACATGGCATCTACCCCCTGCTCCTCCTGGAGCCAGGGTGAATTCTCCTAGCCCCTGGCAACACCACCCCTCTGTTTGTGCACGAGATCTGGGCCCTTCAAGCCTGCTCCCTGACATAGATCCAGCTATCCTGCCCTCTCTCCGCTGTCCCAGACTGTTGCCATCAATTCACATGCTACAACTTCTCTATCCTGAAACAAGAAACCCTCTCAAGACCCCTGTTCTCCCTCCAGGTGCCACAGCCTTACTTTTCTCCCCGGCTTTATAGCAAACTCCTCTCTAGCCATTCACTCTTTTTTTTTTTTTTT
>NW_006921670.1:8064907-8087435 GCF_000298275.1 Orycteropus afer afer
GGTATTTTCACGCAAATTCTTCTGCTAGTTGGGGTTTAGTCCAAATCTGCATCCTTTCCTTCAAGGCTCAGGGGTCCAAGATTATCTTCTGTGTCTGTATTCATTGGTTTCCCTTTTCTTTGTTGAAGAGGGTCTGTGCAATCCTTCTGCCTAGTCCGCCATCTTGCCCCGCCTCCTCTAGCCATTCACTCTTAAAACTCCTCCAACCTCTAGCTAATGTCCTGAAACTGTTATTCGTGGTTCCCTGTGACTGCATGTCACTAGATCCAATGCCTCAATCTCAGTCCTGGTTTCACTGGACCGTCCAGTGGCATTTGTCACCACCACTCTGTCCCCTTTACTTGGAGGCCCTTCTTCTCTTGGCTCCCCCAGCACCCCACTTCCCTGGTTTTCCTCCCTCCCTGGCCATCCTATTTCTCCTTTCCTCTGAATTTTCATCAGAGCCTCCAACTAGTTTGAACCAGTTCAGTTGTGGCCCATGAAGTGAAACCAGAACAGACCCAAATTTAAAAAATTTTGAAAATTTGGGTGATCCAGAACATGAAAAATTACAGGTTGAAATCCTAGAATGGGTGGCTTGGAAGAGGTATGGTGAGTGCCTCTGTGGGAGGCTGGTTATTATGCAGACTATGGAGAGTGACACACATTCAAACAGGGGGGTTGGCTGCCATCTTTGAGAAGGGCACCTCTGTTTCTAACTCTGCAGGTCAAGAGATTTGGTTGCTATGCAACACACATGCACCATTGTTTTCTAAAAGGGAGACTGAGTTTCTAGCAGGGCATCAACTGTAAGTTTTCCATTCTGGTTATTATACCAGTTCATTCATATTTTACAAATTTGAGTCCATTCCACTTTTGTTTCATTGGCCATGACTGAACAAGGAAGAACTGGTTCGAAGCCTTGGTTTCAATGGTCCACGCTCAGCTCTTGAATGTCTCCTTTCTGCACTCTGTACCCCAATGCCATCACCCAGACCCATGGCCTTGGAGGCCATGGGGCTTAGGTCATCCCAACATCTCTCACTGGACCGCTCCCTGAAATCACATCTCTCACTGGACACCTCCTTTACATTGCCCCAACCAACCTCTTGGCCTTCTCCCCACATTGTCATTGTCTTCTTGTGCCTCTCATCTCAGTACATGAAAACTCTCAGGTGCTCAGGTGTCAGGCCTCAAACCTGGACTCCTAGCTTCACCACTCATACACAATACATCCAGCCCAACAGCAAATCCCATCAGCCCTACCTGGAAAATGTGTCCAGAATCAAACACTTCTCACCCCACCACCTAGCCTAGGCCACCAGCATCTCCCAGCTGAGTGCAGTGACCTCCTCCCTGGCATTCCTGCTCCCTCTGCCCCCTCAGGCTCTCGTCACCATGGTCCAGCCTCAAAACAGCAGCCAGGAGGGGGATGATAAGACCTAGGTCAGATCAACCTCTTCCTCTGCCCAAGCCCTCCAGTGGCTTCACATTGAACACAGAAGACACAGCTCCTGACCTTGCCTCTCTCTGATATCATCCCACCTCCTCTACTGCTCCACTCACCCAGCCACGTGGGGCTCCTTGCTGGTCTCCACAGTGGTATCACTAGGATTGGTGTAACCCTCCCCCATGGACTCCTCTTGTACCACAGTAATGTTTATTATCGTAGTGCGGTAGTTAAGGTTATGTGTCAATTGTCTGGGCCTGGTTTTGAATGGTTGAGCAGCTGGATGTAGTTATTCCCCGGATGAGACTGGTAATCAACTCTGCATCAGAATCTACTGTGAGCAGCTGAGTAGCTGCCTTAGGAATATGGTCTGCTTCCAGAACGTAAGGAAAAGCTTTGCGAAAGGTCTCTGCAGCTTTTGGCATGCTTGGACCCTGCCTTTGGCCACGTTTTCATCTCAATGGCTTGCCATGTTTCTGCCAACCTCGGGACTGGTAATGGACTTGAATTAGTGGCCTGCCATGTTGTTTGGTAATCTTGGGACTGTGCTGTTGTTCTTGTCAGCCTTGGGTTTGTCAGCCTCAGCAGCCAGCAGCTACCTGAGTGAAGAGATGCCTCCAGCTCCAGTGGGCCGGGAGCAAGAGGCAGAGCTGAAGCCCAAGGTCAAAGGGCTTTCACCCAGGCCCTAGAGCTGGCACTTTGAATTCAGACTTCTAGCCTCCAAAACTGTAAGAGAATAAACTCCTATTTGTTAAAGTCACCCATTCATGGTATTTTCTGTTAGAGCAGCGTGAAGTAACCAAAACATGTAGTAATGTTTATTATCAGATTTAATCATAGAATAATATGTGATGTAGTTGCAGATTGCTTAAATGTAATCAACTCAAAAAACAACTCACTGCCATCCAGTCAAATCTGACTCCTAGCGACCCCTCCTTGGGTTTCCGAGGCAGTATCACTACGGGAGTAGATTGCCCCGTCTTCCTTCTGAGGAATGGTTGGTGGCTTTGAACCGCCAGCCTTCTGGTTAGCAGTCAAGCGCCTCGGGTGACACACTACCAGAGCTCCTAATGACTGGGTTGTTGTTGTTGTTGTTGTTTTGCCGTCAAGTCGGCCCCAACTCATAGTGACCCCTAATGACTGGGTAGGACTATGCAAATATAAGGTGATTGTTTCCAATGAAGATGAGGTCATAATGGAGATGAGGGACGAGAGGAGGTCTCAGGTGGCGGGAGAAGAAGGGACCCTGCTTTTGAGTATCCTGTTCCCTCTACCGGGAGCACCTTCCCCAGTGACCCACCTGAAGACCGTCTGCTCACCTACAAGCCGTGGTAGAGATGCCATCCACATCCTGCCTACCTTCTTTGGAGTGGCACCTTCTCATGACAGAGAACACAAACAACAGATACACTTCTTGGTGCCTGTGAACACAAACAGAAACCTACCTTTGCTATTGCCAGAAGAGTCTTTCTTATGTTAATATGAAATCTACTTTGGAACATGGACCCGGCGGAGCTGCAGAAACATGGCCTGTTTCCAGGAGAGCCCTCCAGGGCTGTAATGGTGGAGGGTGGAGGGGATGTTCCCTTTGGGAGAAACATGCTAGCTGAGGGCTCTTAGGTGGGTTATACCCACCTCCCCATGCCTCGGAGTCCTCCTGGCTAAAAGCCTGGTCTGGAGCCTGGCATGTAGTGGAACGGTGCCCACCTTGACCCTCCTTCACTGGGGGTGGATCAGGCATTGCCAGAGACTTTGTATTTAGCCCCTACACCCATATGATCCAGCACGGTACTAGTTCCAGCCTACAGACACAGACACAGAGGCCTAGAGGATTGGAGAATGTACCCAGACCCACCCTGTTAATCAACAATGGCAGTGGGGTTTGAACCCAAGCAGGCAGACCCCCTTCCTTCACAATCATCACAAGGCCATTGGGGTCTCCCACCAGAAAACTGTGCCAGGCCTCCACATCCTACTTTGGTAAGTAGTTGACGGGGGTCTTAAAAGCTTTTGAGTGGCTTGCAAGTAGCCACCTAGATGCAACAATGGGTCTCTCCTCATCCAGAGCAAAGAAGAATGAAGGAAACCAAAGATGCATTGAAATAATTAGTGCAAGGGACTGGTTGTTGTTGTTGTTGTTGTTGTTTGCCGTCGAGTCGGCCCCGACTCATAGCGACCCCTCCTTGGGTTTCCGAGGCAGTATCACTATGGAAGTAGGATTGCCCAACCTTCCTTCCAAGGAGTGGCTGGTGGGTTTGAACCGCCAGCCTTCTGGTGAGCAGTCAAGTGCCTTAGGCACTATGCTACCAGAGCTCCTAAGGGACTGGTAGACCATGCAATCCTCAGCCTGTATGACCATGAGACCAGAAGAACTTAATGGTGCCTGGCTATCACTGTCAATCTCTTGGAGGGGGATCTGTGTAGGAGATCCTAGATAGAGTGGGAGAATAATGTGGAACAAAACCCAAAATCATTAATATAATAATAAAAAAAAAAAAAACCAGGTTTGCTGGTCTGATACAGTCTGACCCATAGCTGCCCTTCAGGTCTGGAACTGAACTCACTCCTGTGGCTTCCAGCCAAATAAAAGACAGGCATATGAGCGGAACATTTACATTAGGTAGATACACTCCTTGGAGAGATTAGTTATGGGAGAATATATGCACAGGGAGACAGCTCAGGGGACAGGAGTGCATGGGAGGGAAGGACACAGGGAAGAGGTAACTATGGGGAGGAAGTAGGAAAGAGCTGTTTGTGGGAAATTGCAGTCAATGTCATGAGACAAAATGTGTATGAACTGCTGTATGAAAAATGAATTTGCTATGTAAACTTTCACCCAAATCACAATACAAATTTTGGGGAAAAAAAGCTTCTGAGCAGCCATCTAAGATGCAACTGTTGGTGTCCTCTCGTCTGGAGCAAAGAAGAGTGAAGAAAATCAAAGTCATATGGAAACAATTAGTCCAAAGATGTGATGGACCATGGGGACCTCAGCCTTCACGACCCTGAGACCAGAAGAACTAGATGGTGCCTGGCCACAAATGCCAACCACTTGGAAAGGGATCAAAATTGGAGATCCTGGGTAAAGTGGGAGGGAAAATGTGGAACAAAATTCAAAAACACAAAAATGACCAGAATTACTGGTCAGATAGAGACTGGAGGAACCATGAGACTATGGCCCTGGGTTAACCTGAGGAGCTTCCATGGATTGGCTCTCAGGCCGACAGTAGAAAGGCCTGGAAGCAGAACACCTACCCCGGGGAGATGCACCCACCTACCCTGGGGAGATGCACCCCTCGGGTCAGTCAGCCATGAGACACCAGAAGGGCAGCATTTGCATACAGGGAAAGCTGGACAGACAGGACTGCATGGATGGACAAGAAGGGCCCAGGGAAGAGGTGGCCACATGGAGGGGAGGGAGCTTTTAATTATTGGGATTGTAATCGGGCCATGAAACCAAATGTGCATGAACTGTTGAGAGTAAAACAAATCTCCTCTGTAAATTTGCACCCAAATCACAATAAAAAATTAACAAAAAAAAACCATACCAGGCCTTTTCTTCCTCTCAAAGCCTGTGTGGGACCCTCCTGGGACAATGGGAGGGTGGTGAGAGGGAGTCAGACTAGAAGAAATGATCCCTGAGAGGTTGCTAGGGCTCTGTGGTCAGGCACACTTGAATTCTGATCTTGGCCCATCTTTAACATGCTCTGTAATCTTGAACAAGTCAGTTCCCACGTCTCCCTCAGTTGCCTCATCTGAAAAACGAAGATAGTAACGGTACAAGCCCAAAGGCCTTTTATGAGAATCAAACAAGCTACTAGGAGGGAGTTTCTGCCCTGGAAGAATCAGGAAGAGCCAATGAGAGGCCCAGACCAGCCACAAATGAAAGGGATGGATACCATGAAAGAACTCTTTCCTCCCAATTCTCATGATTGCTTGGATCCATGGGTAAGTCTTTACTGGGTTCTGGTCTGTCTGTAACACCTCTCTGTGTCTTAGGAATTCCCCTTTTTGAGAAGGACAGGGCAGAGGCTGGTTCAGCCCTCAGCAGGCAAGGGGTCCAGCGGAGCATTTTAACACTTTTTCATCGTCGT
Source organism: Orycteropus afer afer (assembly GCF_000298275.1). NCBI lineage: Eukaryota > Metazoa > Chordata > Mammalia > Tubulidentata > Orycteropodidae > Orycteropus > Orycteropus afer. The sequence goes on from NW_006921670.1 coordinate 8,070,431, forward strand.
TATCACTCTTGCCTTCTATTCTAAATGAAGGAGCTCTGGTGGCTCAGTGGTTAAGGCATTTGGCTGCTAACCAATAGGTCGGTGGTTCAAACCTACCAGCCACTCTGCAGAAGAAAGATGAGGCAGTCTGCTTCCATAAAGATGTGCAACCTTGGGAGCCCTATTGGAGTCACCATAAGTCAGAATTGACCCAGTGGCAGTGAGTTTGGTTTGGTTTGGTTCTGTTCTAGATTAATAATAGTGGCTTTCCACTTAGGGTAGCAATATAAAGTCGATATAAAGATACACATTAAGAATATTATAGGGACTCATTACAAGATTACAAGGTCTCACAGTCATTGACACAAGCCACTGTGTCAGTCCATCTCGTTGAGGTCTTCTCCTTTTTTGCTGACCCTCCACTTTACCAAGTATCCTTCTCCAAGGACTGGTCCTTTCTGAAAACATGACCAAAGTAGGTGAGACGAAGTCTGGCCACTCTCGTTTCCAGGAGCATTCCAGCTGCACTTCTTTCAGGACAGATTTGTTAGTTCTTGCAGTCCGTGGGACTTTCATTATTCTTTGCCAACACCACAACTCAAAAGCATCAACTCTTCTTCGGTCTTCCTTATTCATTGCCCAGCTCTCACATGCATATGAGGTGATTGAAAATACCATGGCTTGTAGGGTCTGGCATACCTTAGTCTTCAAAGTGACATGTTTACTCCTTAACACTTTAAAGAGATCTTTTGCAGCAGATTTGCCCAGTGCAAGACAACATTTGATTTCTTTTATTTTTTATTTAAATTTTTATTGTGATTTGGATGAACGTTTACAGAGCAAGTTCATTTCCCATACAGCAGTTCATAGACATTTTGTTTCATGACATTGATTACAATCCTCACAATGTATCAGTTCTCTTCCCACTTCCTCCCTGTAGTTACCTCTTCCCTGGGTCCTTCTTTCCTATGGATTCCTGCCCCCTGAGCTGTCTCCCTGTGCAAACACTGCCCTTCTATTCTCCCTGATTGATCGCTCTAAGGAGTGTATCTCCCTGATGTCAATGTTCACCCCATGTGCCTGTCTGTTGTTTGGCTGGAAGCCACAGGAGTGAGCTCACTTCCAGACCTGAAGGGGCCATAGTCTCAGGGGTCTCATCAGGCTCTATCAGACCGGCAAACCTGGTGGGGTTTTTTTTTCATGATTTTGAGTTTTGTTCCACATTATTCTCCCATTCTATCCAGGATCTCCTGCACTGATCCCTTTCTGAGTGGTTGACAGTGATAGAGGGCACCATCTAGTTCTTCTGGTCTCAGGGTCACATAGGCTGAGGTTTGCACAGTCTACCAGTCCCTTGGACTAATTGTTTCCGTGAGTCTTTCATTTTCTTCTTTCTTCTTTGCTCTGGGTGAGGAGAGAGCTTTTGATGCATCTAGATGGCTGTTTGCAAGCTTTTAAGACCCGAGTGGCTACTCACCAAAGTAGGATGTTGTTGTTGTTGTTGTTGTTATTTGCTATCAATTCGGACCCAACTCATAGTGCCCCTCTTTGGGTTTCCGAGGCAGTATCACTACGGAAGTAGATTGCCCCATCTTCCTTCTGAGGAGTGGCTGGTGGGTTTGAACTGCCAGCCTTCTGGTTAGCAGTCAAGCGCCTTAGGCACTATGCTACCAGAGCTCCTAAAGTAGGATGTGGAACAATGTCGTTGTGTAGTATGTTATGCCAATTGAGCTTATGTCCCCTGCAACCATGGTTCCAAGCCCACAGGTTCAACAACCCAGTCCTTTAGGGTGGTTGACTGTGCCTAAGAGGTTATCATAACTTTGCCCCATTATTTCTAGTTATATGGACATTCTTATAGCACATAATACATATGTAGAAATATTGTCTGTCAAACTTACATATACCAAAAAAAAAAAAAAAAAAGACTGACTACCGTTGTGTCAGATCCAACTCATAGCAACCCCTCCTTTATATATGGTCATGGGTAAATTCCCTTTTGTCTAGACATAACTGATCATTCAGCCTTTCTACCCATCAATTTACCAATATATTAATGTTTGTTATTGGAACCCTGGTGGCATAGTGGCTAAGGCATTTGACTGCTAACCAGAAGACTGATGGTTCAAACCCACCAGCCATTCCTCGGAAGGAAGGTTGGGCAATCTACTTCCATAGTGATACTGCCTCAGAAACCCAAGGAGGGGTTGCTATGAGTCAAATGACTAGGTGGCAGTGAGTTTTTTTTCCCTCCTTTGGTTTAATGTTTTGTTATCACTGATAAGGCAGTATTGTACATGTAAAAGGATTTGTCTCTGCTGTCTGTACCTCTCATGCACCTCTCTGTGTCTTCCTTTTCCTTAGTGTTATTGTGTTGATGTTTGAGTTATTTTTTTTAAAAAATTTTGATTTGGTGAAGATTTACAGAGCAAATTCACTTTCCATACAGCCATTCACATACACTTTGTCTCATGTCATTGACCACAGTTTACCACAATGCATACTCTTCTGCACCCTGAGCTATCTCCCTGTGCATAAGCAGCCCTTCCTTCTCCCATGATTGTTCTCTCCAGGGCGTGTGTCTGCTTGAGGTAAATGTTTAACTCACATGCCTGTACTTTGTTTGGCTGGAAACCACAGGTGTGGGTTCAATTCCAGACCTGAAGGGCAGCTCGGGGCCATAGTCTCAGTGGTTCCACCAGGCTCCATTGGACCAGCAAACCTGGTCCCCACCTTCTTTTTTTTTTTTTCCTCCAAATGATTTTGAGGTTCGTTCCACATTGTTCTGGTCCTGAGGTTTATTATGGAACTACCAGGTTACAGTTCAGTCTCAGGAAAGCTCAGGGTAGAGTTCTTTGATCAGGACAGCTTCTTCTCAGCTGTGGCAACCGGCAGCCCTCCTCTGGACCTCGATCCCTCAGTTGGCCTCTGCTCTGGTCAGGCAAGTGTTAAAAAGCTCTTTTGGCTCCACAGGTAAGTGCCCAGCGGCACCCCTCTTGCCTGAAGGCCCCAGCTCTCTCTCCTTGGACTAGAAGTCCACTACGGCATCTCCTGCCAGTCTCCTGCTGTTGCTTCTCACTGTTTGCATTGTTACGATTCTCTCTTTCTCTATCTTCAGAGTCAAGGAGGTCCTCAGCCTAGGATCCCAAATGACATGCACATTCTTCTTGGTGTTCACGAGGCCCTCCTCTCTGTTGTCGGAAGGCTCATCTTAAGCCTGGCTGGATGACAAAACTGACCAGTCCTCATGTTATGGTCCCAAACACCTTTTCTGCATGGTCTAACCCACCACCTTATGAATACCAATGAAGCATCGTGTCAGAAGATGGAACTCCTCAAGTTGGAAAACACTCAAAATACAACTGGGGAAAAGCTCTCCTCAAAGTAGACTCGACCTTAATGATGTGAAATAAAGCTTTCTGGGCCAGCACTTGCTGATGGAGCATGACTCAAAATGAGAAGAAACAGCTTCAAACATCCATGAATAATTGGAACATGGCATGAATCTTGGAAAACTGGGAGTTGTCAAAAATGAAATAGAACACATAAACATCAATATCCTATGCATTAGTGAGCTGAAATGGACTGTTGTTAGGGCTGTCAAGTCAACAGAATGAAACAGTGTCCAGTCCTGCCCCAGCCGCAAGATCCTTGCTCTACCTGAGCCCATTGTTGCAGCCACTGTGTCAATGCATCTCATTGAGGGCCTTCCCCTTTCTCGTTGACCCTCCACTTTACCAAGCATGATATCCTTCTCCAGGGAATGGTCCCTTCTGACAACATGACCACAGTAGGTGAGATGAAGTCTGGCCATTCTTGCTTCCAAGGAGCATTTTGGCTGCACTTCTTCCAGGGCAGATTTGTTAGTTCTTTTAGCAATCCATGATACTCTCAGTATTCTTTGCCAACACCACACCTCAAAAGCATCAACTCTTGTTTGATCTTCCTTATTCATTATCCAGCTTTCACATGCATGTGAGGTGATTGAAAATAGTATTGGCCATTTTGAATCAGACAATCATGTGGTCTACTATGTGAGGAATGACAAATTGAAGAGGAATGGTGTCATCATTCATCATCCATCATCAAAAAGAACACTTCAAGATCTGTCCTGAAGTACAATGCTGGCAGTGATGGGATAATATCCACATACCTACAAGGAAGACCAATTAATACTACTATTATTCAAATTTATTCACCAACTGCTAAAGCGAAAGATGAAGAAATCGAAGATTTTTACCAACTTCTGCAGTCTGAAATTGACCAAACATGCAATCAAGATGTATTGATAATTACGGGTTATTGGAATGCAAAAATTGGAAACAGAGAATGATCGATAGTTGGAAAATAGGGCCTGGATGATAGAAATGATGAGGGACATTGCATGATAGAATTTTGAAAAACCAACAACTCATTCATTGCTAATATCTTTTTTCAACAACATAATCGGGAACTATACACCTGGACCTTGCCGGATGGAACATGCAGGAATCAAATTGACCACATTCATGGAAAGAGGCAACAGAGAAGCTCAATGACACCAGCCAAAACAAGGCCAGCTGACTGTGGAACAGACCATCAATTTTGAGTCATGCCTCATATGGTGGTTAAGGCTGTGTGTCAACTTGGCTGGGCCTGGTTGAACAGCTGGGCAGTTGGTGGTAGTTATTCCCCGTGATGAGAGTGGCAATCAACTCCATGGCAGAAGCTGCCCTGAGCAGCTGAGTAAACGCTTTAGGGATGTGGTTGGCTTCTCGTATATAAGAAACAGCTTCAGAAATGGTCTCCAGCCTTTTGGCATGCTTGAATCCTGCATGTAGCCAAGTCATTGTTCAACAACCTGTCATGCCCTGCTGGTCTTGGGACTTCTTCTGGACTTGAAGTAGTGGCCTGCCATGTTGTTTGGAAACATTGAGACTGTGCCTTTTTACTTGTCAACCTTGGGCTTGGCAGCCTCAGCAGCCAGCTGCTGTCTGAGTGAAGAAAATCCTCTAGTTTCAGTGGGCTGGGAGCAGGCGGCAGACCTGAAGCCCAAGGTTGAGGGGCTTTCACCAGCCCCTAGAGCCTGGCACTTTGAACTCGGACTTAAAGCCTCCCAACTGTGAGGGAATAAACTCCTGTTTGTTCAACCATTCCATTTGTAGTATATTCCTGTCAGAGTGGCACTAGGGAACCAGAACACCCCATGAGCAAGTGAAGGTCCCTAAAGCTTCACTCCATCCACATCATTAAGGTCGACTCTACTTTGAGGAGGTAGCTCTTGTCCAATCATATTTTGAGTGCCTTCCAACCTGAGGGGCTCATCTTCTGGCACTGTAGCCCGCAATGTTTCAGGATTATTGATGAAGTTTCTGGTAATATATCAGGCAGTGTTTCACTGCTATTCAGAAGGTTTTCAGTGACCAGTTTTTTCACGAGTAGATGGCCCCATCTTTCTTCGTGGTCTGTCTTAGTCTGGAAGCTCTGCTAAAACCTGTCCACCATGGGTGACGCTGCTGGTATTTAATATACCAGTGGCAGAGCCTCTAGCCTCACAGCAACATGCAGGCCACCATGGTAGAAAATACTGACAGATGAGTGGTGGATATGATAATGGTTGAAAGTATTGCTTTGGTCCTTAACCCATAGGCCCTGACATACTAGTCTTACATTATTATCTTTTCTAAATATTCTGAAACTTGAATTTTGATTTTTCTTTTTCCAAGTTTTTTTTTTTTAATTATTTAATAAACTTTTTATTTGGATTTGGGTAAAAGTTTACACAGCAAATTCATTTTCCATACAGCAGCTCACATATGTTTTGTCTCATGACATTGACTCTAATGTCCCGCAATGCAACAGCTCCCCTCCCACTTTCTCCCCATAGTTACCTCTTCCTTGTGCCCTTCCCTCCCATGCACTCCTGCCCCCTGAGCTGTCTCCCAGTGCATATACAGTCCTTCTGTTCTCCCATAATTGTTCTCTCCAAGGAGTGTATCTACCTGATGTAAATGTTCAGCTTATATGCTTGTCTTTTGTTTGGCTGGAAATCACAGGAGTGGGTTCAATTCCAGACCTGAAAGGCAGCCAGGGGCCATAGTCTCATGGGTTCCATCAGGCTCTATCAGACCAGCAAACCTGGTCCTTCCCCTTTTTTTGTCCCAAATGATCTTGGGTTTTGTTCATATGTGGACATTTTTACAGCTTATGCATACACTTATATAGAAATATTGTCCGCTGAACCTATTTATGGTGGCAGGTATAGTCTCATTTGCTTACCCATATTATTACCCATATTCAGGTATGAGTAATAGTATGACTCCATTATTCTGAAAACTCAAGAAAAGGTTTACACACAGAAAGAAACATTCTTTGATGGTTACTAGAGGTGGGAGGGAAGGAGAGGGAATATTACTAAGTAGGTAAGAGATACATATTATTATGGGTGAAGGGAAAGGCATATACAAATAATGGGTGACCATTACACCAGAAGGCTGGGGATTCAAACCCACCAGCACTCCTCGGAAGGAAGGTTGGGCAATCTACTTCTGTAGAGATACTGCATTGGAAACCCAAGGAGGGGTCGCTATGGGTCAGGACCGACTCTAGGGCAGCAAGTTTGTTTGTTATTACAATATCACTAAGGAAAGGAAGGAGTTCTGGTAGCATAATACCTAAAGCACTTGACTGCTAACCAGAAGGCTGGCGGTTCAAACCCACCAGGCGCTCCTCGGAAGGAAGATGGGGCACTCTACTTCCGTAGTGATACTGCCTTGGCAACCCAAGGAAGGGTCACTATGAGTCAGGTCTGACTTGATGGCACACAACAACAAGGAAAAGGAAGACACAGGTGGACCAGAGATACAGACAACAAACACTGTTACATCATAATCGTGCATCATCACCAGGTATTGTTTAAGATGCTGTTGTTGTTAGGTGCCATGGAGTTGGTTCCAACTTACGGCAACCTCAGGTACAACAGAATGAAACACTGCCCAGTCCTGCACCAACCTCACAATCCTTGCTATGCCTTAATCCATTGTTGCAGCCGCTGTGTCTGTCCATCTCACTGAGTCTTCCCCTTTTTCGCTGACCCTCTACCAAGCATGATACCTTTCTCCAGGACTGGTAACCTTCTGACAATATGACCAAAGTACATGAGATGAAGTCCGGCTATTCTTGCTTCTAATGACCATTCCAGCTGTACTTTTTCCAAGACAGTTGGTTCTTCTGGCAGTCTATGGTATTGTCAATAGTCTTTCCCAACACCATAACTCAAATGCATCGATTCTTCAGTCTTCCTTATTCTTTGTCCAGCTCTCACATGCATGTGAGACTACTGAAAATACCATGACTTAAATCAAGCACACCTTAGTCTTCAAAGTGACATCTTTACTCTTTAACACTTTAAAGAGGTCTTTGGCAGCAGATTTACCCAGTGCAATACAACATCTGATTTCTTGACTGCTGTTTCCATGAGTAAATAGCCCCATCTTTCTTTGTGATCTGTCTTAGTCTGGAAGCTCTGGCATTGATTATGGACCCAAGTAAAATGAAACCCCTGACAACATAAAGTTTAAAATAGAGTTTAAAATTTTCCAGGTGACAGGGCCTTTGGGGAGTTTGTTTTACAGTCTTATTGTATTGTGGCTCATTGCATTGTACTCAGAGAATGTTGTCCATGCTACATCTCCTTAATAACATCTGTTGAGTCTTTCTTTGTAGGGTGTTAATATGTATAACAGAAAGTGTGTTCTATGGTCAGCATTCATGATCTCAGTTAAATCTGTCTTACTGATTGTATCATTTCCATCTTCCATATTATTGTTGTTGTTGTTGTCATTTACCATCAAGTCAGACTCGACTCATAGCGACCCCTCTTGGGTTTCCAAGGCGGTATGACTTCGGAAGTAGATTGACCAACTTTCCTTCTGAGGAGTGGCTGGTGGGTTTGAACCGCCAGGCTTCTGGTTAGCAGTCAAGTGCCTTAGGCACTACGCCCCCAGAGCTCCTTCCATAGTCTTACTCACTTTTATTTTTCTACTCAACCTGTCACGGGAGGTAACTGAAGTCTGAAGTCTAAGAGACAAGGCATCTGCTTCCAGAACATTCCATATACAAGGGCCTAAAAGAAGCAGGATGACTGCAGTGAATACCTGCTTTCAGAGAAGAATGAGAAATGGCCAGGGTCCCTATCTCTGCAGGGCAGGAATGTCAGGGACCCCGGCTCTGGCAAAGGAGCTGCTCTTCCATATCCAATATGGTAGTCAACATGGAGGCCTTCTCTCCCCCTCCACCCTCACTTGTGCTCACAGTTTATAGCACTTACGTCCAACTCTCATCTACATCCCACCATTCTTTCTCCCGGAATCCTAACACATACATGGATTCAGTGCTCACTACTTGTTGCGTTGACAAATTTCTCCATCGACATCTTGGATGGTTGAAGCTCATGTTTTCGAGGTGCAACCATGAGAACTAAACTCCCTGCATTCTACCATGCTTGAAAATACTTGTCAGAGGCCTTTATACTTTAAAATCAGTTAGGCTGGCCATAAAATACTTGAGTCCTGCTTTCTTCCCCTGAGGACAGTATAAGCCCTATCTAGCACTGAATGTTGCCATGGGAAATTCTGAGGTCATCCTTATGGGTGACATTATCTTTTTGCCTGTGTGTGAAAGAACTCTTTCTTTATCTTTGAAGTTCAATCATTTTACTAAGATGATCAAGCTGCATCAATTTTTCCTGGGACACAATGTGTCTTTTGTGACACTTAATGTTATATTTGTCTAAGTTATATGTGTATGTAGTTTAAATTCAATTAGTCCCATAAGCCTTATAATTAACACCACCAATCCTCTGCAGTTGGGACCCTCATTGCTTATCAAGGCAGCTACTTTCAACTCTTTCTTTTGTTATTTACCTCTATGATATATATTGTCAGTTAGCTGACCCAACCTTTACTTCCAAGTCCTTTCTCTTTCATAATACTCTCATTGGGTGGCCGAGTGGCCAGCAAAACACAGGGAGAAGTTGGCTGTGAGGCTTCTAAGAAGATGTTTGCTTTCCTGATCCAGGTGCTACCTCTTATCCTTCTTTCTGCTGGAATATGGATGCCATAGCTGGAGCTGCAGCTGCCATTTTGTAACCATGAGGTATCAAGTACGAGAAAAAGGTTAAAAGGATCTCAAAACATTGTCCCTCACAGCACTGAGCCCTGGAGCTAAACTTAGCAGCTGCCTACCTCAAGAATTCCTGAAACAGAGGGGAGGGAACACTGCAAAAATAAAAAATGCATTGACCTATGTCACTTTAGTTTTGTGTATTTCACTGTACATAAATTATATTTCAATAAAATGCATTAAAAAAAAGATTAGAAAAAAAAAATTAACACAAAACCTTGTCCATGTGTTCACTTACTCTTCAATACAGATTTGAAGGTTAAGAAAACATGCATGAGATGATAAATATTATTGTGACATTTTTAAGTTAAAGCCTATGTATTTTATAGTGAATCAATATTAAGCATTTGTATTTACTAAATTTATTTAATAACTATTGAGTGCATACATATGTTTTGTACTATTCTAAGCCCATGGAATTTAGTAGTGAACATAACAAAAACTACCCTTCTGGAGCTTAAATTCTAGTGAGGTTTTTGTTCCATAAACCGTCATATAAAACGAAGATTACATTTAATTGTAACATGAATCATATGTTGCATTTATACCACTTAATCTTTTTAGGTTTTTTAAACTTGTAACATCTTATCAGTAGCTGAAGTTGAATTTCCTGATCTTTGCAAAATAACTGGCTTCAGTTTAACAATTACTTGTTTATCTTGATACATTTCATTATTATGGTATTTGTAGCTAGAAGGAATATATATTGATATACACATTTTGATCATCTTTCACTTTTATAAATAATAAGTAACTATTTTATGTAAATTTATTATTTGAACCTTTTAAGGGCCTGTGGGCAAACAGTTGAGAGTAATGAGAAGGTGGAGGGTAGTTTTTCTAGTGTCTTGAATGAATTAGGGTCACAAATATCATTTCCTTGAAATTATAACATCAATAAACCTTTGTATCATGCAATCTTAAAAAAAAAAAAATTCCTGAAACATAGAAAGAAAAAAGACAATAAGACATTTAAGCCTCTGAGATTGGAATTTGTGGTTTTGTTATTATTTTCGCAGGCATAAGCCTTTCTATTGGATACAACCTCCATAATTTTAATAATAAGTATATAGTGCCATTTCTTAGTATTTCAGTTTTAAATATATTACAGAAGTTGAAGAGTTAACTCTCTTATTCCCCTTCCCCATCACCCAATATAACTCTTTTCCCATCCACCCAAATCTCTTGTCAGAGGCATCTGCCTGACTTTTTGCCTCCTGAGCCACGTGGCATCAGAATTCTGCAGATCTTGGAAGGAGACAGACAGAACGTAGGGCTCAGTCCCCTGCTTTTTCTCTTCTCCTGGGATCCTGGCCCTCAGTTTCCAGGTTTTGCCTCCAGCCTCCCCAGAACAGCCAAAAGCTTTGCTGCCTCCCCTGACTTTTTGCAGGTGCCCTCTGCCCAGGCCCCTCAGCTTCTTTGCCCTTCTCCCAGAATGAGTACAGGTCCTGAGGTAAAATCTCTAGAATGTGGCTCCCCTCTCTGCTGTTTTTGTTGTCGTTAGCTGCCGTCAAGTCACTCCTCTGCTCATGGCAGCCACATGCACAGTGGATCAGGATTGCATTGAATCTACAGATTGCTTTGGGTAGTATTGACATTTTCAAAATGTTCAGTCTTCCTATCCATGAGCATGGTATGTTCTTCCATTTACATGTTGTTGTGTTGTTATGTGCCATCGAGTCAAACCCGACTCATAGCGACCCCTCCTTGGGTTTCCGAGGCAGTATCACTACGGAAGTAGGATTGCCCAACCTTCCTTCCGAGGAGTGGCTGGTGGGTTTGAACCGCCAGCCGTCTGGTTAGCAGGCAAGTGTCTTAGCCACTATGCTACCAGAGCTCCCATTTACATAGCTCTCTTATATTTTCTTGGAGTAGTGTTTTATAGTTTTCTTAGATAGGCCTTTGGCATCCCCAGTAAGATTTATTCCTAAGTACTTTATCTTTTGGGTAGTTATTGTAAAAGGTGTCATTTCCCTTATTCCCTTTTCAGAGATCGTTTTGTTGATGTTGTGCAACTGATTTTTCTTTTTATATATATTTTTCTTCTTAGAGCCTACTTCATTTGGTAAAAATTAGAAACTGAGAGCCAATTCACGTCCCCCCAACCACCTCCTCTCTGAAAGCAGTTCCCCAGAGACAAAGGGGTTGGGACTGAGGGTCAGCCACCACCTGCAGGTTTATGCTCAGGCAGCCCCTGGCCTGGTGGTCAGGCCTCCAGACCCCGAAGTGCTCGGAGGCAGCAGAAGGAAAAGGAAGCTCTCACTTCAAAGACCACAAACCCTCCTAACCCTCATCCCCCTACCCACAACCTCCCCACTCCCAACATAAATGAAAAGATGTGTAACTGGGTTTTGTATGTTGCACTTACATCCTCCCACTACGCAGAACCTCTCAATTAGTTCCAGTAGTTTTCTTGCCCAGTCTCTTGGGTTTTCTATGTATAAGATTATATCAGCAGCAAATAGGGATGGTTTTACTTCTTCCTTTCTGATCTGGACGGCTTTGCTTTTCGTCTCTTGCCTTATTGCCCTGGCTAGGACTTCCAGTACAATGTTGAACAGAAGTGGAGATAGAGGGCATCCTTGTCTGGTTCCCATTTGCAAGGGGAATGCTTTCAGCCTCTCTCTGTTGAGAATAATGTTGGCTGTTGGTTTTGCCTACATGGCGCCATGCACAGTGGCATCAAACCCTTGTGACCCATAGGGTCCCCATTGGCTGATTTTTGGAAGAGATCACTGGGTGTTTCTTCCCAACCCCTCTTCAGCTGGAAGCTCCATTGGACCATGCTCAGCATCACAGCAACACACCGGCCTCCACCGACTGACGGGAGGAGCTGCCCATGAGGAGCACGGGCTGGGAACCACATCCGGTCTCTCACTTGGAAGACAAGAGTCCTCCCTGAATCACCGCTGCCTCCTCTCCTCCTCTCGTTCCCCTCACACTTGGTTACTTCAGCAGCTTTTCATGTCTTCAAGCTGATTGTTTTTGTTCTACCGCTGCCTCCTCTCCTCCTCTCGTTCCCCTCACACTTGGTTACTTCAGCAGCTTTTCATGTCTTCAAGCTGATTGTTCTCGTTCTGAGTTTTCATCGTGTCTGCTTTTCTATCTGTCCTGGCGGGACCTTTGGTCCGTTGCAAACGTCTCCATTCAAGCTGGACTCAGAAGCTGCTGGTCTGCTGCCGTTTCAGCACAGCCTTGCTGGGCTGTGGCTCTCAGAGCTTGTTCACATGATCTTGGGTTTCATCTCTCTTGGATCTGTTAGGTTAGTCCCCCTCATCCGTCTGTCTTCCAGCTTCTAAAATGTTGTCCCCTTTCCTACTCTTACTGTCCTTGAGGATGTATGCCTTTAAAAACATCCCTTTGGGGTCATTTTGGTGATGTAGTATCTAAGGCATTTGACTGCTAACCAGAAGGCTGGCGGTTCAAACCCACCAGCCTCTCCTCAGAAGGCAGGTTGGGCAATCTACTTCCATAGTGATACCACCTCGGAAACCCAAGGAGGGGTCCTATGAGTCAGATTCGACTCCATGGCAGTGAGCTGTTGGTTTTTTTTTTTTTTTTTTGTCAAAGAAAGTGGAGGTGGTTCCTCAATTTTGAAAAAATCGAACCAGTTGATATGGAGTCAATTCCGAGTCACGGCAACCCCACGTGTGTCCAATTAGGACTGTTGTACAGAATATTCAATGACTGACCTGTGGAAGTACGTCATAAGGTCTTTCATCCCAAGTGCCCCGGGGTGGAATTGAACCACCAACCTTTTGGTCAGCAGCTGATCATTCGTGCCACCCAAGGACTCCAGGTTCTCAATACCTGGTCTCAATTTCCCCATCAGCCTGTGTGGGAGGGATTATCATTGTTGCCTGAATTGCCGAAGTCACAGGAAGGAAATGCTGGCCTTGGCCCCACATCCACCCACCTCCTACCTCTTTCCAGTTCTCCTGGCAACCACTGGTTGTAACTCTTCAGTTGACAAACCCAACAACACTAGCAAATCTCTGCCCTGCTGGGCACCTGGAAGACGAGAGAATAGTGACAGCAGGGAGGAGAAGGGGCTTTGCAACCCACCAGGTGTTGTGTGCATGCTGGTTAGAGCACAGAGTTTGTCTGATGATTGAGAAAATGTTTTTAGTTCTCTTGGGATCTGGATTTCTGGGGTCCATGGAGGTTGTGGTGACCCATCATGCCATTGCCCTGTGATGACTGATCTCTTTTCTGAGGTTCCTGAGTCTTTTCTGCCTAGAGTATGCCTCGCCTCAGAAGATGCTTGGCAGCTGGAGACAGCTCTGGGGAGACCCCTGCCCAGGGTAGGTCTGCTGGGAGCTGGTATGTGTTCCAGTCTGTCTCTACCTATGTGGGGACCAAGTGGGTCAGCTTCCAAGCTTGTCCTCCTGGAGGTCTAGCTGTAGATGTCTTCTCCCTTCTCCCCACCCTTCATCGAGCACTGGTCACCCATGAGGATGTGGTCTACTTTCATCACTGCTGGCCCCACTGACCAGGATGCCCACAGGGCAGGCCCCTTCCAGTTAAAGCCCAGGGCTGGGAAGATACTAGATCCTCAGACAATCAATGTTTAATGAACGAATGAGTGAGGCTTTCTGGTCTCTAAGAAAGAGAAACTTAACTGTGCTCCTCACGGAAATGCCCAGGGTCCAGTGTGTTTGAGCTGTAGGTCAGCCTGTGAAGCAGGTGAAATGGTTAGTACCTCCTGCAGGTGAAGAGACTAGCACTGGGAATGTGGTTGGGACCACTGAGGGCGTGGTCTCAGCAGCCCCTCCCCCACGATTGCCCCAAGGGACAGGAGTGTGGGCCCCCCCCCCCACAGGATTGACCCAAGGGACAGGAGTGTGGCCTGAGCATTGCCTAGGAGGCTGTAATCTGATCAGTTATACAGAGGAAGTGATGTCCTTAAAGATTTACAGCCTCCGAAACCCAATGGGGTCATTATCAGTCAGAATCAAGATGATGCCATTGGGTTTAGGTTTTTTGGTGGTTGATTGGAGGTCTAAGTATGGAGGTATCCCACCGTCTCAGCAGCGCCCATTTGGTGTGGCAGAAGATTGGAAACAGCTGGGAACACTGAAAATAGCTTTTAGGGTCTGAGGCCAGTCACACTCAGTCTGGGATGAGGATGGGCTGGGGGCCAGAGTGCCCCTCTGCCCTTGGCTTCCCTGATGACCTTTCAGGGGATAGACACTTTATTCTTCAATTATGTCAGTGCCTTCAGGGCTTCTAGCCTTGCCCCTCTGACCTATTTCCCCTTACTGCTCCCACCCCTGTAAGGGCCCCCAGGGGATTTGAGGGAACAGTTGGGCACTCTGACTAAGACACCCCTCAGATCCTGGCCCAGGAAGACTCGGTGGGGGGATGTGGGACAGGCGTCTGAAGCCAGGCCTGGGCTCTGCCGGGGACAGTCCAGCAGGAGTGTGGGAGGCCGCCCCCTCTTGGGGCCCCTATTCTTCTTATTGTTTGGCCTTTGTTTGTCCCCAGTTTCCTAGGAAATTTGCTTTAGAGGAGATTCCAGCTGGTCTCAGCTGAACCAAGAGTAAAACACTCATTCTTCAGGCCCGGCAGGCTGTGGCCTCCCCCGGGAGCATCCCTAGAGGCTGGGTGGGGTCCTGGCGGCCAGAACAGAGGGAGACTGAGACTGGGGGTGGGGAGCAGTGAGAGAGTGAGGGGGAGGGAGAGATATTGGGGGAAAGAGAAACACAAACAGAAGGGACAGAGGTAAAAGGGAAGGGTCAAGAGAAAGGACAAGGGCCCAGCCCAAAGATACAGAAACAAACCTCCCAAGTGGAGAGGAGGCCTTGGGAGGGAGCCCCAGGGTCTGACTGCTCTCACTTGCCTACTCCACCCCAGGAGCTAGGAGTCAGCCCTAACTCCCACCAGGCTGGAACCTTTTCTTGCCAGGACCAGAGGATGAAGAGCCTTGGATGCCCCTTTGGTGCCTGGAGCCTGAGGGAAGGGAGTCCAGGTCCTAGAGTGGGCCTAGGACCTCCTAGGATGAACCCATCTGGGAGCCACATGTGGATCCAGAGCTCTAAGTGTCCTTGGACTGAGCTGGGCCAAGCACCCTTCAGGTATGACCGCACTGTCCTTGGTCATTGGCCACTGGTCTGGGGCTGCCTCAGTGTGGCCAGATACTCAGGGCCTGATGAGAGCAAGGTTATAGCCACAAGGCCAGACACAAGGTCAATCCCAGTATAGGTTGTTATCATTAGCAGACCTATTCATTCATTCAACAAACTCTCACCAAGCTGTCCTCCAAGCAAGCCCTGTGCTGCTTGCTCACTACAAACTAAGCCATAGCAGAGGCTTACAACTGTCAGAAACCTAAATGTGTGTGGAGAAACACTGAAAATTAGTGTAACAGGATGTATTTATTATGAGTAGAGATTAGAACAGCAGGCAGTGCCTGGAAGGTTAGATAGGTCATTGTTATGTTAATTTATCAGAAGATAACATCAAATCAGGGTTTCAGGGTCCATTATTGTTGTTGTGTTTTGTCATCAGTCAAACTGACTCATAGTGATCCCTCCTTGGGTTTCCCAGGTGATATCCCTAGGG
Source organism: Orycteropus afer afer (assembly GCF_000298275.1). Lineage (NCBI taxonomy): Eukaryota > Metazoa > Chordata > Mammalia > Tubulidentata > Orycteropodidae > Orycteropus > Orycteropus afer. Next base: position 8,086,136 of record NW_006921670.1, read on the forward strand.
AAGTAGATTGCTCAATCTTTCTTCCAAGGAGTGGCTGGTGTGTTTGAACCTCCAGGCTTCTGGTTAGCAGTCAAATGCCTTAGGCATGACACCACCAGAGCTCCTTTCAGGGTCCATGTTGTTGTTGTTGTTGTTATGTGCCATCCAGTGTGACCGACTCATAGCGACCCCTCCTTGGGTTTCTGAGGTGGTATCACTACGGAGGTAGATTGCCCCATCTTCCTTCTGAGGAGTGGCTGGTGGGTTTGAACCGCCAGCCTTCTGGTAAGCAGTCAAGTGCCTTAGGCACTATGCCACCAGAGCTCCCTCAGGGTCTGTAGGATACAGAAATGGAATCCCCAAGGACACCCCATACATCCTCAAACAGAGGCTCTCGTCACACCCTGGGGTTCCTGGCTCCTGAAGCTGCACAGAGATAATCTTCCAGAAGAACCTAATGCCTAAGGCCAAATGGTCTGCACTAAGCTGTTAACTACATTATTGTTTGACATGAAGATGACTCCAGGGAACCATTTCCTTCAAGGTTCAAAAACACATCTAAGGTTAATGGCCTTGTGAGTCACCCCAATTCCAAGAACCCACAAATCTGGATTGCAAAAGGATCAAAAGGAGTTTGTTATAGTGCAGTGATGTGTCATGCCAGTCAGCAGGCAGGGGCAGCATGGTGTGGCCAGAGGCCACAGGGGGGCAACAGGAGCCCAGAGGAGGTGAATGACCCAGCATGGCATGTTGGCAAAGGCAAAGGCTTCCTGAGGCAGAAAAAAGGTGCCTGGAAAGGGAAGGGGAAGGACAGAGTTCCAGACAGTGGACATAGCCTGAGCAAAAGCCCAGCACTGGGAAACAGCCAGGTATATGTGGTATCACCTGCTGGTTGAATTATCAAATGGAAGGAAGAGACAAGGCCAGAGGTAGGACACAAAGCAGAGTGGAGCACAGTGGAGAGAGTCTGGGGGGCAAACTAAGAATATGCAGAATAACTGTTAAGGGAAGAACCAGCAGGTAAAAGCAGACCTGAGAGAAGTGACCCAAAGTTACCTCAAAGGCACCTCCCTCTTGGAGAGACTAACCCTTGGGCCAGTGCACTGTGGCAGAAATAACTTACCTATTGCTATCACCATAAGCTGGGACCTTTACAGGACACTAAAAGGAAAGAAAAGGACACCAGAAAGATATTTGTTGTTGTTGTTGTTAAGTGCCGTCGAGTCATTTCCGACTCATAGCGACCCCATACACAGCAGAACGAAACACTGCCTGATCCCGCGCCAGCCCCACAATCCCTGCTATACTTGAGCCCATCATC
>NW_006921670.1:8090035-8093269 GCF_000298275.1 Orycteropus afer afer
GGTGCATCTCACTGGGTTTTAAATACCAAAGGCTCAGCCTCAAAACTCACGTCTACATGTCACCACAGTAGGAGAAACCGACAGACAAGTTTGTCCTGCTGTTGGAGACCTCTCGTATCCCCCCCACCTGGGTCCCTGTGGCTGACTGTTCCTCTGTCTGTCTTACTTGTGTTTTATTGATTATGCAAAGGCATTCAACTGTGTGGATCATAACAAATTGTGGATAACATTGCAAAAAATGAGAATTCCAGAACACTTAATTGTGCTTATGAGGAAGCTATACATAGACCAGGAAGCTGTTGTTCGAACAGAGCAAGGGGACAATATCAGGAAGGGAGTGTGTCAGGACTATATACTTTCACCATACTTACTTAGCCTATATGCTGAGCGTATCACCTGAGAAGCTGGACTATGTGAATAATAATGTGGCATCAGGATTGGAAGAAGACTCATTAACAACCTGTGATATGCAGATGACACAACTTTGCATGTTGAAAGTGAAAAAGACTTGAAGGACTTACTGATGAAGGTCAAAGACTACAGCCTTCAGTATGGATTACACCTCAACATAAAGAAAACAAAAGTCTTCACAACTGTGCCAAGAAGCAACATGATGATAAACAGAGAAAAGATTGAAGCTGTCAAGGATTTCATTTTACTCGGATCCACAATCAACAGCATGAAAGCAGCAGTCAAGAGATCAAACAACGCATTACACGGTACAAATCTGCTGCAAAAGACCTCTTTAACGTGTTAAAGAACAAAGATATTATTGTGAAGACTAAGGTGCACCTGTCACTACCATGAGTCTGAAGTAGATTGCCCAGCCTTCCTTCTGAGGAGTGGCTGGTGGGTTTGAACCACCAACCTTCTGGTTAGCAGTCAAGTGCCTTAGGCACTACCCCACCAGGGCTCCTTGTTTTTGGTTTTGTTTGGTAAGTTGCACCTGACCCAAGATATGATATTTCCTTCTTCTTTTTTTTTTTTCCTGTTGTGTCCCACAGCTTGGGCAGGGTTGATCACCCCATCTCATCAATCTTTTTTCTTTTTCCCCCTGTGGTAGTTAAGTTTGTGTGTCAACTTGGCTAGGTCTGGCTGGGCAGCTGGATGTAGTTACTCCCCATGGTGAGACTGGTAATCAACTCCATGGTGGAATCTACTGCAGCAGCTGAGTAGCTGCCTTAGGGATGTGGTCTGCTTCCCATATATAAGAAATAGCTTTGGGAATGGTCTTTAGCTTATGGCACGCTTGAACCCTGCATGTAGCTGTGTCGTTGATCAGCAGCCTGCCATGCTCTGCTGACCTTGGGACTTTCAAATGGACTTGAGTCAATGGACTTGGATTAACGGCCTGCCATGTGGTTTGGTAATATCGGGACTGTGCCTTTTTTACTTGTCAACCTTGGGCTTGTCAGCCTCAGCAGTCAGCAGCTGTCTGAGTGAAGAAAAGCCTCTAGCTTCAGTGGGCTGGGAACAAGAGGCAGAGCTGAAGCCCAAGGTTGAGGGGCTTTCACCCAGCTCCTAGAGCCTGGCACTTTGAACTCAGACTTAAAGCCTCCGAACTGTAAGAGAATCAACTCCTGGTTTGTTCATACCATCCCATTTGTAGTTTATTCATACCATCCCATTTGTAGTTTATTCCTGTCAGGGTGACATTAAGTAACCAGAACTCCCCCTCACCCAAGTTAGTATGTGACCACCCTCTAGTTAGTGATTTACCATCCCTTCCCCATCCACCCCTGGTAACTATCAAAGATTACTTCTTTTTTGGAGAAACTCTTTTCTTGACTTTTTACAATAGTGATCTCATACAATATCTGTCCTTTTGTGATCGACTGACTTCACTCAGCATAATGGCCTGTAAATTCATCCACATTATGAGACGTTTCACAGATTCATCATTGTTCTTTAATGTTGTGTAGTATCCATTGTGTGCAAGGACCATAGTTTGTTGATCCATTCCTCTGTTGATGGGCATTTAGGTTGTTTCCATCTTTTTGCTCTTGTGAATATTGTTGCAATGAATAAGATGTGCATATATCTGTTTGTGTCATGCTTCTTATTTCTTTAGGATATATACTTAGTAGTGGGAATGCTGGATCATAGGGTATTTCTATTTCCAGCTTTTCTTTTTTTTAATTTCAAATACACTTGTAGAAACATTGTCTGTCAACCCTATACATAGTCGTGGGCACACCCCCCTTCCATAGACATACCACATAGTTCAGCCTATCTACCCATGTATCCGCCCATATACCAGTGTTTGCCTTCACTGACAATGCAGTACTATATGTGCAAAAGGGTTCATCTTTGTTGTCTGTACCTTCCACACACCTCTCTGTCTTCCTCTTCCTCAATGCCACCATGGTGATCACTCACATTTGGTACACTGCCCTTCTCTTCACCCAAATCAATACTTGTCTCTACCTATCTAACAGTGTTCCCTACCCTTCCCTCCCATCCCTGGTAACCAACAGAGAAAATTTCCTTCCATACATAAACCTTTCCTTGACTTTTTACAATAACGGACTAATATAATATCTGTCCTTCTGTGATTGACTTATTTCACTCAGCATAGTGTCCTCCAAGTTCATCCATGTTATGTGGTATTTTGCAAATTCTACATTATTCTTTAGGGTTGCATAGTGTTCCATTATGTATATGTACCATAAGCCTATTTTTTGTCTTTATCTCTAAGGTGTGCCTCTTGTAGACAGCATACTGATGTTTTCTTATCCAGTCTGCAACTCTCCATCTCTTGAGTGGTGCATTTAATCCATTGACATTCAGTGTAATAATCAACAAGTATGAATTGGTTGCTGTCGTCTTGTTATGTGTTTTTTCATAGTGTTCCTGGTTTCTTTGTTCATATAATTTTCTATGCTGAGCTCATTGTATTTATGGATTGTGTTATCATTTCCTTTGTTGCTATTGTTTTAGTATTTGCTGAATATTTGTGCTTGTCCTCTTTTTTATTGTGATGTGAAGGTTTATAATTTTTCTTTGAGGCTACCCTGTGATTTATAATTTTCTCCCCGAGTTTAGAATAGTCCATTCTGTCTTGCAACTCTCTTGACTTTCTCACCATTTAGAAGTTCTGTCACTGCACTGTTTTTCCCCTCTTTTTGGTTTTTAGTTGTCCTCACTTGCCAATTGATATCTCTGGTTCCTGTTTACAATCTTGTTGGCTTATTTTACTTTGGATACTTCCATAGCTGGGTTGGTTTTTGGGTT
>NW_006921670.1:8093729-8096368 GCF_000298275.1 Orycteropus afer afer
TCTCTTCCTGTTCTGGAATTCCGATTACATGTAGGTTATTCCTTTTGATGGTGTCCCACATGAACCTTAGGCTTTCTTCATTTTGTTTTGATCTTTGTTTCTGATTGATTCCTTTCCAAAGTAGTATTCAGGTATTTGTCTTCAATCTCATTAATTCTGTCTTCCATTGATTCAATTCTACTTCTTTGTCCTTTCAATGTATTATCTATTTCTGAAAATTTAGTATTAATCTTCTAGATTTCTATCTGTAGATTTTGTATCATTTCTAATTTTTCATTTATTTTGTCATTTTGTTCTTGTATTTTCTTCCAAAATTGTTCCAGGGTTTTGTCTGTGTTTTCCTTAATTTTGTCAGTTTTCCTTAATTTTGTCAGTTTTCCTTGAGCTTTCTCTCAATCCTTTGAAGATACCTAAATATAATTATTTTGAATTCCTTATCAGGGAGTTCCAATGCTGCCTCTTCCTCAGGGATGTGTTCTGGGTCTGTATCTGGGTCCCTTGTTTCTACCACTTTATCTTGCTTCCTTTGTGTGGACTGTGATGGTCTGTTGTCTCTGAGACATTGTGACAGTTTTGTATTTAGATCTCTGTTAACTCTTTGTGAAGAGCAGCCAAGGGTGAGTCAGGCCCTTCTTGGTAGTTGTTCATTGTTGGCCAGTTAGTAGAGAAGGAAGTGGTGGCTCTCACTCAGTAAGCAGAGCTGCAGGAGGTGCTGGTGTGGTTGTGTCGTATGGTCATGGCTGCTGTCTCCGACTCAGTTAGACAAAAACACCAATTGAAAACCATCAAAAAAGTAAAAGCAAGCAGACAAAAAACATACTTTATAAACACAAGGAACAATCACCAAAAAAAAAAAAGAAAAAGGAAAAACCCCACAATATCTGGGGAGGGGGCAATAAGAGAAAAGAGGTAGAGTAGTAGAATAATGGGGAAAAAATGGGAAAAATGCAAAAAGGAAAACAAGGAATGGGGTTAACTACAAGAAAGAAAAAAAAAAAGTGGGAACCAGGAATAAGGAAGAGAGAAAAAGCTGAAAACTAGAACCTGGGAAGGGAAGAATAAAGAATAATAATAAAAAGAATTAACAAAAAAGAATAATAATAATAAAACAAACAAAATGAACAAAAAGGGAAAAATATATCTGGGCAGGGTGGGGCAGGGCACCCAGGCTCTGTCCGAGCACACAGACTGGGATGGAATTCCTGCCAGCCTAGAAGGTGGGTGGGAGTGAGGGATGGCTGCACCTCTGTTCACCAAAAGGGTGTGGAGTCTAAGATTAACAAGGCGAATATCACACCTTTCCAGTCATTTGCATCTGGAATGTCCTTGGGGCTCCTGGCAAGTGGAGCCTATTCTTAGGTCCCTGGAATCTGAGGGAACAACATTGCTTTAAATATCCAAAATGGTTGAACCACTTATAAATATTCAAAATGGCTGTGCCCTCCGGACAGCCAAATGTACACAGCTCAGCTAGTCTCCCTCTTCACTACTTCCTCTTTATTTCACCAGCCACCAGTGCAGTCCTCCATGCAGCCCCTGGCTAGCAGGGCTGATTTTTATGTTAATTCTTAGGTCCTAACACCACTTGGCAGTGTCCAGGCTGTCCACACCATCAGGATCGCTGGCAGATCGCAGCTCTGTATGTCTCCTTTTTTGGTGTTTTCATGCAGGTTCTTCTGCTAGTTGGAGTTTAGTCCACTTCTGTATCCTTCCCTTCAAAGCTCAGAGCTCCAGGATTATCTTCTGTATCTGTGTTAATTGGTTCCCCTTTTCTTTGTTGAAGATGGTCTGTGCAGTCTGTCTGTCAATTCCGCCATCTTACCAGAACTCCCTATTTCCAGCTTTTTAAAGAAGTGCCATACTATTTTCCATAGTTGTTGCACCATTTTATAGTCCCACCAGCCATGCATGAGGGTTCCAGTCTCTCCACACCCTTGCCAGCATTTTTTTTTTAAAAAAATTTGCTATTAGTGCTGGAGTGAGATGGTATCTCGTAGTTGTTTTGATTTGCCTCTCTCTAGTGACTAATGGTAGCATAGTGCCTATCGACTGCTAACCAGAAGGCTGGCGGTTCAAACCCACCAGCCACTCCTTAGAAGGAAGGTTGGGCAATCCTACTTCCGTAGTGATACTGCCTTGGAAACCCAAGGAGGGGTTGCTATGAGTGGGGGCCGACTCGACGGCACACAACAACAATAACAATTAAAAAAAAAAAAGTCTGCTTTTAGCACTATGCTCTTTTAAGAACTATCTCTGTGGGATCAGACTGACAACAGGAACTCCAAAGGTTAAACAGGAGCCTTAGGGAGCAGTAAGTTTATGCCAAGGAAGGAGGAACCACTCAGAAAGGGAGGGTGGGAATGTTCACACAACTTGGAGAATGTCATTGATGTCACTGAGCTGTCCATGCAGAAACCGTTGAATTGGTGCATATTTTCAACAACAACAGTAACTGCTAAAAGGCACAGGGACAGCATCTTCTGACCTCCTCTAACTCTACAAGGGGCAGAGAGAAGGGTCAACAGCATCGGCCCAACGCTGATTCCTATGAGGCTGAGGTCAGACATGCCATCACCCTCCAACCTTCTTGCAAATTCTGACACCGGCCATCCCTCCCACAGCACCCTCTACTTCTCTCA
>NW_006921670.1:8097082-8103800 GCF_000298275.1 Orycteropus afer afer
CCTTCATCAGTAGGTGCCTTAAGTCATCCTCACTTTCAGCAAGCAAAGTTGTATCGTCTGCATATCTCAGGTTGTTAATGATTCTTCTCTCATGGGTTTGATAATTGATTGCAATGGCCACACAGAACTCACAGACAATACTCACGAGTATGGGGTTTACTAAGGAAGTAACAGGTTATAATCCAGCTTCAGGAATGCTCAGGATACAGTTCTTCCTTTGGGACAGTCTCCTCTCTGCCATGCCCAAAGGCATGCCTCTCTTTGGCTCTCGGCCTCTCAGCCTGGCCTCTGCCTGCTCCGGCAAGTGTTACACAGCTCTTTCAGCTCTGCTGTTAGGTGCACCCCACTGTCAGCAAGCCTCCTGATCAAAGGCACTCGGCTTTCTCAATCTGTGGGCCAGCAAGCCCACCGCTCTGTCTCATGCCATCTCTTGGTTCTGCTCCCAACATCTCTCTGCTGTCATCTCAGCACAGGAATCGTGGGTCCAAGCACAAGCTCCATTCTCAGCTTCTCTCTGTTGACGACAGTGAGATCCCCCATTCTGCCTCTGGGAGGGCTCATTTTAAGCTTAGTGAGATGTCAAAATTGACCCATCCCCACATTAGTGTTCCAGACACCTTATTTGCTCAGCCCCAGCCCCAGACGCGTACCACACACCCTATTTGCATTGCTAACAAGCCATCCTATCCCCTTGGTGGGCCACAGGCACCTTACAGTCACATAGTCCCCCCTAGCCGTCTGGTGGGAGCCACAAAGACCATGGCTAGAAGAGCCATAACAAGTAATTCATGGTACAATAACAAGATAAATAAAAGTTAGAAAAAAATTTTATTGTGGTAAAATATGGATGACAAAAGCTTTCCGTTTCAAAGTGTGTGATAGAGTAGCATTCATTATATCCAGGATGTTGTTGTTGTTGTTGTTATGTGCCGTCGAGTCGGCCCCGACTCATAGCGACCCCTCCTTGGGTTTCCGAGGCAGTATCACTACGGAAGTAGGACTGCCCAACCTTCCTTCCGGGGAGTGGCTGGTGGGTTTGAACCGCCAGCCATCTGGTTAGCAGGCAAGTGTCTTAGCCACTATGCTACCAGAGCTCCCATATCCAGGATAACCTTTTTAAATGCATAAAATGAAATACACAGAGTTGAAGAGGAAACCAATTATCTTGCAATTGTTGTTGCTGTTAGGTGCCGTTGCGTTGATTCCGACTCAGGGACCCTGTGCACAGCGAAACAAACCACTGTCAGTCCTGTGCGGCTCTCCCAATCCTCGCTACGTTGGAACCCATTGTTGCAACCACTCATTGGGGTCTTCCTTTTCACTGACTCTCTACTAAGCATGATGTTCCTCTCCAGGCACTGAGCCCCTCCTGATAACATGCCCAAGGATTGCGAGACGAAGCAAGCATTCCAGCTGAACTTCTTCCAAGACAGATTTGTTTGTTCATCTGGCAGTCCGTGGTATTTCCAATATTCTTTGCCAACACCATAATTCAAATGCTTCAGTTTTTCTCCAATCTTCCTTACTCATTGTCTAGCTTTCCCATGCATAGGAGGCTATTGAAAATACCAGGGCTTGGGTCAGTCAGTTGCACCTTTGTCCTCAAAGTGACATCTTTGCCTTTTAACTCTTTAAAGAGGTCTATTGCAGATTTGTCCAATGCACTATGTTGCATGATTTCCTGATTGCTGCTCCCATGGTCTTTGATTGTGGACCCAAGTAAAATGAAATCCTTGTCAAGTTCAATCTTTTCTCTGTTGATCATGATGTTTATTGGTCCAGTTGTGAGGATTTTTGCTTTCTTTATGTTGAGGTGTAATCCATATCTTGAAATTATCAAAATACTGACAAACAAATTTGTGATACGCTGATAGATATGTTTCTCTATTAACCCATTAGTTAATTAGCAGAAGCCAGTGGTGGGTGTGCTGGTGACCATCATTTCCTACACAGAACGCAGACTCCTCTCTGAGCTGGCTTATGCTGGGATGGGTAAGTGCCTCTGGTTCACAAGTTGTGGCTTGTCTCTTTCATTCCTGAAGAGAAGGCCGAACTTCAGTTCACGGTCCGTACAATCAGGATGTACTGTTTCCTCATCCAAGTCTGTGTCCCAGGTACCACCGAATCTCACGCACAGGTCCTGAATGAGTGTGACCTCCAGCTCTAGATCCAATGCAGGCTCAGGCAGTGTGGACAGGGGCTCTCTGCTTTCAGTCTGGGCTCAGCTAACTGTTTCTATCAATGGCCTTGTAGAAAATGTTTTTGGGTCTGTGGCCCTGAGGCCTCTGGTCCTGCGGTCTTGGTTGAGGTTGAGACCCCTGTGTCCAGGACCTGGCTACCCAACAATCATCCCTCTCCAGTGTTCTCTCATTTGACGGGATTAGGAGGATGAGCCCTGGTGACTCCACAGCTAAGCATTTGGCTGCTATCCAAAAAGTCAGTGGTTCAAACCCACCCAGAGACTCTGAAGGAGACCAGCCTTGCAATCTGTTCCTGTAGAGTTCCAGACCCAAAGCCATTGCCATTGAGTGGACTCCGACTCATAGCAACCCCTGCTGGGTTTCCGAGGCAGGAAAATTTTACGGAAGTGGGTTCCCTCATTTTCCTTCCGTGGAGCAACTGGTGGGTTTGAACCGTCAACCTTCTGGTTAGCAGTCAAATGCCTTAGGCACTGTGCCACCAGAGTTACCAAGGCTGAAATCTTCACAGAAACAGACTGCTACATCTTCGTTCTGTGGAGGTACCTCTTTGTTAGCACCCAAGCTCTTTGCTGTAAGATTCGGTCTAGAAAGCTCTCCGGGCAGTTCTGCTCCTTCTCATGGGGTCGCCAAGCGTGGGAATCGACTCAGTGGCAATTAACGACATAACAACCAGATGGAGCCCCTTCTCTTCCCATTGGCTGAAGGAACCCCTTCCCTCTAGCTGGCCTGCCTTTTCCCTCCTGATCTCCCATTTCAAAGCTCTCAGGGAACCCGGGTCTCTGCTGGTCAGTGGTGTGACAGTGGTGGTTGGGGACTGTGCCTGGGTCCCTGCCACAGGGAGTGACGGCTTGGCCTCTTGGTTCAGGCATGCACAGGAAAGAAGGGCACGGGAAAAGGTAACCACAGGGATGAAGTGGGAAGAGAGCTGTTAACCTTGTGGGGAATTGCAGTCAAACTCAAGAAACAAAATGTGCATGGAAAGTGAATTTGCTGTGTAAACTTTCACCCAAATCACAATAAAAATTAAAAAAGAGAGAGAGGTTCCCAGAAGTAAGAAACTCTTGATCAGCAAGTCAGAGTCAGCCAGACATTAGTCACTTAAGCAGACCTGCTGAAACTGTGTGTGTGTGTGTGTGTGTGTGTGTTGGGGTGGGATGGGGATGGGAAGCTAGGGCCATCCGAGAAAGGAAAGAGCTCCCCTGGTCACACCCAGCTCCCTCCCCACCCCAGTCATGCCCAGCTCCCCCGGGCCTTCCACCCTGGCAGAATGCAGAGTCATACACTTCCAGAGGTCATTCTGGGCTCGGCCCTGCCTGCCTCCTCCAGCCCCATCCTCCCCAGGGAGCTGCTGCCTGCCTTGCTGGTCCGCCCTATCCAGCCTGGTGGCTGGCCCTTACTGCCTCAGAGCCCGGTGGGGATGTCTCTGCATTGCTGCCCAGTCCTCAGCCCGCCTCAGCCCACTTCTATGGCTCCTCTGGCCTCAGCCTCTGAGGGTGGGTCCATGTTCCTCCCCTGACCCCCTGGGGCAAGGAAGGTTTTGCTCTTTGCTGGAGGGAGGGAGGAGGGCCTTCCCTTGGGGCTTAAAACTTCTCCTTGGTCCCTGAGGGTGTGGGCGGTGGGGGCAGGGCTGGGGGAGGAATGTTGGGTCAGGATCTTGGCCTGGACTCTGCCTCCAGGGCTACCCGTCCTACTTACTCCCAGCACCTTCCTATCTCCCAAGCGTGGCAGCCAGCCCATGAGCTTGGGCTCTGGAGCCAGCCTGCTGGGTATGCCTATTCTAACCCCCTCCACACCCTTCCTGCCCTGCTCCAATGTTGATGGCTGGGGGACCTTGGGCAAACCACAGCACTGCCTTGAAGCAGAAGTAAGCCTAATTCCTGCAAGTACAGCTTTCATCTTTGCTTCTCGTCAAACTGCACTCCCGCCTCCCTGGGGGTTTTTGCTGTGTGACTTTGAGAGGTCACTTCACCCCTCTGTGCCTCCGGTTCCTCACCTGTGAAAAGGGTGCGTCCTTATAGTGTGCCCACTCCTAGCCTTGGTATTGAGGGTGTGAATTTAAAACCCCGAGGTACTGGCATAACAGAAATAGGGGGACCCCTGCCTAAACTGAAGACTCCATTTGCATCAAACTGCAGTCTGACGTAGGAACTACCATTTTTGCTGCAAAGACAATTCAGTCTTTTGGTCAAAGTTTAGCTGCTGGTAAAACACAGGGGGCAAGAGTGAGTGAGTGTTAAAAACGCCTGTCAGAACGTTTATTCAGCTTGGCCTCTCTCACACACGTTCCCCTGGAGGTTGTTGTTGTTGTTGTTGTTATGTGCCGTTGAGTCAAACCCGACTCATAGTGACCCCCTCCTTGGGTTTCCGAGGCAGTATCACTACGGAAGTAAGATTGCCCAACCTTCCTTCCGAGGAGTGGCTGGTGGGTTTGAACCGCCAGCCGTCTGGTTAGCAGGCAAGTGTCTTAGCCACTATGCTACCAGAGCTCCCCCCCTGGAGGTTAGGAAACCGGATTGGAGTTGAAAAATATTAAGATCCAGCCTGCAACTCCTCCTAACGCTTGTCGCCAGGCTGAAGCAAACACCAGCAAACCGCGTCTCAGTCCTCATTTCCTGACTTCCCCAAATCAACTTCATTTTTCAATTGCCAACATCGCCAACATGGTCTGCTCAGCTTCGGCCGACTCTGTGTCATAGAGATGGAATTGGTTACCTTAAGATAAAGGGAGAGGCGCCGAGCAGCTGTGACCGAAATTAGCTCCTGGCAGGACGCTTTGTTAAACAACTCTGAGGATGTAACAAGTAGGATTACCCATGTCAAGAAAACGTTTCCATTTGTCATTTAACAAACACTTTGTAAATTTGGCTGGTTGCTCCCCTCCCACCGTGTTGACCTTTGAACTGGAAGCACACTGGAAGACTCTGCCCGAAGCTGGGACATCTCTTTTCCTTCCTTCAGTAAAGCTGTTTGGTTTTCATTCTAGAAGTAAGTCTGGTGTCTCACTACAAAAGTATGAAGACTAAGTGAGACCTTCTTGTAAAGTTCAGAGTGGAGTCTGAACAGCCCACGTGTTCACCATGAATGTCGCTCCTGGGTCCCCAATCCAGCACTGGGACTAAGTGACTAGTGTTGTGGGTTCTGTGGTTCCTGCCCGCACGGCTCCCAGCCCCCTCTGCTGATGGTAGGACCTCATTTCTCTTTGGGGAGACGAGTGTGTCCCCAGTGTGTCCTGCCTCACTAGGGGGCTCTCTCCAGAGTGGCCAAAGACCTGGCCAGGCCTTTCCCAGGCATCCTGAGTGCCTCGCCTGAGGGCGCGGCCATCACTGTCCTGCCCTAAGCCCAGCTCCTTCTCCAGACATTGTGTTTACGGCTTGGCCACCGAGCGCCAGTCGGCCTGGCTTCAGTCCATGGCTTTTTGTGCATCCGCTCACGAAATGCTGTGACTTCAGGAGGTGAAACCAGAAACGCAGCAGGGGAGGGGCCGTGAGAGCTGGGTCCTTTCGCCCTGGCCACCCCCTTACAGAGCAGATGGAAGGGATGTCTTCTCCACAGTGTGGGAAAGGGGGCCCAGGCTGTGCAGGTAGCGGGAGGCGGGCTGAGGTCTCAGCTTGGCAGCATGGTCTGGGGCGGGCAGGGCTTCGCGGCCTGGCTCCAGGACCCCAGGGCGTGGGGAGGGCAAGTAAGGCCAGGCCCTTCTTTTGTCTCGGTTGGTGCCATTGGGTTCAGACCCGGCAGGACCCCAGTGAGGCCGTCCTCAGGCAACCCTTCTCCTTAGGACTCTCGTAGACTCTCCTCCCGTGGAGTGAAGCCAAAGCCAGTTGCCATGGAGCGGACTCTGACTCACGGTGACCCACGGGAGTGGGAGCAGAACAGTGCTCCACAGGCTTTCCAAGGGCTGCCCTTTTGGAAGCAGACAGCCAGGCCTTCCTTCTGAGGTGTCGCTGGGTGGAGGCAAAACTTCGATCTTTTGGTTTGCAACCAAGTGTGTTAACCTTTTGTACTTCCCAGGAATGTTCCTGAAGTTAAAAGTCAAGGCCAAGGTAACATGGGCGGGTGGAGGTGGGGCACCTGGACAGTCTTTGTGGGAAGCCTCCTCCGGCCGGCTGCCCTGCAGGGCTGTCACGATTCCAACCCAGGTGCAGAACTAAGGTGCCCTTGGATCTTATCTAAGGAGCTCTGGTGCCTAAGGCATTTGACTGCTAACCAGAAGGCTGGTGGTTTAAACCCACCAGCCACCCCTCTGAAGGAAGATTGGGCAATCTACTTCCGTGAAGATTTATCGCCTCAGGAACCCAATGGGGGTCGCTTTGAGTCAGAATTGACTAGATGGCAGTGAGTTTGGTTTTTTGGTTTTTGGATCTTATCTGAATTCTCTCTCTGTGGCTCCCTCAGCCCAAGCTGCTTTGAACTGTTGTTGGAACAAAAACAAAACAAAACAAAAACAATTAGGAGGTAAGAATATCCCCCTAATCTTACAAGCTAGCAAGCTGCCATCTAGATGCAACAATGGGTCTCTC
>NW_006921670.1:8104655-8106589 GCF_000298275.1 Orycteropus afer afer
TCAGAATTGACTCGATGGCAGTGGGTTTGGTCTTTTTTGGTGACTTAGAAATGCTTCCCCAGTAAAGCAGGACAAGGGGCAGTGCTGCCCAGGGTGGAGTCACTGGCTTGGTGACAGAGAAGATTTCGCACAGTCCTTTATACCATGCATACATGTGGGAGGGGATGTGACAGGCATCTTCCCACCACACCCAGTCAGCAATGTGAGGGCAGGCTCCCTGGGTCCCCAGAAAGGAGTGGAAATGCCAGGGCCTTCCTCACTCCAGGTCCGAGGAGGAATCAGGAGGCGGGACCCTGAACCCCAGTAGGTCCCCACAACCCACGCCAAGGTCCTGCCTCCTGAACCACCCCCAGGGCGCTGCCCAGCCTGCCCGCAGCCGGCTACAGCAAGTCTCCTGGAAGTGCCTTGGGTCAGACGCCTGCCAAGGAAAGCCATGAGAGGGTTCGAGCGGGTGGCTCTGACGCGTGGGGGCCGTCAGTCTCCGCGGGGAGGTGTGAGAAAAGAGCAGAAGGATGGCCGGCCTGCTCTTCTCCACTGTCCAGCAGGTCACGAGGCCAGCTGTGTGGCCGAGGGCCAGGCTGCTCCCATGGAGGCAGAGTGGGCAACGGACCTGGACCTGCCTGGGTTTCATATCATTTGGCTATTCATTCTCTGCAAGGCTGTGGGCCACTCAGAACCTCCATTTCCTCTTCTACAAACTAGGAAGCATGAGCATCTTCCCTGCCAGGCCTGGGGTGCAGGAGCCTATGCAGGGAGGGTGTGCTGAGGGCGGACAGAGCGCGCCCTGCGAGGCTGTGGCCTCCCTCCCGCGGCCCCTCCAGGCTACGCATCTCACCGTGCGTCTGCACAGCTTGGGCCCTAACCAGATTAGCTGGGCATCTGGCTCCAGCTTCTAGGAGCAGATTCCCCTGCTGTTCCTTCCTCTCTCCCCCTCTCCAAACGGTCAAGGTCAGCAGATTAAATACCAATTACCTCCCCAGGATCCATGGCTGGGATTTTTCTAATTGAAAGGAAGGAGTCAAAGAAGTAGGCTCTGGTGGTTGGGTTCCAGGGAGACTCTCCATCCCCTGAGCCCTGCTCAGCCACCGCCTTCTCTTCACCAAACCTTTCTTCTGAGGCACTCTGGGTGGACACCCACCTCCGACATCCTCCTCCTCCTCCTCCTCAGAGCCCCCCAGAACCTCTGCATTTCAGCCATCCCAAAGCATCTTGCCCAAAGCAGCTCTCTCGCCTCCTCGTGTGGGTCTGTCACTGCCATTGGGCTCTGGGCTCCTGTCCTCTAGCTGAGACCAATGAGGTACAAACACTGGGGCCGCCTCTGGATGCAGAAGTTCTCCGAGTTGTAAAAAGCACAGGACCATCATCTCCACCGTGTTGCTCAGACAGCACTGGGGTCTGGGCAAGAGCACAGGCTGTGGGGCCAGCCCACTCTGGATTCAAGCCCTCGCTCCGAGGCACAGTTTTCTCTCCTGCAGAATGGGTATGACAACAGGCTGTGGGAGCTTCAACGGGAGGGTGAGTAGATGGCTGAGGGTAATGCCAGCCACACAGCTGAGCTCAGAAAAATGGGGCCATCGGGGTCTGTGTCTAGAGAATGTAAAGATGGGTAGATGGTAGACAGACAGACACATAGATGACAGACAGTACACAGATGATGGGCACATGGATGGTAGGTGATAGATAAACATGCATAGATGATAGATAGACACACAGACAGATAGACATGTAGATACATAGATAGCTGTGGTCAAGTTGACACTGATGCAAGGTGACCTCAGGTAGAGAATGAAATGTTACCCAGTCCTGAGTCATCCTCACAATCACTGTGACGTTGGAGTTTATTGTTACGTCAATCCATCTTACCAAGGGTCTCTTTCCTCCTGGTCAAAATGTCTGCCCACTCACTGAGAAAAGCAAGATGGAATTAAGATTCC
>NW_006921670.1:8107334-8108412 GCF_000298275.1 Orycteropus afer afer
CGAAACGAGTTTATACATGATAAACCTGATATCTATTAACTTTCTAAGACAAATTAAACAAAACAAAACAAAAACTTGGGGCGGGGGAGGGCTGGTGAGGAGAGTGACCGGGAGGTTCTCCGGGGTATCATTTGTGAAAACTTACCACGTTTAGATTTTTGTCATATGGAATATTTAATACAAAAATTTACTTTAAAGAATGATAATGATAACTCTATCTCCAAGTCACCCTTCAGTCTCAGAAATGAACTCACTCCCGTAGCTTAACTTCTAGCCAAACAAGACCTACCACATGACGTGAACAATTACACCAGGTAGTTTCGCTCCTTAGAACACTCAACCACGGGAGATCAGAAAGGTCATGAAACAAAAGGCATATGAACTGCTGAACGGAAAATATATTTGCTCTGTGAACATTCACCCAAATCACTTTTTTAAAAAAGGAAAAAAAGAAAGAAAGAAAGAATGACAATAATAATTTGGGGGCTAATAAAGCCTGTATCCTGCGGGGGCCGGCGTGGCTGAGGCCTTTCCTCAATGTGTTTAGGATGCATGTTGTCCCCTAGATCATGTTGTTCCCATATTCTTTATTCCTACTAACCTGGAAGATGCTGATTAGGGGCTGCTGGGGCTGGTCCTGGGTAGTCTTTACTCCTGTGGCCTCTCTTTTCCCCACTTCTGCTTAATCTGCCCTTCTTACATCTCAGAAGAGATTGACTTAAAACACAGCCTACACGAGGCCTGCCTCATTCCACTAACAAAGAAATCCCCTTCCCTAATGGGGTTACAACCACAGGTCTGGGGTTAGGATTCATGATGTGTTTTGGGGGGGCAACAATTCCATCGATAACTGGCTTGTTCGACCTGCTCAGCGATAGTCTGTTTCATTTCCTTTTTCTTGTTAGGGTCAAAATTAATCATTTTTGTGCTGCAAAGAACTATCTTTTGTCGGTTCTGGAAAGATCCCAATGGGCTGACCTGGAGAGAGCACGGTGCCTTCTCTGACAGGAGCTCCCCGCCCCTCCTACCAACTGGAGCAGTCACTGCACTGGGAGGCTGGGTTGTGGGGGAGGAGATG
>NW_006921670.1:8113808-8115105 GCF_000298275.1 Orycteropus afer afer
GAGGCCCCTCACATAATGCCCTGCCTTCCACAGTGAACTGAGCAGGCTGGCGGGCCCTCCTCCCAGGCCTCCTTGAAGTCCTTGAATGTCTCCTGCATGCCAGAGCCTGTCAGGGTGGCAGCTGCCCCTGGGTGCCCTTTGTGTCCAAACCCACCCTGTGGGGAGAGATGAGGGAAGGTGGCCTCAGACATGGGCATGGCTGCCTTTGAGATGTCTGATGGGGTGAGGCCTAGCCTTCCTGGCTCAGTGCCACCCAGGGGCCACCTCCGTCACAACCTGAAACTGGGCTTTGTTTGCATGGACAGCCAACTGCCTTTGTCATCCTAAATTACCTTTGTTGACAAGGTGAGGGAGTTGGGTGCACCCCACCTGTGGTAGTTAAGATGATGTGTCAACTTGGCTGGGCCTGGTTTCAAGTGGCTGGATGTAGTTATGCCCCATGATGAGGCTGGCAATCAACCCCATGGTGGAATCTACTGTGAGCAGCTGACTGCCTTAGGGATGTGGGCTGCTTCCTGTATAG
This sequence comes from Orycteropus afer afer, assembly GCF_000298275.1. Lineage (NCBI taxonomy): Eukaryota > Metazoa > Chordata > Mammalia > Tubulidentata > Orycteropodidae > Orycteropus > Orycteropus afer. The sequence continues at coordinate 8,114,332 of NW_006921670.1, forward strand.
AAGCAGAAGCTTTAGAAATAAATGATCTGCAGCTTTTGGCGTGCTTGGACCCTACATGTAGCTGAGTCTTTCATTCAGTGGCCTGCCATGTTTCCTGCCGATCTTGGGACTGTCTCTGGACTTGAACTAGTGGCCTGCCATGTTGTTTGGTAATATTGGGACCGTGCCATTTTATCTGTCACCCTTGGGCTTGTCAGCCTCTGCAGCCAGCAGATCCCTGAGTGAGGGGACACCTCTAACTCCAGTGGGCCAGGAGCAAGAGGCAGAGCTGGACCCCAAGGTCAAGGGGTTTTCACCCCGCCCCTAGAGCTTGGCACTTTGAACTCAGGCTTGTAGCCTGAGAAACTGGAAGAGAATGAACCCCTGTTTGTTAAAACCACCCATTTGTGGTATTTTCTGTTGGACTAGCACTAGAAGTAACCAAAACACCCCCTCAGCCCTCATCTCCACCACTTCCCCAGCCCCACCTCTGTCTCTGGGGAAGTCAACCATTTCCTGGGTAGATTGCAAACCAAACCTCTTGCCGTCCAGTTGTTTCCAACTCCTGGTGACCCATGTGCTGCAGAGTCGAGTCACACTGTACAGGGTTGTCTTGTGATCTTTGCAGAAACAGAGTGTCTCCAGACTTTTCTTCTGTGGCACCACTGGTTGGGTTTGAACTGGCAGCCTCCCAGTTAGGATTCAGCCTTAACACTTCTCTCTCAATTTCTCGCTAGAGGCCTGCTCCTGCCTGGCCTGGTTCTCCAAGCTGTCTGCCCAGCATCATGCTGTGAC
>NW_006921670.1:8116370-8117450 GCF_000298275.1 Orycteropus afer afer
ACAAAATCATGATTGCTGGGCCATCGATTCATCACTGCTGCAGGTGGGATCACAGTAATCCGGAAAGCTCTATGACTGGGATGCACATGCCGCTGAAGATTAGAAAGGGTTAAAAGATTGGTTGTGGGGCTTGACTACCTGGGCACCAGGTGGTTGGATATGACTCATGACCATGCAGCCTGAGCCTTAGCTACAAGTTTGCTACAAGACAATCCAGGACCCAACCGTAATTTAAATTAGAAAAGTCCACTCGCAGACAAGTCTCCTAGTCCTTTGTGTGAGATCATAATCCACTTTCAACCACTCTTCCTTTGGGCAAACTTCCATCCCTAGGTCTGTCCTGGAACTTGTCAACCACAATGTTGGTTGAAAAAGGTCAGAAAGAATTTAAATGGCACCTGAACTTATGTCAAGACTCAAAATGGAGATAGGGCCCTTGCTGTGGACCACAACCTTCCACAAACCAAGTGCTTTCAAATTTAAGCTCTAAAAACAGGTAAACATCTTCCTGGTATTCTCTGCTTTCAGCCAAGATCCCTCGCTCCATGTCCTCTTCGGAATCCGGCTTGAATTTCTGGCATTGGTGGCCCCTGTTAGGACTGTTGGGCATTGGTCTCCAGGGACCGTGAGTCCCTTTGTGACTTTGAGTCCTTGCACGGTGCCTGATGCCAGACTCCAGACCCTATGTTTAGGCTCTTTATTAGGATCTCTGGTGGCACAAATGGCTAAGGACTGGGCCACTGACTGAAAGGTTGGTGGTTCAAACCCACCCAGGGGCACCTTGAAAGAAAGTCCTGGTGCTCTGGTTCTGAGAGGTCAGTTCTCTGCCTGCATGGGTCGCCCTGCATCAGAACCAACTCGACGGCCACTGCTCATGCTGTTCACTGTCTTTTATTTTGTAATTTGTTGTGGTTTCTTCATTCTTTTTAAAAATTTTATTGTGGCAAAATACATATATATTACATTTGCCATTTGAACCTTTCTAAGTGGACAAAACCAGTAAAGCTTAGAGAGAGAGAGAGAGAAATTATCTTAGGAAAATGGCTCACACACTTGTGGAAGCTGACAAGTTCCAAGTTC
>NW_006921670.1:8118490-8119453 GCF_000298275.1 Orycteropus afer afer
AGTTTTGTAAAGACAAATCTTAGGGGTCCTGTGGACCAGGACTGTGAGGCGGAGGTGGGGGTGGTGGGGATCGGATCAGAGGCCCGTACAGGCAGGAGAGTGTTTTGCGGGCTTTCCTGCATCACCCCCTCCATGTGATCCTGAAACCCAGGGAGTCTGTGACTCAAGCCAGTCTATGGCTGGAAGAAGCTCCAGAAGCAACGGTCCATGGCTCAGAGCCGATGCAGCTCAGCCTCCAGCCTGAGAGAAGAGCAGGCAGGGAGGGAGGCCTGTGGGTGGCCACTGGAGGTGGGGGCAGTGGGGAGGCACTCCAGGCTTCTTCAGCAGGTCAAAGTGGAAGTCTAGGCGTGGTACTGGGGTTGGCTATGTGACTGTGAGGAAGCTCCTTGCCATCTCTGAACCACATTCCCATGGCTCCCTCAGGACCACTGTGAAGACTGCATTGACTGCGCATCATGTACATGTGAGTCTTGGATCCAGCATCTGTTCTCCCATCTTACTAACAGAACCTTACTTCTACTGGAGAGGGAACTCAACTTCATGAAAATATTTCCCAGCTTCCCTTGCAGCTCAGAGTGCATCTGTGAAGAAGTTCTGACCATTAAGATGTAAGAGAAAGGCACCCAGGGAATGTTAAAGAATCAATACCCCATGTTCATCGCAGCACTATTTACAATAGCAAGAAGATGGAAACAACCTAGGTGCCCATCAGTGGAAGAGTGGATAACTGAACTGTGGTACATGCACACAATGGAATACTATGCAACACTAAAAAATAATGTAGAATCTGCAAAACACTGTATAACACGGCTGAACTTGGAGGATATTATGCTGAGTGAAATAAGTCACTCACAGGACACATTTTGTATTAGTTCATTATTGTAAAAAGTCAAGGAAAGGTTTATATATGGAAGGAAACTTTCTTTGTTGGTTACCAGGGGTGGGATGGGAGAGGAGGGAACA
>NW_006921670.1:8129186-8135802 GCF_000298275.1 Orycteropus afer afer
TTTTCTATGTTTTGGAATACTTTGAGTAGGATTGGTATCAGGTCTTCTCTGAATGTTTTGTAGAATTCTCCAGTGAAACCGTCTGGGCCAGGACTTTTCTGACCTACAGATCTTGACTGGCCCGATTTCATGACACAATGGTGTGAGCCAATTCCTTAAAATTGATTGATCTTTCTTGATAGATAGGCAACTATTTATCTCTGTATCTATTCTGTTTCTCTGGAGAATGCTGACTGATACACCCCTAACTTATTTCCGACATTGAGATAGATAGCTGAAGTTCAGTTCTTGCCCCTCCTCTGCTCAGAACACACGTGGGGTTCTCATCTTGGCTTGCTCCATCTCTACCCTCGTCTTCCTTGGCTCACTCACATTGGTTCCTCAGTGTTTCTAGAACGGCCCAAGGACCATCCTGCCTTAGGGCCTTTGTGTGTGCAGGCCCTCTGCCTGGAGCTCTCTCTCCTCAGCATCCACATGCTGGTAGTTCCCTCACGCCATCTGAGTCTCATCTCCAATGACACCTCACCAGAGGCCTTCTCTAGCTCCCCTATATAAAGTGTTCCTTCTGTCTCTCTTCAACCCTTTGTTTTCTTCATGTCACTTCTCAGTCTGTGTAATGTATTTGCCTGTCTGCCTGAACCCCTTAGAGCCTGGGTCAGGGCAGGTGACATTTCTGTGGGACTGAGGGCTAGGGACGGGGGTGTTTCTGACCAGCAGAGAGACAGCACCAGCCCATGCCTTCCCTCCATCCCACCCCCTCCACTTTCTGAACCCCCACCCTTTACTCTGAATGCGACTGCTCAACTCTAGTTTCGGCTCCCTGATGGATTTCCTCTCCTGTCCCCTGAAGAGCAAATGGTCATTCAGACCATGAGACCCCCTCCCCCCAATACTCTAGATGGAACCAAGAGACTGGCCCTGTGCTCCCTGGGCCGTGACTGTCCTGTGTGCAGCCTTGCCAACACCTTCTCTACGAGCCCCAGCGCCTCCCAGGTGGGAGCCTTGTCTAAGGTCTCTTCCCTCATTCTCTCTCCCAACCAATTACAGATGCAAGTGACCTAAGGACTCAAATTACTTGTAAGCTTGTTATGAAAAAGTCAACATTCTCTTCCCCAACCATGGCTTGTCCTCACAATCACCCTCCTGCTTTTATTCTTCCAATGTTTACATCCCAGCTGATTCTTCTCATGTTTACCTCCATATCCTCACGTGTTTAGGTTGCTATGTGATTCTTTTGTGTTACATAATGTCCCCTGACTCTCCACCTTGGAAAACAAAGGCTTTATTCCCTTCACACAGGCTCCCAGCTACCCTTCCACTTGTCACTTGGCCATCATAATTTGGTTAGATCAATAACCCTGTTTACATTAGTATGTGAAAGCAACTCACGCTGAACCATGGAGCCACTTAGACTTCTCTTCCTCTCCTGTTCCTCTTCTTGTTTTCCCAAAGTTAGCATTTGTCTTGCTCACTCATTTGCCCAGTTTTGTTCACACGTGTCATTAATGTTCCACCACGATCTTCTCTGGTCACGTAAATCACCTTTCAGTATGTTCAGAGCCATTCCACATTTGGTCACTTTTATATTCTTGACAAAGTTCTCTTCCAGGGCCTCTTGACCTTTCCAAGTTAGCCCGCTGCCCTGGTCACCATCACCCAGGGCTTTCCCTTGTCTCCTCCTAGTTAGATCCCATTTCCTGCATCCCATATCATCCTCTTATGGTTTTCTCCCTCATTTTGCTGAAGCGCACCCTTTACAATCTTCTTCAGAAAGGGGACTTAGGAAATAAATCTTGAGTGACTGGAAAATGTCTTTATTCTGCTCTCACACTTCATTGATAAGTTGACAGGGCATGGAATTCTAGGGTCAGGAGCTCTGGTGTGGTGTAGTTGGTAAGGCATTTCACTGCTAACCAAAAAGTCAGTGGTTTGAACCCACCAGTCACTCCATGGAAGAAATATGAGGCAGTCTGCTTCTGTAAAGATTTATAGCCCTGGAAAATCAAGGGGGTCACTATGTGTTGGAATCGACTCGATAGCAGTGAACATTTTTGTTTTGTTTTTGAATTCTAGGGTAGAAATAATTTTTCCTCAGAATTTTCAAAACATGGCATCAGTGTCTTCCAGCTTCCAGGAGTGCTATTGAGAAGCCTGGGGTTCATTGTGATTCCTAGTCCTTTGTGTGAAATCCATTCTCTCCTCTCTGGCAAATTTTAGGATTGTCTCATTATCCTCGGTGTTCTGAAAGTTCACAGTGATGTGCCCAACATTCATTGCCCTGAGTTGTCAGCGTACCCTTTCAATCTGGAAACTCATAACCCTCACCTCTTGGACTTTTTTTTTAATGATTTCTCTCCTTCCTTCATTTATTTATTTTTTCTGCTCTTTCTCACTGGAACTCAGATGATTCAGAAGTTAGACACCCTGGATGTGTTCTCTATTTTTTTTTTTTAAATCTATTTATCTCTTATTTTAATCTCTGACTTTTTGTTTTGTTTTCTGGGAGATGCCCTCATCTTTTTCTCCACTTCTATTGAGCTGTACATTCTGATATATTTTTTAATTTCCAAGCGCTCTTTCTTGTTCTTCATTTTTTTCTTTTATAGCATCTGGTTCTTGTTTAATGGGTACATGATCTATTTCTATCTTCCTGCTCCCCCTTGACCTCCTTGAACTTAAGTGATAACACAAGAAAACCTATTTCTAAATTAGGTTATATTCCCAGATCCCGGGTTGAGGACTTCAGCTTCTCTTTTCAGGGGACACAACTCCACCCACCACAGTGTTTCTCTGTCAAACTGGCTGACTTCTTCCTCATCTCTCTGCCTCACTCCAAGATGGTTTCTCATATGGTTGTGGCCTTGGCAAGACGGACCACCACCTAGCCCTGCCCAGACCACACCCAGCCCCGAGAGCCCCTCCAGACCCAGGGCAGCACCACCCACAGCATCACTGAGCCCCACCCAGCCCTGCCTGGCACCCTCCAGGGCCCTCTAGCCGCCTAGCACCCACTGGGCTGCTCAGGTCACCCTGTTGCTGCCTGCACCTCACCTTCCACAGCCAAACAGCCAATGGGTCCGTAGAACCTACTTCCTGACTGTCCCCCACCCTGACCCAAGCCACCACCATATCTGGCCTGAGGACCCTGCAGCCTGAAGGTCCTTTCCTCTAGCCTGGCCTCAAGCTACCCACACCCTGGGCAGGCAGAGTGGCCTTTGGCCAGTACAGTTCACTCCTGCCTCTCCGAGTCTAGGACCTCCTGGACTTCATGTGGAGTCTGAGCTACAAGTGTGGCCAGCAGCCCACATTCTCCTGCTCACCCCAGGTCTCCTAGCTTCTACTCACGGCATCTCCTCTCCTTCCCCCAGGCCTCCTCACAGCCATTCATGTCATCTCCTCACCCCAACCCAGCCTCCTCACTCCCACTCACCTCATCACTTTATCCCCCACTCCAGCCTCCTCACAGGCACTCATGTCACCTCCTCACCCACAACCCAGGCCTCCTCACAGCCATTCACCTCATCTCCTCACCCCAACCCAGCCTCCTCACTCCCACTCACCTCATCTCCTCACTCCCAACCCAGCCTCTTCAAACCCACTCATGTCATCTCCTCACCTCCAACCCAGCCTCCTCACAGCTACTCATCCCATCTCCTCACCCCTTGTGTCCCAGGCCTCCTCACAGCCATTCATGTCATCTCCTCAATCCCTCCCACTAGGCCTCCTCTCTCCCACTCACCTCATCACTTCATTCCCCAGTCCAGCCTCCTCACAGGCACTCATGTCATCATCTCCTCACCCACACCCGGGTCTCCTCACTTCCATAAACCTCATCTCCCCTTCCCCCTCAACCTTGGCCTTCTCACTCCCATTCACATCATCTTCTCACCCCTTCACTCCCACTCACCTCATCTCCTTGACCCCCCCCCCCCGCCTGCTCATTTCCTCATCCCCCAACCCTGGCCTCCTCACCCCCCACCCACCTTACTCTCGCCCCTCCATGCTCCCCACTCACCTCATCTCTTCACCCTCTGCTAGGTCAGGCCTTGTGTCTCTTCTAGTACTTTCCCAGTGGTGAGTGTCTCTGTCCCAGAGCCCTCGGCCACTGTGGTGACAGAGAACTCAATTGAGGGGGCAGACAGGCTCCTCTGACTGGGGGCAGTGAAGATGTCATCCTTCACTGACACTTGGGACTGTGAGGGGCCTGTCCTCAGGCTGGGAGGTGTCAGCAGAGGCACAAACTTGCCTATAAATCGTTCTGCCACCCTCGTCAGTAGAGAGGGTGGAGGAGGGGCAGCTCATACTGTTCCTTCATCCATCCATCCATTTTCTAAAACAGAACCGAGCGAACACTGTGGGCCGGGCCCTGTTCTAAGCACTGGGGAGAGAAATGCACCAGGAAAGATGGTGAAGTCACCAAAATGGCTAAACAGGAAAAGACTGATAGGATCAAGCCTTGAAAGGATGTGGAGCAACTGAAACTCTCCATGCACTGCTGGTGGGTGTGGAGGTGTTCCGTGGCGGCTACTAAAGTGACCACCCACACATCCTGTGATCTGCACTCCTGTGCTTGGAAAACATAAAAACTCACGGCCATCGAGTGGATTCCAACGCACAGCGACCCTACAGAACACAGTGGAACTGTCTCATGTTTTTTTTTTTAAATACATTTTATTGAAATATAATTTACGTACAGTGAAATACACAAAACTAAAGGGACATAGGTTGATGCATTTTTTTTTTCTCCCAGTGTTCCCTCCCCTCCCCTCCCACCCCTGGGAACCAACAAAGAGTTTCTTCCACATATAAACCTTCCTCAAGGCCGTGAATCTTTACGGCAGTAGACTGCTACATCTTTCCCACACAGAGCAGCTGGCGGTTTTGAACCACTGAACCTTGTGGTTAGCAGTCCACTGCTTTAGCCATTATGCCACCAGACACCCAATTACAATTGTAATTCTACTCCATGTGAATCCATTTAGCTGAAGTTCAAACACAGGGAAAACTCATGTCTGAGGCTAGAGGTCAGTGTAGTGGTCACCCTTGTGAGGGGAGAGAGCTACAGGCTGGAAGGGGGCACAGGGGAGGCAGCTGAAAAGTTTCTACGGTTAGGGGGACACATACATGGTAGGAGTTCATTGAGCTGTATCATAAATGTGGGTACTTGATATAATCTGAAAATGATTTTTTTTTAAATGATGAAAAAATGAAAGGGTGAATTGAACACACTTTTACTTCACTCCTTTCTCAATCCCAACCCAACCCATTGTCCTTGAGTCGGTTCTGACTCAGGGAGACCCCGACTTCATGAGTTGGAAGAGTAGAGTTTTCTTGGCTGTAACTGTCACATGGAATTGCTATGAGTCAGAAACAACTCGACAGCACCTAACAAGAACACCACTCTTTACAGAAGCAGATTGGGAGGCCTGTCTCCCACAGTGCCACTCGGTGGGTTTGAACCACTAACCTTTATATTAGCAGCAAATTGCAAATTGTTTGTGCCACGCAAGGACCTTCTCAAAATAACAGTCAAATACTAGTAAAGAAACCTTTTAAAAAGAGTATTAACCCAAAATAACAAAGGTAATGGAAGAGGAGTGATCAGTGGAAGAGGAAAAGGGAGACCCAAGATAACTAAGTCCCAAGGCAGCAGTTGGGAAAGCCAAGCAGGAAGCCAGTTTGCACCAAGGGATCCCCAAAGTTATAGGAATGGTGGCACCAAAACTCGTGGAAGTGGGGGTGAGGTGGGACTAAACATGACAGGACGGACTGGATGAGTGTTTAAGAAGCGAGTGGCTCCCCAAATCCTTTCCCAGACATCATGGATCCCAGCCGTAGACTGGAGGCTCATATTCTGGAAAGGGCAACACAGAAGGTCTCTAGCCACAGGGTACAAGATACCGGGGGGGACCCTTGAGAGAAAGGGGACTCAAGTGAAAACAAAGGTTAAGTGACAGTTTGCATACCCAATGTCCAGACCTGGGTTGGTTTTCCATTGGCCTTAATCCAATGACTGGTGGTGTTATAAGAAGAGGGAAGTTTGGGCCGAGATACAGAGACACACACAGGGAGATGCCATGTGACCATGCGGCAGAGACTGGAGTGATACTGCCGCAAGCCCAGGGGCACCAAGGACCCCCAGCACCTCCAGAAGCTGGGATTGACTCACGGACGGTTCTCCCCGAGTCTCCACGGCTGTGGTTTCAAGGCACCTGGTTTGTGGTACCTTGTTTCAGAAGAAAACTAACACAGGTGTCCTGGACATTTCATCGGAACGTTGGAGGTGGACTTGAACGTCAAGGCAGTGACGGCCCAAGCATGCACCCAGCCCTGGACACCTGAGCAGACGAGTGTGTCTGCACCAGGCTCGGTCTGTGTGCTAGGCTGGCCCGGCGCCTCCTCATCGGCCCCCTGCAGCCCATGTCTGTGGTATGTGGTGTGTTCAAGGGCACAGCTAACCCGGTTACAAGGTCACAGAGTGCCACGAGAGAGACTGGAGGCCCGGGGGGCGGGGCATGTCTAGGGGAGAAAGATTTTCTGGAAGGACGGCATCAAGTCACGTGAAGACCCTGTTGAATGCCTGATTCTCAGAGGCTCTGTCCCCAAGCCCTGTGTC